>NC_052572.1:38773317-39098317 GCF_016699485.2 Gallus gallus
CTTCCTTCCTTCCTTCCTTCCTTCCTTCCTTCCTTCCTTCCTTCCTTCCTTCCTTCCTTCCTTCCTTCCTTCCTTCCTTCCTTCCTTCCTTCCTTCCTTCCTTCCTTCCTTCCTTCCTTCCTTCCTTCCTTCCTTCCTTCCTTCCTTCCTTCCTTCCTTCCTTCCTTCCTTCCTTCCTTCCTTCCTTCCTTCCTTCCTTCCTTCCTTCCTTCCTTCCTTCCTTCCTTCCTTCCTTTTCTTTTCTTCCCTTTCTTTCCTTCTTTCTCTCCCTCCCTTCTTCCTTCCCTCCTTCCTTCTCCCCCCCCCCCCCGCCCCTTTTTTTTTTTTTGGTGTGTGTGTGGGTGAGAAAGAAGCAGATATTTAAAATCCATTGCACAGTTTTACCTTGTTTTTGGAGAAAAATTCCCATCCTAACCTAAGTGTTTTCTTTGGCATATATTATTTTCTTTTAATCTGAAGATTAGATGTGGACTTGAAGTGGTTGATGAGCTGAATATTGGCACTGTCTTACATAATTTGCAGCATTCATGTAAATGAACTATCCTTTCTGGAAACAATATAAACTGTACACTACTGATATGCTTAACATATTGTTTTTCTGTACATACTCAAGAGAATAATTTTAGTTTGTATTTCTTGATGAAGTTTTCTAGATATGCCACACCATATTGTATCACTTTTATTCTCTGTTTTATCCGTTAGGTTTCTATTTTCCATTTTCTAATTTCTCTACCTTGATGTGCAAATAATTTTGTGGAGATTCAGCAAACTAAGAAAAAATTGATTCTGCTCTATTTTTTTAATACAATTTTGAAATGTCTGTATACTTTCTTATTGAAATAGCAATGTTTCCCGTGACCACAGTGTTGGTATGGGTTAGCTATCTATATTTATTTTTGTAAGAAAGGCAATTTTATAGAACATATCCAACATATTGGCAACAATACAGTCTGTCATTTTATATCAGTAGAAAGCCTCTCCCTTCAATACTTACCCATGTGTTTTATTAAAGGATTCACCTAAGCAATACAGGTGTGACACCTCTGTAACAGTCTGAAGTTCATTAATCTCATGTCACATGAGGTGAGGGAGCAGGAAAAATGTGTTACTTTGCAAGTAGGTATTCTTTGGCTTGAATCCAGAATTGGAAAACTGATCAGTTCAGATGTCTTCACTTGCCAATAAATGCTATTTTATTCCTGAACACTGCAACATATCGCTATCTCTTGACTCTTACTACTACTTATTAAATGAAGAAAATAAAATCTAACAGTGGCAGTTCCTGAGGTTAGCAGACAGGTGCTGCTACATTGCTTTGCAATCTCCTATATGCAGCAATGTTAAGTTCAGTTATCTTAACACACAAGGCCCAATTCTGGTCATATTTACCTTCTCTTTGCCACTACAGTTTCTTATTTTGTCCACTCCTAAGCTTTTCTGCCACATTTTTTTTCTCTTTGGCATGTACTTCTTTCTTAATCCGATTTACAAAGTGTACTCAGTAAAATCTCCCCCAAAATAGTGAAATTTATTTTCATTTCTTTTTTTTTTTTTCCTGTTTTTGTAACTCAGAAGAAGAATAGCTGGCTGAATGATCTATTTGCTTATTTAATCTCAGGATCCTACTATTCAGTTCATTAATAAGAGAAGAAGGAAACTTTGATGGATAGATGGGGAGTGAATATGCTCAAACTGATGGAGAAATACATTGACAGTGAAAATGAGAACAAGCCATATAGACTAGTATGATTATAGAGATGATGAATTATAGAATCACAGAATCATAGAATCCTTAGAGTTGGAAGGGCCATTTAAAGGCCATTTAGTCCAGCTCCCTTGCAGTGAACAGGGATATCCACAGCTAGGTCAGGTTTCCCAGGGCCTGATCCAGCCTCGCCTTGAAAGTCTTGAAAGTATTGTTTAAATTCCCTGCTTAAGCACTGATAAGAGGTGAGAAACAGAACTGTGATTGGCAGTTTCCCCCAAATTCTGAAAAAAAAAAATATATATATATATATTTCTTGCTGTATTCTCTCCTCTACTGTCAGAATCACCATTACAGCAAGACAGATAACAGCATGTGCATTTGTTTTACTTCTCAGTTTATGATAACATTTGTACATTTACTCTTATATGCTCTTTTTTAGACATTTGAAAAGTTTTACTTTGAGAAGTTCTATCTTATGGGTTCTGAAGTAACTTGTGAAAGCAACTCTCTCACTCAAGGAGGGTATTCCAGGACTAAAATTTCCAAAACTCTTTTAGAAAATATTAGGTTGTATATTTGTGTATGTTTACAATTTTTATACACTGGGAGAGTGTGCTGCTATTAGGTATGGCATGTATAATTTTTTAAATATTTACTTAAAGCCCAGCTAGAGAAAAGGTTGATACATGGGTCCTAATGTTAATTCCCATTTCCCTTAGTTATGTCAAATGTTCTGAACCATGCTGGAGAGGTTACTGGAAGAGCTGGTAGCAAAAATTGTCCAAGTGCTCTGTTATAGATAGACAGACAGTTTCTTTTCCTTTTCTGGAATGGTTCTTTGACTCGTGGAAGATGTTCAACTAAGAAAAAATCCTCCTAACAGAAATGGCTTTAACTGCTCATCAAGATAGTGAATAACACCATTTAGAAGACAAATCAAGAATATCACCCTGTCTTCATTTGACCACAGATTCATGATGGCCTCTCCACCCAAGAGTACAGTCTTCAAAAGGAGTTTTTGTTCTCCTTCACTCCCAAACCAGACGATATTTTCCCTAATGCAGTTTCACCTATTCCACTGTTTCACTTGTTATCTTACCCAGTGTTTATTCCCAGGAAAACATGACTGTTTGTAGTGCACTCTGCCCAATCTACATTGCTAACGTACTCTAAAACTTAAAATCTGGAGAAAAAGAAACAGTCCTTTTAAACCCGGAAACACTTGTTGTATGGATCTGGTTAGTTCTAATACCTAAACTAGCTGGATTTGTAAAAGTGCAAAGAATTGCCAGAAGGTGTGATACAAAGCGAGTATAAGCTACGATGTACTTCTCATGAATTATTGCCTGGCAAACCAAGATAGTGATGAGCATATGGTATTTCCTAGTGTGAGTTATGCATAACTCTGCTATATAATATATGCTTCATATGAACCCAAATATTTCCCACTGAGTATTTCTGGATGTTTTCTTTTTTATTAAATATCAAATTGAAACATTAACACTAATAAGAACAAAACTGATAGTTCTCAACTTCCAACCAATCAAGAATTTAAAAATGCCTTTTCTTTTTTAATCAGAAAACCTTGAAATACCACACATGAAAATGAGCATCTTCCTCAACAGACTAACAAATGTGTGAAATTTCATAGAAATCCCTTCTCATAGTTTCATTATGCAGAGGATTAATGTTTAATGCTGTGAGGCTGCAGGTCCACACTAATAATAAAAGGTACAAAAGGCTATTGTACAGGGGAAGAAAATTCATCAGACATTCCTAGAACTTCAGAAAGGTTTACAGAGTAAAAAGTTAGCTTGATGTTCTATTTGTGTTCAAGCAATTTCCTTGATGTAAGATGAGACTTTAATCATACTGTTGTTTCACAGTGCCCATATTGCTACTTTTTCTCTTTTTTCCATCTTCATCTCTGACCTTGGTCAGAGCTGTAAGAATTTGAATTTTCTTTGATTTGTTGTATACCTATGTAACACAAACACCATGTCTTGTTTTTGTTTTCTTCCTTATAAAATTGAATTTTTTTTTCCAGATTGCATTTATCGATATTATCAAATTGACCGAAACGGTAGACAATTAACAAAGTAACACTGATAATTGCAACTTTTTAAAATAAAGAAGAAAATATTCAAATTTGTCTTACAAAGGTGTTGTAGAAGTCTTCTGCAAAAGTTATTGTCTGGAACTTTACCACTAATTCAGCAAACAAAACCCAAACAAAATAACATAATTGCAAAATAGAACTCATAAACTAATTGGTAGATTTATCTAAAATCTTGGTCAAATTTTTCCAGAAAAATGAGAGCGTAGAATCACTGAAATGTTGTTGTAGTGAATACTTATAATTAACCTTGTCAGAGGTACTCTGCACACTCCCATGTGTTCATGATTCACCTGTTTGATTCTCTTAAGCTGATTACAGTACTAGCATACAGACCTAGGAGGTATAGAAAGCTGTTCTATGTGGTTACTCCTGCATTTGCAGTACTAGTTTCTGCAATTTACTGGAGCCTAATTTACATGTAATTTGGTCAGATTTGCAGCTGGTACTGCCTGGGATCATCCCTAGGTTTGCCGAAGTCTCCACTCAGTATATTAATCAATACCTGTAAATGTAAAAATAGCACTCATCACAGCTGGTCATTGCACACTGTGACCTGCATTGGGGCATCATCCAAAATTCTTCTGGAGAGACCTGCAGCAGCTAGTCAAAATTTTTCTGACAGAAGTGATTAAATGTGAAATCAATCATCACAACTCATATCAGCCTCTCATGCCTATGCAGAAACTGTTAGTGGTATTCCTGGAGAAGCTGATGAGAGAGTGTGCAAGCACAGTTCTGGCACCCTGCTACATCACAGCTGTGGCTTGAATTGCCTTATTACATCACAACTGTAGCTCAAATTCCTTAGTTTTTCTCTAATATTTACAAGAAATAAAATCAGATTAATTATAATAATCCTCATTTTTAAAGTTGAGTCTTGCATAATAAACACAACAAACTGTCCTGACATTTTAATAGGATTATATACATAAGACAGTAAAAATGCAAATATATAAAGTGTCAAAACTCTTAGGGAAATGAAAGTAGCTTACAATCACAACATTGATGTCTGTCACCATTTTCATAGTTCTACAAAGTCATTTGAATTGTATTTATGATTTTGTCATTGTTCACCATGTTTATTCTTATTGACTGGTCAAATAAAATTTATAAGGAAGAGAGAAAAGAAAAAAAGAGAAGGAGAGCAAAGAAACATCACAAGAAAAGAGAAAGAAAGAACAGAGGTTTGTTTAAGAAAAGCTGAATGGATGTTTTTAGACTCTGTGATGGCTGGAAAAATTTGGAGAGAATGGAAGAAGTAAGTTTTGCTTGCTGAAATCCTTGGTGACCTGTGAAACAAAACTTTTTGGTTAATAAAAACATTAATCCATACGTGAAGACATTTTTTTCAGATCTAGCGCTTAGCTGATCCTAAGATTAGACATGGCTTAAATACGTCTGGACCCAAATAGGACCATAGTTGACAGAACAGTGAAACATGCATTAGCATTGATTTTTACTGCTACTTTAGTAACAGTTAGAGTTACAAACGAGCTATCCTTTCAGTTTTAATAAAACAGTATCATCTAAGTAAGTAGTAATTCCATTCTGATGACAAAGATGATCACCAAACAGCATTGCAACTTATGAATAATGGAGAAAATAAATGTCTTTGCTATGATGACAATTTGTTGTAAAAATCCAGTAAAGAAACATTCATACTTTTTACTATTTGCTGCTTTTTGAAAACAACAGTAAATATGCTTTTTCTTTTTTTTTTTTTTTTTTTAATTTGTTTTTTAATTGTTTTTGTAGCTGGGGTATTTGGGCACTGATTCAAAATCACTAAGTTGTTTTTTTCTGGAAGAAGTTCATCCATAAAGACTGAAGAATTTTTGACTAAAGAAAATGCTTAAAGACAGGCAGAAAAAAAAAGAAAAGAAAAAAAAAAAGAACCGTGCTAATAGATACACTGCCTAGTTTCATACATTTTAGTTTCTAAACAGCAGTCACCGTGCTTTCTTGGTGTAATATGTGCATTGAAATCCCCTTTAAAATGGCAATACTCTTCCGATGTGCACTACAGCAAAGACCATGCTGGCACTAGGAAGTTAAAAGAAACTAGAAAGAGTTGTGGGGTTGACAATTGAAGCAGAGGAAGATAGGAAAACATGTAGAAAAAATGTAACCACCTTTAGTAACTCTGATGTAGAAGAATATATTTTTGTATAACTCATGGTTTATTTCGCCATGAGTTAAATAAAGTTAGGGGGCAAACTTTTGTTTTCCTATGCCGGGACACTTTGATGTTTATCTTGTGCTCTTCTTAGCATACTTGTTGTATTTGTTCATAGAATCAGAGAATCCTTAGAGTTGGAAGGGCTATTTAAAGGCCATTTAGTCCAGCTCCCTTGCAGTGAACAGGGATATCCACAGCTAGGTCAGGTTTCCCAGGGCCTGATCCAGCCTCGCCTTGAAAGTCTACAGGGATGGGACATCAACCACATCTCTGGGCACCCTGTTCCAGTGCCTCACCACTCTCACTGAAAAAAGACTTTTTCTTTATATTCAACCTAAATCTACCCTGCGTAAGCTTGAAGCCATTTCCCTTGTTCTATCCCCACAAACCCTGCTAAAGAGCCTGTCCCCTTCTTTCCTGTAGCTCCCCTGTAGATACTGAAAGTCCACTATCAGATCACCCTGCAGCCCTTTCTTCTCCAGGCTGTACAGCCCCAGCTCTTTCAACCTTTCCTCATAGGAGAGGCATTCCATCCCTTGGATCATTTTTGTGTCCCTCTTCTGGATGCGCTCCAACAGGTCTATTTTAGTCTTGTACTGAGGACTCCACATGTGGATGCAGTACTCCAGGTGAGGCCTCATCAGCACAGAGTAGTGGGGCAGGATCACCTCCCTTGACCTGTTGGACATGCTTCTTTTGATGCAGCCCAGGATATGGCTGGCTTTCTGGGATGTGAGGGCACATTGCTGGCTCATGTCTAGCTTCCCATCAACCAGTATCCCCAGGTCTTTTTCAACAGGGTTGTTCTCAATCATTTCATCTCCCAGCTTGTATTGCTAGTGGATGTTGTCTCAACCCAGGTTTATGAACTTGCATTTGTAATTCTCAAGCCTGTCTAGGTCCCTCTGGATGGCATCTGGTCTCTCGTCTGCATTGACTGCACTCCTCAGCTTGGTGTCATCCACAGACTTTCTGAGAGTGCACTTGACCCCACTGTCAATGTCATTGATGAAGATATTAAAGAGTATCAATCCCAGCACTGACCCACTCATCACTGAGCTTCATCCAGATATTAACCTACTGACCACCTGTAGAAATTCCAGACTGAATTTTCAAGGCAAGCCTAAACACTTTCTGCTCTATTTAAAAGAAAACAATGAAAATAGTAAAAAGAGTAAAATGAACTGCCAGAGTTCTTCATTGGATGTGTGATCTCTCATATATAATGTTTTAGGATTGTATTCATGCCTCTGGTTGTTTGTGTGTGGGGATACTCATCTTAACTGCTATATTGTTATTTCAGAAACAGTTTTGAGTATTAATGTCAAGAGTTACCAGTGATGTGTGCCAAAAGCACTGTAGCAGTATTACCAAAAGAGTCTTCTCATGAAGGAAATAGGAGCTGCTACACTCTAATGCACAAATTTATGTAGAACATGTGTGTCAATTTATTCCAGCTCAAGTGGATTTAGCAACAAAGAACTGTCACAGGCTGATGTTCTCTGTGTTTATTCAGAGAATAGGTACAGGATGGAAAATATAACTTACTTCTAGAAATATAATACAATCTTTAGCATGGAAAAGGTATTCTTGGAGAAAAAGTATAGCTAATATTAAAATTTGCATGCTGTTGTGTGAAAAGGTTGGAGAAGTATGGTAAAAAAAACCTCTTGAATTCCGGCTTGTACTCAGTTATCGGAAGGGCTGAGGGTGGCTGTGCTTTTAGATACTGAGTGACGTCCAATTCTATGCTGTAAGTCTGTTCATGTTCAATATAAGAACAATCACAATTATGGATTCACAAACAACACACTGCCCAATTCATCTAGTCATATTTGAATCAACTCTCATGACCACACTTATGGAGTCTGGCTGTACTTAATGAGAACTCTCTTGGCTAGATTAGTGAATAATGACATTTATTAAAACAGCAGATTACGGATTCTGTTGGATTGCCAGTGATAAATGCACTGTCTGCAAAACATGGGAGGTTGACCAAGAATATGAATAATATGGCTGACTACACTCACATTAAATTGTGGAATAACTCTAAAGAGAATTCTATGTTTCCAGAGGGAAGCACTTGGTATAACAGAGTGTATGAATCTTACCCAATGAGCACCCCTGTGAGAATGGGGAAAAGGGGCTCAGCTTACTGACTGATTCCTGCTTGTCTGCGATGATATCCTTCTGCCCCCAAATTCCTTTTCTCTTAGGCCATTTTATACTATTTCTTACTTTCAGGTGGATCTTGAATAACTCTGGACAAACTTACCTTTTCTTGCTTTCCACTGAAAGGTGGAAATCTGCTGGCTCAGGGGTGGTTCAGGAAGACAATATAGTTTATCGGTTTCAATATTATCATCAAGTTGCCGTCCCTGCAGGACAATCATGGAATTTGGCCATGGGATGTCTATCTCACTCCACACTTCACGTTTTTTTTTTTTTTTTTTTTTTTTTTTTCCGTAGAGTCAGCATACCAGGCTGTGATGGTGTTTGCTAATATCTAAGTCTGCAAGTCACATTGCTTAGGGAACTACCATGGAATAGATTATCCAGCACATTCCATCCCCGAAGTGTTACCTTCTCTCAAGAAATGGACATTTCAGTAAGTTACCTCCAGTAAATATTCCCCACATGCTTGTCTTTAGAAGATTTACAAATTTTATGAAAATGTTTTCTTTTTTTCTTGTTTGTTTGTTTGTTTTGTTTTGTTTGGAATGTGGTCAATTGTCCATAGAACTCAAGTTTCTTCATATCTTAGCAAGTGTCTTACATAATAGTATACAGTCTTTTCATAGAATCGCTAAGGTTGGAAAAGACCTACAGGATCATCCAGTCCAACCATTCGCCCCTCACCAATGGTTCTCACTAAACCATGTCCCTCAACACAACATCCAAATGCTCTTTGAACACCACCAGGCTCGGTGACTCCACCACCTCTCTGGGCAGCTCATTCCAGTGCCTGACCACCCTTTCAGAGAAGTAGTATTTCCTAACGTCCAGCCTGAATCTTCCCTGGTGCAGCTTGAAGCCATTCCCTCTAGTCCTATCACTAGTCACACGAGAGAGCTCCCAGCTCACTCCAACCTCCCTTCAGGTAGTTATAGAGAGCAATATGGTCTCCCCTGAGCCTCCTCTTCTCCGAACTGAACAGTCCCAGCTCCTTCAGCCACTCCTCATAAGGCCTGTGCTCCACACCCCTCACCAGCTTTGTTGCCCTCCTCTGGACACGCTCCAGGGCCTCGATGTCTTTCTTACAGTGAGGGGCCCAAAACTGGACACAGTACTCGAGGTGCAGCCTCACCAGTGCTGAGTACAGGCGGATAATTACTTCCCGGTTCCTGCTGGCCACACTATTTCTGATACAAGCCAGGATGCCACTTGCCTTCTTGGCCACCTGGGCACACTGCTGGCTCCTGTTCAGTCTAGCATCAATCAACACCCCCAGGTCCATTTCCTCTACACAGTCTTCCAGCCACTCTGCCCCAAGCCTGTAGCGTTGCCTGGGGTTATTGTGGCCAAAGTGCAGGACCCGGCATTTGGTCTTGTTGAATTTCACCCCATTGGCTCAGCCCAGCTATCTAGCCTATCCAGATCCCTCTGTAGGGCCTCGCTACCCCCAGGCAGATCAACACTTCCAGCCAGCTTGGTGTCATCTGCAAACTTACTGAGAGTGCACTCAATGCCCTCCTCTAGGTCATCAGTAGAGATATGAAACAGGACAGGCCCCAGCACCAACCCCTGGGGAACACCACTCGTGACTGGTTGCCAGCTGGATTTAACTCCATTCACCACCACTCTCTGGGCCCGGACCTCCAGCCAGTTCCTTACCCAGCCAAGAGTGTATCTGTCCAAGCCACGGACTGCCAGCTTCTGCAGGAATCACTTTGCTGGATCAGAATACAGTTTTCCCAGACACATATGAGTACTCATTTTTTGTTTGTTTGTTTGTTTCCGGAAAAATAATATATTTACAAAATTTCTGTTATTTCTTCCCATTAAAAAAATCTTTCATGATTCTATGATTCTGTGATTTAAAGGGTTCTGATTAATATAGTCTGGTTTGTTTAGCAATAGGGATCAGTACATTAGTTTAAGGACCTTTCTGTTTAATCAGTTTCACTTTTTTATCTTTTGAAGTAGCTTGGTTCCTTTTTTGCTTACTTTTATCAAAGCAGAAACTTCGGAAAATTTTAAGGAAATCTTAAAGGGTTTTTTTTTTTTCTTTTTTCTTTCTTTCTTTCTTTTTTTTTTTTCCTGGGGATTCACTTTACTATTCTTGTCATGAAGATTTCTGGGATGGACAGAGGTGTCTGCGCCCACTGTACTTCTGAATCACAAACAATACTATGGGCACTGTAAAGGGAAAGAAAAGCCAGAGAACCAATAACCCCCACACATGAGATTTCTGCTGCTTTATCGCCATGTATACGTTTTTAATTTTCATACATTCCTGGGGTAGAAATGTAAATTGTAAGTAAAGTCTGGCAGAATTTCTAGTGGGAATCTTTGAAAACTGACTTTAAGAATCCCTTAAGACATGGATAAAAGTGGGACCTTTTAAACACACCAAGTACTCACAATAGCTTTATTACCACATTGCTACTTCACTCTGTAGATTGCACGAAGGCCTGGAGACTAATTTCAGCAACAGTCACAATTTACTAGCTATAGTAGCCCTCAGATGAATAGTTTCTTGTAAAATCAGTGGCAGCTTTATCCTACCAGAGCGCAAATAAATCAGCTCTTATTATTCCACATTCATTTAATCCTGGGACATTAGTCAGCGAGACCTTTCTGCAGCCTAATAAACAGCAGCAGCAGCAGTTTTTCTTTATGAGAGTAGTTGTTCATCCTAAATTAGAGCCTGCATTAGGGGAAGGCAGAAACTTTCGCAGCGTGATTTAAAGATATATAATATGAGACTATAATAGTGTATGAAAACTGCACCCGTGTGTATAAATATAGTGGGGTCATAATTTTGCTGTGTGTGGGTTACGGTAGAACATGTGGCTTATTTTATCTATATATCTTAAAAGTGTGTATTTTGTTGTGACGAGTAATATTCATGTTATCCACTTATTTCCAGGGATTTGGCGGTGGCTTCTAATATTGCATTGGAAGGGGTGGTGGGCAATCTGATCTTGTACTTGACCTAGTGGCTGGCAACCATGCCTGGGGCAGTGGGGTTGCATCTTGGTGATTCTTGAGGTCTCTTCCAACCTAGCCCATTCTATGATTCTATGACTGTACTTCAGTTACCTTGCGTAGGCGAAAAAATAAAATGAAGACACTAATTCAAAAAGATTGTGTAACTCTATGTCATTATTTCCATTTTACAATCCATAACCAAGGAATCACCTCAAAATTCGTATTTACAAACAGTTCTTTTCTTTAAAATATTTGGTGTTGTGTGTAAAATGGACAATACCCGAGTTTTTAAATCTTCAGTTTCCTTCTAGTTACTGCTATGTATGAAAAAAGGACAATTTCCTTTCAAACTCTTTTATTTTGAACAATGTTGACAAAATATCTTTTTACAGATATCAGGGTAGATCTCTGCTACAATATAGAATAATTTGATAATGTTCAGAATGAAATGTTAGAATAGAAATCCAGCCCTCAAACTCTACAAAATTTGTGCCAGAATCTTGTTTCCAGCAGTTTCTTGGTTGAAAAACAGCATTTTCAGTTAATCAGTTTGTGTTATGGATTTGCTTGAATATTGTTTCATAGTGAAATTCTGAGGGTGTGGAAATGAAACTATGGTGGAGTGGAGTGGATCAGGTTCACACAACTTGTGATTAATTTAGCTTTGGTTGAAGTCTTTTGGGAAGTACATTGTTTTAGCAGCTTTTTTTTTTTCTTTTCTTTTCTTTTTCTTTTTCGCTTTTCTGGTGCCAGTTGAGTTGCCACAGTATGTAAATGACTATTATTGTTATTTATTGGATCTGACTAATAGTCCATTACTAAGAATCTCCCGGTTGAAAAATGGAGTCTCTTTAAGTACTTGCATTATATCAGTTTGGATCCTTAAGTAGAAAAAATAGGAGATGAGTTGCTGACTGTTTCATAGTGATTTATATACATCATAATTTCATTTACATTTAGTTGACACTTTTCAGTTCCAGTGTTGTATAAATGCACACTTATGTTTACATAAACTTATATATAAGCATATACGTGTGCACACTGGGAAAGAGATGCATATGCCTTGATTAATTCCTATAATTTCATCATCTGATATATCTGACATACTTGGAATTTTTCACTACCAGGCTTGATTTACTCTTCCTTCATCTTCTCCATGTAATTCTAATATTTTATTTTAAAATTGTTTTTTTTTTTTTGTCTATAGATCTTGATTTCATCCTGCTACGTTACTGAAGTAAACAAAGAGAAATCGGACTTCTAAACACTATATTCTGTACTACCTTGTTGCCTTGGGGTGTTTGTTTTTTTTCTTGTAAACATGTCTGCAGCTTATTCTCTCTCTGTGTACCTCTGGTCTGTAATAAAAATGAAAATAAATATAATATGAGCACTGCTTTATGAGTTAATTGTCTGTTTGTGACTGAGTGGTTCTAGGAATCGTATAATCGCTGCCAAATATCTGGATGAGTCTTTTAATGAAAATTATAGCTTTCATGCTTACCCATAGTGCCAGGAAGACAGAGCAATTGGAGCAAAACCATAATTTAGCACTGTACTTCCACTTACTTCCACCAAACAGAGAGCATGTGTAATGCCTCTATTTCTATGAGGTTGACATACAGTATTGGAAGATGTTGATGCAAAATATCTGCTGTCCAAAGCACTCGCAACTAACAGGCTATCAAGTGTAGTTAATCTTCCCCAAGATCCTTTGTTTTCTTTCATTCATATAATTGGCAGCTTTGTAGCAGTCCAGGAGAATAGATGGTATTTTTCCTCATGTATATTCTTTGGATAATCTTGAGTGAGTCAAAGAAACATCTATACATTTTGACTGAGGTAAAGGCACCCGCACCTCTTTTTTTTTTTTCCCTACATTCAGGATTCATCTATTTTACGTCTCTAAAATATTTTATTTGCCTCTTTTCTGACAAACGTCTCTCATATGTCTTACTTGCAGAATATATTTTTGATTAGAAGCACAAAAGAATCATACAGACTGAGTCATAACCTGGAAGACATCCTCTCCTGGAGAAGCTGGTATGGGGAGTGTGTTGGTACAGTCATAAAAAAAAAAAAAGAAAAAAAGAAAAAAAAAAAAGAGTGGCCCTGGATCTTGTATCTCCAAACCTTTTAAATATCTGGTGTAATTTCCTTTACTGATCAGTAATATCTTAACCAGAATCCAACATCAGTAAAGACCGCCCTTGACAGCCTGTCCACATCTTCTCATGCAGCTGGCAGTGTCCTGGATTAGAGAGTGAAAACTGAGCTAGTCAGATAGGCTGGCCTCAGCCAGGTGAGGGATTTCAGTGCACCGGTGTAAAGAGGGGGAATTGGAGGATGCTGTTGATTTTTATCTTATTTTATTTTTAACTTCCTCTTCAGCTCATTTTGCTTCTGTCTGTGGAGAAGAACACTCTCTTATGACAACAAGGGTTAAGTTTCCAGCATCATAAAAGGATTTAGTTGCATTCTCCTCCTTATATCAGTAATGAGTTTTTCAGCTCAATGCCTGCATACTGTGCTGAACGTTTACCCCCAGGGTCTCAAGTATCAGTGAGGAGGGAGGAAGAGAGCTCAGGAGACTTCTTCAGCTCGAGAGATCCCAGGACAGGAGAATGGAAAATGGCAATTATTGCACGTGATATAGAGAAAAGCTTAGGGCTGCAATAGCAGAGGGATTGCAGTTCAGGGTTAAGTCACGTTGCCAGAGAGATATGGGAGAAGGAGAGTGCAATGCTTAGTCTCACTGTGCCTGGTTCTGGCCACTCTACGTTGTGGCCCTCTGTATGATGGACAAGGGCAAAACCACAAACTTCAGGGTATATTAAAAAATGAGGCAAACTCAGTTATCAACAGTTCTTTGCATATGCATAGCTCACCAGGGAGCCCTCCATGGGCAACGGAAAGTATTTGATTTGCACACTCAGATATCGCCTTCACATTCTGCACTGACTCATTGCATGCAAATGTATGCACTTAGTTGCATGCACCCAGGTTTGGAAATGATTCCTCTGGTTTCAAGGAAGAAAAAGAAGAATAATAATCACCCCCCTGTCCCAGCCTATTGTCAACAAATTTCAATTCATCACTGTTGATTTTACTGAAACCTACTTTGGAACGTTACAGCTGGGAGTGATGTTATCCAATGCCATTTTTATCAGGGTTTCACTGTGCAAAGCAGAGTATTCAGGGGAGTCACTGCAGGCTGCTGGTGCCCGTGATTGCCTCTGACATGTACAGCTGAAAGGACTCTTATTCTAAGAATGATCTTCTTTTTTAGACTGTATTGAGTTGGGACTGATTTTGATAGCCAGTTTCAGTCAAGAATCATAAAGTTATTGCACATTTAAGACCGTCAGTATGAGAATCATTCTCTGTCTCTCTCCCCCTCCCCCTCTTACTGTTCTTTCCCCTCCCTTTCTCTCTCATCATTTCACAGGACTGCAAGGTTACAGAAAGGTCTAATCAATTGTCAAACTCTCCTTTATCTCTGAGAAGATGGTAAAAAAATCTAACTGCCCTGCTGTAGGGGGTTCTTCTGACTACACAGCACCCTTTTTCACATACAATGCTACCATGATTAATGTCCTCCCACCTCAGACCTTGTTAAAACCTGTTCTTTAAAGCAGGCTGGTGCACCACAGTGAGAGCAAAAGCAAGGTTGCATAAATCAACGTGTTCTCACAGCCCCAGGATATCCATTATAGATGCCAGCTGGATGACTGGAAGATAGAGAAAAATGAATATTGTATCCTGTGGCCTTTTGCCTCTAATGACCACTTTTCAACATTTTTGAAGGCATGATTAAATTTTGATAACTGGGGAAGTCACTCTGAGCAGGCTGAAATAGAGATAAATTGACTGAGGGTCTGACATCTCAGTGGAGAGCAGGCAACTAATTAGTGTGTGAATCGCACTCTGAAAGAGATGTAAAAGGGAGGCTGGTTTAATCAGAGGAACTGCTGAGGTACAGGAATAGTGAGGGATAATTGTGGCCTAGGTAGAAATCACAGGCTCAACGAGTAGTTTTTTCTGTCCGCCTGATTGGCAGCTGCTGACCTAGTGTCCAAAACCTTTGAACTCTTACAACAGTAACAGACTTGTCAAGGCAATTTGCTTGCAGCTTTCTATGACCAGTTATTTCAGCCGTGGAGCCAGGACACCCAATTTGAAAGGGCACTTTGCTCCTTTGCTGCAGTGGAAGCTGGGCGGAACAGCCTCATTATTTTTGATGACTTTACTTTTGAACCCTTTATCTGCCCCCCTCCCAGCTACTCTCCAGGTTCTCTCCTCCCTGATGCACTCCACATGCCGTGTGCACACCCTCTCCCCGGGGAACTTGCCGTAGGGATGAAGTGTCGGATCAGTTTAGCTGTTGATTGCAGCCAGGGAAAGAGAAGGTGTGGGAGAGGGAAGAAAACCCAACACCCTGCACAACGTTGTGGTTTCACTGCAGGCATGAGCCTTCCTCAGTGCCGAAACTGGTAATATCGTAGGACATACGGAATGCACATGTATCTGGAGTCTCTGTCACTGGGTCTAGAGGAATCAAAGTAGTGCATTTAATCCCTTTAATGAGCAGTGGGGACAGTACCTCTTGCAGTTAGAAATGATAGATAGCACACCTGAGACAGAGACAACTAACATTACAGCATTCACGTGATCCATTAGTATTTACGTAGTGTACACATGTAACATTTTTTTTTTGTGCTAGCAGCAATATTCTGACTTAAACTGGTGTTTAGGGGAATGATAACAGTCCCCTGAAGTTGCAGGATCTGGTGAGATAGATTTCTCTCTCTCTTTCTTTTGTTTTGTTTTTGTTCTTGGGAGGGAGTGAAGCTGAAGAAAGAGTGAGATGGCAGAGTGGAAGGCTTGCTGCCTTATTCCATTTGATGGTGTGAATTAACTTTGGTCTGCATTACTTTTTTGCCTGGGGCGGACTAGTTTCTCTCTCTAAACAGATCAGTCCCCCTGGGTCTAGAGTTATACCAAGGACCAGGATACCTGATGTGACTGGGTTTTGATGTTTCTGTAAAACCTTTAGCTTGGGTTTTCAAAACCACAATTTTTCAAATGAAAATGAGGGCCAGTATTACTAGGACTACATAATCAGGCATCTGATGTATACTAGTAATTTATTACTAGGTGCCTTATTCTAGTGGTAACTTGGATCATGGCTGCATGAATAAGGTAAAGTCCACTAGTAATGGGTACACGCTGGCTGCTCCATGGTCCTTGCCCATTTCCATGCTCTTAGCTGTAGCCAGAAGCCTGGAGCTGCATTTGTGCTCATGCAAATCTCCAGTGAGTGGTTAGAAATTTCTGAGGCAGTATGGATCCTGGCCCTTCAGAGCTGTGACTGTATCTCCCTTGCAATTTCTCTACAGATGAAGGAGAGTTAATTTATCAAATACACTGAAACAATTTGGTTGCACTTAGAGGTAATTTTCCTGCATCTGCTTATTGTTGTCGTACAGTGAAGGGCACAGTAACATCTGATTTCCAAATATTCTTACAACCTAGAGTGCCATCTTGGAGGTCCTTATCAGAAACAGATGACTGCCATAACTTTCATGAGACATGTCAAAATTGTTAGAGATGTTAACAAGAACTTCACCTGTGCTTAATTCCTAATCACTGGGAAGGCACTATGGATGACATGGCATGCAGATGTCTTGTTAAATCAGGGCCAGCATGCTCAGAGCCTTCACTTTGCTGGTTGCTTTTATACTGCTAAAACAGACAGGGAAAACAAGCTTCAGGAACGTTCAGCGTTTTGCCTCAGGCTACACAGAAGGTCAGGTGTAAAACAGATTGTCATGGACATATTGTTGGCCTCCTTTCCTGATCAACATTAGGAATATTGAAAAGAAATATTGGAATCTTCAAATTGCTAAGTAGACTTAGAAGAAATAATCTGACTGCTGTGCATATTAAACATGAGGTTTGTGCTAAAAGCCACAATATGGATTCTTGTTGATTGCTGTAAAATACTGACAAGGACTTTGCCTGAGTATGTGCAGCAGCAACTGCAGCAATGGAAATAAAAGGAAAAAGAAACATGGACTGGTATAAAAATAATTTGTTGGGAAAATTATTTATGCTTCAGCACAGTGACAGCTGTGGGAAAATAATAGATCTGCATACCAGAAATATGAGAATCTTCTATAGATGTTGCCTATAAACAAACCTAGAATTAAAAGGTGAGATATACCACACTTCAAAAGTAGATAACTCTGATTATCTATTTCTGTCAAATTCCTGGTTTAGGATGAGAAATGTATTCAAACAGACATACACTTGCAGCAATGATGATTACATGGGGAAACTTGATGTTTGAGATGCAGTGACACTTACAACTGTGTTAATATTAGTGGAACATAATAAAAAAATAAGAGTTTCAATTAGTGACCTTTCTTGTTCTAGCAGTTTTCTCTGCATGATTTCTGACTTTGGTGTCAGATTGTATGGCAAAACGCTTCTGAAGGTATGAGCAATAAAAACAGACACAATAAATACGTGTAGGCCAGGCAACTGTGATGACTTAATTGCTACTTTAGTGAAAAGGCTGCAG
Source organism: Gallus gallus (assembly GCF_016699485.2). NCBI lineage: Eukaryota > Metazoa > Chordata > Aves > Galliformes > Phasianidae > Gallus > Gallus gallus. Next base: position 38,791,064 of record NC_052572.1, read on the forward strand.
CCATTATGCTAAATTATTAAAAATAACACCCACTGTAATTTATCAAAATTTTAGCCATTACTATTTTTTTTTTTTTAAGAGTATCAGCAATTTTTACATTACAGTGTTTGGGATAATAAAAGTTGGCAGGGGTAGTTTGAAGTACAGTACAATAGTGGTAGAGCTAGGAGCATATATTTGTGTCAACCTTATCAGCTTAGTCTTGCAGCTGAAAAGCTTAGAAAAAGTGCTCTATGAGAGGAAATTAAAAAGGGGGAATATATCCAAGCTGAGGATGATCCAGCATCTTTCACCTTGGCACCACAGTACCCACTCTCACATACTGTTTTTAATGTGCTTGTTTAAGTTCACATACACAGCACTGATATGAATGTAATGGCTGTGTGCTGGCAGTTCCAGATGCTCATTTGCCAAGCAAGGTAACTGTGATCTTAAACTTGCCCGGCATGGAAGATCTCTGTTTGCATGTTTATGTCTTTAAGACCTTGTCAATCCAAACTCCAAAAGCAGCAGTTTACTCATAAGTGGCCTTTCAGAAAGCAAGCCTTACAATGAAAGTTTCATGTCTTGTCATTGATTGGTACCTGGATATTTAAAACACTGCAAGTGAATTTTCTAAGTGGCTCCCCAGAGACACATGTGAGTCTTGAGAGGTGATGTTCAGCAGAGGAGGAAATATGTGTCCTGGTTTCATCTGGAACAGAGTTGATTTTTAATTCATAGTGTCTATGCTATGATTTGTCTTTTGGAGAAAATCAGTGCCGATAGCACACTAATGAAGAGAGTTAAGGATATTTCAGTTCCTTAGCTTCTCCGATTGCCCTGCCGATGGGGGAGCTGAGGGAGAACAAAGAGCTGAGAGGGGCAGAACCAGGACAGTTGACTCAAACTGACCACAGGGATATTACATATCATATGACATCATCCAAAAAATATTTGAAGAACAGTGGGGAGTTGACTGGGTGGGCAGATGCTGCCTAGGGACTGGCTGGGAATTCATTGGTGGGATGTTAGCAGTTGCTTCTGCATCACTTGTTCTATATAAATATGTGCATATATATATATATATACATATATATACACATATATAATATAATATGTATATACAATATATATATTATGTATATTATATTAATTAATATTATCTTTACTTTGTTCTTTTTCTTTCTTAGTAAATAGCTTTTATGTCAACTCATTTTTTTAATTTTTTTTTTTTACTGTTCCCTCACCCAGCCCTCTGGGAGATGGGAGGTGAGTGAATGACTGTGTTGTGCTGAGCTACCTGCTGAGTTAAAACACAAAAATGTGAATGATCCTGATTTGCACTCCTGTGAAACTTCTGCTTTGAAATGTTCTCTTGGGTGATATGAAAGCAGTTACAGCTGCTTGTTCCTCAGTGCTCCTATGGCTCGTACAACCCAAGGAACTTTTGCATTGAGGTAGAATTAGAATTGAGAATTTGCATTCTCAAATATGTATACAAGTTGAGAAACTGAGGCTTGGAGGAAACTGCCAAAGACAGGAAGACTGAGAAAAGAAATAACATAAGTTGCTAGTGTCAAATGTAGTGATACAATGAGCCTTAAATATTTATTTCACTATGTGTACCAATCACAAAGTGATTGTCTTGCTATACCCCTAATGATGTTTTAAGGATGGGAAACATAAAATGTTTCTGGTATGGCAGAAAATGGCAATGCTATATAGGCTTGTAGCAGTATCATAAATCAACATTTAAAACAAAATGTTGTAGTGACTAAGTCTCCTTTGCCCTGATACATGTTTCTGAAGTGTAATACACATACATGTGTGTATATACAAATACATTTCCTTACTTGTACATGTTCATGCAGGGATACATAATTGTAGCAATTAAGTCCACTTAATGACAATTTATAAAATTTTGTGCTTTAAATGGCATATTATAAAGCCTGTCATAATGGCACACAATTTGTATTATTATTCCTTACCCAATGTATAACATCTACTGAAAACATTACTGGAATGAGGAGAAACCATTCTATATGCCAGCAGAAAGGAGTACTTGACTGGAATCAGAATAGGGCCTTTCAAAACCTCTGACAGGTAAATTATTAATATTTACAGATAAACTTTGCTTATATAATGCTAATTTGAAATAAGCTCATATTCTCCATGGGGCTTTAAAAATACGATAATACGCATTCAGAGGCTAAGATAATTGGGATATATGTTTCTAAACAAACAAACAAACAAAACCCAAAATAACAAGCAAGGCATCAACTGATTTTTGACATCTTTTTTGCATACATTTAGAAACAGAGTGGAATGGGTTCCAGTTCCTTGTTTCAGTATTAATAGGGAGAATGATGGAAAGCAATATTGTATCCCAACATGTTGAATCCTAGTTTAGTGTAGGAAGTGTAGAAGTGTAAGTTTTGCTAGAATGATTGCAGTTTTAGAATCCCATTCTCTTGGAGACTTATAGCCGTGTCAGCCTTCAAACTGTATTTGCTGAATTTACTAAGTTAACAGTTTGGTGTGATAGGAAACCACATTTTTTACAGAATATCTCTTTTAATAGGATACAAAGATGAAGATAATTACAGAGCAAGGCTCTTAAGCATTTTTCACTGAGTGAGTTATGTGCTAGTTGGAAAACAGGGTTGGAGTAGTGATAGAAGTGGAAATAAGTGATCCAGCACACCTCTATGGCATCTACAGCAGCTGAAAAGCACAGTCACATTTATGAAGACTTTTGGGATGTTATGTGCCATTCTCACATTCGCACATACATTTGATAAGTGACTCCTTTCAGACTTTTAAGCTGAGAATCTTGTATTTAGCTTTTAAACCAAAACCCAGGGCTAGTAATCTGGCTGGAAACCTCTATCAGGGAAGCTTGTGGGCCCTGCTAAGCCTTTGAAGTGTAAGGCCTTGTGGTCAGACCAGGTATTCAGACGGAAAATACAGCTGTGTTGAAGTATCTTGGTTAAAGAATTGACAGGTCACTTATACTTGGTGAACTATAGGGACAGTTTAGAGGGATCATACTCATTTTTTCATCAACTATATTGAAACAAAGATCTATAATAATAATTTAATTTTATCAGCACATTTTTTAAAACATGCAACCTCAGTGACTCTGAAGTTACTTACAATTATTATTATTTATTGCTATTTTAAACTTTGGACATTGTGAAACCATAACTTGCTAACTGAATGTCATAATATTAATCTTTGGGTGACCTTTAGCTCCTTTAACTCCTTATTTCAGTACTGACAGAAATGGCTGTCAGCAAAACTACCTTACAGTTCATAAAACTTAATGAAGACATATCTGAGGAATTTTCCAGACAATAAGAATATCATATCTCTTCATTATGGCAATTATTTTTTTCATTTGTTGAATGTCTAAACTTCTTATTTTTTTATTTTTATTATTATTATTATTTTACTTTATTTTGCTGCGTTGTAAACACAGTGCAAAGTAAATTGGATCCAATTATCTAATAAAGATAAGTGAGAAATTTTATAGATTCGTCTTTTAAGGGTTAACACTGAAACCCTGAGCAAAATAATTAGTGCAGTTTCCTTGCCCTTGGAAGTGTGGCTGGGCTCAGCTGGAGAGAATTATGCTGTTAACAAAGAGACTATGAGAAGAGCTCTAATTCTTGCTGCTATCTTGTTTCCGTGTTGACTTGTGTAGAGGGAAGAGGGAGAGAGGGATCTGGCTGTGAAAAGTCCTTTTGACTCCATTTAGTGGGCTGTTACTTTTTCTAACCTTTGTTTTCTTTCAAAAACAGCCAGATTGATAGTAGTAGAATGAAAATGTTCTTACATCTAAGAGCTGAATATAGGTAACTTCAGGCAACCATCATAAAATTCAGGAATTAGAGAGGAAGATCAAATAGCCATGATGCAAAACTGTAGAAAATTAGGGTTTATGCAGATAACACAGAAGTATAGGATAGCAAAAGGCTTGTTAATTGAGGTCACATACTTAAATATTATGACTGTCTAGGGGGAGAGCAAACTATATTTTTTTGGTGAGGAGCTGCCAGTGGCTATCAGTGGTAGCTCCGCACCTTTTGGGATTACCAGGGAATCATTGTAATGCATATGAAGTTATAAATAGAGAGATGCAATCAAATTCTACACTTTGAATTTTCAGTCATTCATGTGTATTTCTACTGGAGAAATGCCAAGGGAAGGAGTTTCATACTGCAAGATTACTAATCAACCACTGCTCATTAGTTCATTATGTAAATGCATAATTTGACAAGCAATATTGGGAGTGGCTTGCTTCTGCAGATGAAATGATCTATTAAAAGTATTCCCAATTGCACTAAAAGTGTAGTTTGAATTTTTTAAGCTGTATCTTGGTAGTTGGGGGAGAAAAGATTATCAGACTTCTTTACTTGTGCCTGCAATACTGCTTCAGATGAGGATGAACAGAGAGGTTTAGGCAGTCACACAACTGAGCACTGTAGCAGAGAAAACAAGCACTCACTTTCCCGCTGTGAAATGAGAGCCCTTCTGCAAATAGTTTCCTGGTGGCCAGCTGCTGCAAAGGAGAAGAGTGAGAAAAGCAAAATGGTGATCCTCCTAAAAAATCTCTAGTCTCCTATCATCTCAAAAAAAGAAGACAAAAATGTTTCCATTGGATGGGGAACTACTGGTCTCTGAGTGAAAGGGTTCTGGAAGAAAATAGAATGGAATGCAATTGACTCTTGATTTTCATATGACAAATAACTCTTGAACTCTTTTAATGTTTGCTTAACACATTTCAGATATGACTACAGATATTGCAGGATTTTGTTGTGCTCACCTTGTGAACATGACAGCATCATATCTTAGACAAAGTTTTGGAGCAGGTTATCCACAATGGCTGTGCCTACCTCTATTCAGACAAAAAGCTATGTGGGCTAAAATTTCTAAATTAATTCTTTACTGCCCCAGGGTAACGAATAGTTTATTGACCATATAGTGGTGAGTTTTAATCTACTACCAGAATAAAAGGCAGTGGGCCATATCTATCCTGTGCCATTACAAAAGAAAAAAATAGCAGCAAACATTTAGGTTGTATGAGGAAAGCATATTAGGCATCCAAGAGCCATCAGACTGCTGTTTCCTGGCAGAAATATCTGAGTGCTATGTCGGCTGTGAGTAAGAAGCTGCAGCGGCATGTCTAAGAGGAAAATACAACCAATAATCCTGTACAGACAGCTGTTGATTGTTGATAGTGTTTTTTTTTTAAATTATTTTATTTTACTTTATTTTATTTTATTTTATTTTATTTTATTTTATTTTATTTTATTTTATTTTATTTTATTTTATTTTATTTTAAATGTGGTAGTACCAGAGCTCTAGTTGGGTTTCCCAGCACTCTCCTTTTCACTCCATCTTGCTTATTCTCTGTTTACAGAATGTGCAGAGAAAAGTCTCTGGTAGAAGCTTTGATATCACCAAACTTTAAATACCTCTGTTTCATGATTGTGGACATTGCAGCCTACAAAAACAGGTTGAAAAAAATGAAAAGAAGTAGCCAAAATAATTGCATACTATTTCTTTTGCTGAAAATGTCAAATATGACAACACTGTTTTCTATTTCATAGAATCATAGAATCACCAAGGTTGGAAAAGACCTACAGGATCACTCAGCCCAACCATCCACCCATCACCAATAGTTCTCGCTAAACCATGTCCCTCAACACAACATCCAAACGTTCTTTGAACACCACCAGGCTTGGTGACTCCACCACCTCTCTGGGCAGCCCATTCCAGTGCCTGACCACTCTTTCAGAGAAGTAGTATTTCCTAACGTCCAGCCTGAATTTTCCCTGGTGCAGCTTGAAGCCATTCCCTCTAGTCCTATCACTAGTCACACGAGAGAAGAGGCTGACCCCCAGCTCACTCCAACCTCCCTTCAGGTAGTTATAGAGAGCAATATGGTCTCCCCTGAGCCTCCTCTTCTCCGAACTGAACAGTCCTAGCTCCTTCAGCCACTCCTCATAAGGCCTGTGCTCCACACCCCTCACCAGCTTTGTTGCCCTCCTCTGGACACACTCCAGGGCCTCGATGTCTTTCTTACAGTGAGGGGTCCAAAACTGGACACAGTACTTTGTACAGACACAGTACTTTGTACACAAACAGTACTTTGTACACACACAGACAAGTGTGGCCTCACCAGTGCTGAGTACAGGCGGATAATTACTTCCCTGTTCCTGCTGGCCACAGTATTTCTGATACAAGCCAGGATGCCACTGGCCTTCTTGGCCACCTGGGCACACTGCTGGCTCATGTTCAGTCTAGCGTCAATCAACACCCCTATGTCCATTTCCTCTACACAGTCTTCCAGCCACTCTGCCCCAAGCCTCTAGCATTGCCTGGGGTTGTTGTGGCCAAAGTTCAGGACACAGTATCTGTCTTGTTGAACCTCATCCCATTCAGCCCAGCTATCCAGCCTGTCCAGGTCCCTCTGTAGGGCCTCGCTACCCCCAGGCAGATCAACACTTCCAGCCAGCTTGGTGTCATCTGTAAACTTACTGAGAGTGTACACAATGTCCTCATCCAGGTTATCAATAAAGATTGAAGAGGACAGGCTCCAGCACCGACCCCTGCTATAATTTCTGCTATTCAGTTCTCATATTCCCTATTTACTGTTGAAGAAAATCTTGTACCTCGAACAAAAGGGAAGCAGAAAACAGGAAATGGAGACTCATAACATTAATCCTTGCTTGAGACAGCAAAGTCAAATAATCTCTGCTAACAGCTTTTACTCCCCCTGCCACCATTGATAAGAAGTGAATAAATAAATTCTGGCAGCAGCAGTTAAATCCAACTCCATCAAAAGGTCAAAAAGGTATCAGAGAGGTAAAGGTGAGTGTCTGGTGTCAGCATATCTAATTCATTACAGGCATATGATTATGGACAAAAAATTTAGCATGAGAGTATCCAACAGCATTCGTTATCCAAAGTATGCAACTTTGCATACACCTAGTGTATGAAAATATTCCATCATGGCACGCATCTATGTTGTCTGATAAGTGTTTCAGGAAGGAAGACTGAAGAGGAACATCCTCAAGGAGTGAAACTCAATGGTGAGACAAGCTAGGAAGTAAGACACTTACTTTTGTCTGTTACAGACCTTCGTTCTTATTGCTTAGCAAATGTCACTTGAAGATTCCTTGCAAATCCAGTGAAAACAATGGCAACGAGAATGATGCTGCTCCCTGGAAACAACATCGCAGAATGAAGTCATCAATAGCTAATAGGACTGCTTTCTACAGCTGTGCACCGGGAGGCAGTGATGAACAGAAAGACAAATTCCTGCTCTGGGCATTAGCACAGATTGAATGCAGTTACTGCATTACTCTTTCATACAGTTATAGCTCCAGACAGCTTGTAATAACAGTATATAATGTATATATTTTACATATATATTCATATATATACATATATATCTTACACATTAAAATATATGAAATATATACTGTATTCACCAAGAACACTGAAAGGTTGTACAAAGTAGGTCAACATTTAAAAAAATTAGGGCAAACTGATCTAGTGGGTTGCAACCTTGCACATGTCATAGAGTTGGAACTAGATGATCTTGAAGGTCCCTTCCAACTCAAGCCATTCTGTTCTGTGATCAAACTACTCAAGACTGTGTAGCTTTTGTGACGCCACAATTATGGAATATACAATGTTAGCTAATTTTCTGCTCAAAGTGGAACCAATTTCAGTATTGCTCAGTTCAGGTTGCTCTACTTGACAAATCCATTTTGGAGTATCCCCAGGGATATTCCATAGCTGCTTTGAGAAATCTGTTCCAGTATTGAGCTCCACATGACTTTTATTTTTCTTATTTTTCTTACATCTGCCTAGAATTTCACTTGTTACAAATTGTGTCAGCGGCCTCTTATCTTTCACAGTGTATCTCCTAGAAGAGTCTGGTTGAAGCAAAGTTGTTAGTTGGTTCATCTCTCCTCAGCTTTCCTTCCCTGATTGAGTCAAAGGAACGTAAGGGATAATTACGTTGCATCTGGTCTGCACCAGAAGTTTGTAAGAGAGAAGTAAATTCTGTGCTTTGCTGATTCTTTGTCTTTTTCTCACTGTAACCTGTACAGTGATGCTGCTGACAATTGAAATCTGTTGGATTGAACCTTTATTAGTGTGTCAGCTTCCTCGTGCTAGATGAAACATGAGAGCCCTGTATCTCTAGACAAATGTCATTCTTTCTAAGTCTTATGTATGGGTAGGAGTCTTTCTCTGCAACTGTCATTCTGTATACCTATTTTCATTACATAGTGATAGGAGAACTGTGTTCTTTTGAATAAATGAAACAAGAAGAAGGTATGCAGTCACTATACGGAATCTGATATGGCCATGAAATTACTAACAACTTTTTTTTCTTCTGAAAGTAAGATCATTTGTTGGAGTACTGAGAAATTCCCTTCCTTTACATATCTTGAAGTACTTTTTATTCATTCATTTTCCTCCAATTATTTTTCTTTTTTTAATCTTTTTTTAAAAAAATTTTCTGAAGCATCTCTGAAAAGGTTTTCAAATATACTCATTTTTTAATTGCAAATCTTCAGAACCATTATGTAATGATTATTTAACAAGTGCTACCACATTTGCCATGGAAAAAGGACAAATTTGACTGTCTTCTATGGACAAAGAGAGTTAGATACAGACAATATATAGATACAAAACCTGAGATTGCATTTTTTGCACTGCTTCAATGTCTTAGAAATTTTATCTTGTGTTAAAAAAAAATAAAGAAGATAAAAATAATGTTTCTCCATCCCTAATCACAAATAAAAGAATTAAAGTGCCACCTCAATTTGATAAGAATCTACTTCATCATGTTTATAGACCACTTCTTTAAGGAAATATATTTCAGATTCTTGCCTCTGAAATAAATAGTGATGGGAACAGGGAACTTCAATGGCCCTCATTCAGTCTAATGATTACTAAGAAATCTGTTATCCTTGTACAGACAAACACAAGAAAGAGCTTAAGCAGCTACAGATCAGGTATTACCCCACAAGTATTCTCCAGCCTGGATAAAACTTGGTACTTGTTTACTCCTATAGAAAGCTCACACTCACTTTTTAAGACTGAGTTGTCAGTCCCTGTATCAGGTATGCTTTCCTTACAACAGTGCTGAGGCTGAGCAGTGAGTTGCTTTCCTTAAAAGCAGATTTGCTGCTCATGTAGAGGGGAGGCAATGCAGACACTCATGCTGTGCATTTTCTATTGACAGTGCATTTCATAGGCTATCAATTCAGTCACTTTTATGAGTCTTATATGAGCAAAAGAGAAGGAAAGGCAGAAATAGGGAAAAAACATAGGGCATTATAGCATGGATGTCAAGTGACCATGGGATAGCTAATATTGCACTAAGGTGTTGCTTTACAGTACAGGAAAAATTCTAATATCTGATATACAGTACAAAACTGGTCAGCATTGTACTACAGCTTTGTAGTAACTTGGAAAACAGTGTAGTATGAATAGCACACTGACAACTTCCTTGCTTTCTGTCTCTATCCAAATCTTCTCATTTGTTCCTCTCTTAAAGGCCAAGTAAATAGAAATCTTCTGAAAAGGTCCACCTGAAAAGGTAAGAATCATCCAATTTTCCTAAGGAGCAATTCAGCTCCCCCAAAGTCTTGCAAAATTTCCAGTGGTTGTTAAGAATACCTTTGTAGTGCTGCAACTCCTACCACTGTGAAACACAAAACTGACACAATTGCAAGACACAGACTGAGCTGTTTCAATAGCTACTGCCCGCCATATGGACAGACAAAAGCCCAGGACACAAGCCTCTTGCAGAAAACATCAATTCTTTTGATTGAATGCCTTTTGAAATTGCCCTCATTATGGTGCAAGGTAACATGCAATGGAGTTGCCTCTCAATGTGACCCTGTTAGAGATTGCCACTTGTGAGAAAATCCATTCAAAAGTGGAGGCTGGATTAAACTGTATAATGGGTCAAATGGCACTAGTTAGAGAAATGAAGAGAGGTGCTTCAGTCCAATGATTCTCTGGGAAGTTAAGCAACAATAACAAATTCCATGAATACAAATGCACAAAGATCAGAGAAATGAAATACTGTCAGAATCTGATGGGAAAGATTTCCAAGCACTTCCAGACTGCATTGAGAAGAACCTCTTCAGTCCTTGGAAGAACGTCAAAGAAAATAAATATACTGTGTGTGGTCTAGTAACACCTAGATGGAGACCTTTACAGATTTTCTTTCATCTAGAGTGTCCCTAGATTATCCCATTACTGTCAAGGCTGTCCTGTGGCCCAGAAACACACTTTTGAGTCCTCTGTCAACACTGAAGCAGAGGGGTTCAGAAGAATCACCCCTTTCTCTCTTCTGTTAAAGCCCAGTGCAAAACTCACTTCATGTTATTGACAAGATGAAGATAGATGAAGACAACACAAAGCTCTGGAGTTATTGACTCTAATCACCCACGAATGGACAGCCACTTCAGTGTGCATCCTCACTCTGCAGAGATCACTGAGTTCATCAGCTTTCTCTTAAATACAAAGCAGTTGTCCTTGTTGACCTATGACAAGGACAAGGCACAGTGCAAAAGCTATTCACAGTAGGCAGGTAAAAATGTAGGGGAGACACACTGGTTCGAAATTGGTTTCTTTTCTGGAGCTTTTTGTGATGACTTTCTGTTCATCATTTCTCATTTCAGAAAATGAGGACCAATCAGTCGGCTGTGTGCTTTTCCTTTTCGCTGAACAGTACTTGGAAGTCAACACTCACTGCAGGTTACAGAATGAAACAAAAAATGGAATTGTGTGCTGCAGGTTATTTACAGGTTGCTGCTGAGCAAATTTAATCACAGACCTCTGTAAGTCTATCATCATTTCCCTTGATAAGAACATAACAGACTTAAATTTTGTAGAGGAGGGGAAAAATAGACATAATCCATGTGTAACAGTAACAGTCAAATCTGCTGTGATGGGAAGAGGCCCTGTATTAGGGCCAATACATTAGACCAACTTTTCCATTGCAGCTGGGACACTTAATGGCCATTAAAATTCCCCTGGCAATTCCCTGAGAACATAGATGAACCCTTCAAAGAAGCTTTCATTTTTAGCCCTGTTGAGAAGTCAGCATACATAATAATCATCTTGCTTAGTTGCTTCCTTATGAATTCTTTGCATGTAACAAATGTTTGAAGCATAGTGACACACATCTTGGAGTTCAGAGCAAGTGTCAGGTAATTTGTACGTGCTGTGGATTATAAGGAGATTTCCAATTATGACAATCAATTATCTGGGATGTTCTATATATCATTCTCCTTTTAGACCTTAATTTACCTTCAGGTTTGGATAAAAAACATCAGTTATTCCACCTATCATCATTTATTTCTAATGAAAAGAAATGAATTATTAATTGCCAGAAAAGCTGGAAAACAAATGTAGAGCAGAGAAATAGTCATTTACCTGTTGCCGGTTGCAGTTTCCGGTGATCAGGATCCATAAGCATACGCATATCATTGTCAGTTCAATGGTGTAACAAAGCACAGCAGTGACCGCAAATTTATTCTTTCTTTATTGCTTGTATCACCCAGTTGTTTCATACATTCATCTTCTGGTTAAAATTTAGCAGTGGTTTTGGCAGTAAACATCTTAATTATAGTTATATTTTGTACTCTGCCAACACAGAATCTCATCTTTCCAAACACCTCTACCGATCTATTTCTGTGAAGATGCTTGTCTTCCTAGGAGTTCATATGCAAAGCTATGCATCACAGTATTTTAGGGCCACTATAGTTATATATATTTTGTTTGTTTCTTTTTCCCACTTCTTTTTGTGCAGCTTTTCCACGAGTCAGTGCTTTTCCTGGCCTCTCTTTCCTATTTCATCTGTCTATTTTCTCCTTTGCTTTTTCATATCATCTTCCCACATGTGGAACTGATTCTAATATAAGCCAACAAAAGTTTTTTTATAACCTTCATCCTCAGGCTGGCACTGGTGATTTCTACTGACGCTTCACATTCTGATTCCTTCAGTGTTGCTATTTGTATATGCAGAGAAGTAATACTACAGCCTGTGATGGAAAAAAGTTTTCAACATTCAGTAAGGCTTTAATAAAGAACCTTATCTCTATAAGGATAACTATGCAGGGTCAGGTAATAAACAACAGCAGATGTCCTCCAGGATTTTTTTTCTTGAACTATTTGTGTTACTCATCAGGGACAGGTCCTGAACTGTTGTAGTGGAGATCAAAGTAATTGCTCCCAGAAATTTTGTATTCGTATTCTTCTCGCTCATGAATACTGAAAATGACTATCATAACTCACTCCTTTCAAGACAATTTGGTCTTTGGTCAAAATGGAAGTTTCAATGTGTTTTTGTTAAGATTAGTGTAGTTGCCAAAAGTATTTATGTTTCTTGTTTCTCTGTTATTAAAATAAGCCCATCTATCTGTCAGCCTGTCAGCTCATGTGTAAAGTCAAACAAAATCTAATCTTGGAAACTCCACATATGGCTTCCTAAGTGTGGGGATTATTATGCCTAATTGTAAGAAGGAGCTTTTAATGTCCAGTATGACTCACTGTATACAGTCTTCAAGAGGATGATAAGTGAAAACCTATACAAACCATGAGACTGTAAGAGTATTTGTGAACAAAAATGTCTTATTCCTGTAAAGTACATTAGACTGGAGATTTACATCAGTTTAGTCATGCTATAGGTTTCATTTTGAACCTGATGTTTATTTTATCTGTGGTAGCTCTCCTTTCTGTGCACCAGAAGCATTGTTACATATGGGTGCAACTCATTCTCTGAAATAATCCAGTAGTTTTATTTCTACACAGCACTTGAGCAGGACTTAAATAGTGTCATCTGTTCACCTAAATGTATGAAATAAATAGCCATGAATTAATAAAGCTTTTGTGTTTTTTGTTATGGCAGGTTTTGGTTTCTTTTCTATCTAATCTTCTGTCTACTACAAATATTTGCTTGTAACACTGTGAGACTGAATCCATCAGGAAGGATATAAAGAGATCTACAAAGCACTGAATCAGTTTGATGTACATCTGTGAGTAGTAACACGGATCTAGCACACTGGCAATTATAGCACTTAGCACATTGCACCAGTATTATCCACATGAACCAACGCAGCAGGCTTGGCACGGCAAGATCTGGTAAGATTTACAACATATAACACTAATACCTGGAGGAATGAGGTCATCAACTCAAGTTAAACAAGAAAGACACTTCCCTGAGGCACACATCTAATGCCATTCACATATGTGTCTCTCTTATGTGTAAGTACAGTAGAGCTGTACTTACAGTAATCTGCAGTAGAGCATCAGAAGAAGGAAGGTAAGAAGATATCTGGTGATCCGTTGGAGTTGGCAGTAGTGCCTCTTTCAAAGAATGGTATTAGGTTGAGGGAAGCTATCAGAAGCGCTGCTCAGTTGCTGTTGAGGTTCATGTACGCTTGTAGCTTTTGGCAGATTTGCAAATTTTGGGTGCACTCCAAGTTTGTCATGTGGTTACTTATGAACCGGAGCTTGAGTTGAGAACACTGAACATCAGCAGCAAATCCTCTGCCATAGAATATCTGTTTGACTACTTGTGTGAGTGGAAGTTGGTGTGTGACACAATTTGAGTAATTATTGTCATGCTACAGTGTGTGTAAGGACCCCTTCTTTGTTGTATACCTTCTATAATAGTATGAAAGCAAACTGGGGATGTTATTTGCACCAAACTGTGAAGAGGTCTTTCCTGAGTAATACCAGGCTACCAAATTTTGATCCAGAACAGAAGAAAAAAGTGAGCATTTCTTAATAACATCCTCACCATAACTTATCTCACAAAATCTTAAAAAAAAAATAAAAATCATAAAAACAAATAAAAGATGTCCTTCCCCACTTTACTTTTCAAACAATTCTGTGTTACTAAAAAGCAATGACTGCCATTTTATTTCAGGAGCTTCCTTTGGAAATGAAATTCTTTGCTGAAGTTTCTGGATTCCACTCTGCATGTGACAAGCAGTTTCCTCTTCCTACGTTATGATGGTTTAGGAAGCTTCATTGTGGGAGGAAACAGTAACATGTGAAACATAACAGCTCCAGTGCTGTATTGAAACATTAGCTTAGGCTGCTTTTTCTCAAACCCTCTGAAGTTATCTGTTCAACTATTTCATGGATTTTTTCTGTCTCTGGAAGTATATGCAAATTAATTGAACGAATTGCCACATGAAATTACTAACAGAAAAAGCGAATTACCAAGGATTGTGCTCTGTCTAGGCTGTCTAGGAGCCCTCTGGAAGGTCACTGCTGTCATTCTGCCACAGGGGAGCAGAAATGAAGCAAGTGCAAAGCATCCCTCCAGCAGACACAAGGCTATCCAGCTTTTATTTCCTCATTGAAAAGCTCTAATCTACTTGTCAGTGGATTTTCAAGGACTCACAAAAGTCTTATGCATACCACTTGATATAAGCAAAGATCTAACCTGCTTACTTCTTTAAAACAAAATGTAAATGGATGGAACACAAATGAGTTTGTTACAAGAGTCAGTGGTAAGAAAAGCACTCTGCCATGTACACACTACATAGTTGTTGCAGTCCCATCCTTATCTCACAAATGTAGGCACTTGTAGGTTTGCCTTATTCTTGTGAGCTCTGTAGGTACATAACAGAACATGCTTTGATAAATCACTGCACGCTTCATTTTCTTTCCCTAAAGTCGTATCTACTGCCCATAGACATGTTGAAGATAGAACTGCATTTTTAGCTTTTCTGATGGGGAAAGAGGGAGAAGGGTCATGCCATCATCCTGAAAGAAGGCTCTAACATATATTTCTCAGCCCCACTCCCTGGCTGTGGCTACAGTGCGAAGGAACAGGGAGGCAAGAAGATGGGGATGCACACTGGACATACTGGTTAGTGGAAGTGCTTTGTTACTATGAGCATTTCTTGTTTTCTGTGTAACAGAGAAAAATACCGTTTGATGGTTTCTTCCTTCTAAGACATCAGTCACTTCTTTCATAACCATAGCAACAATGATTGCTTACTTCAAATAAATATGTCCTTGCTAGTCATTTCCTCTCTTATCTGATTCTGAATTTCCTTCTGCAATAAATTAGAGCCATGGGCAAGCTCTGTATAAGTGCAATAATGAGGATTCTCCAGCTGAACCCCCTGTAGTCTCATTAACAATTAGGGTAGCCAAGCTTGTCCCAGCTTCTAAATTATTCTCAAGTATACTTTTGCTCTTGAGTTTCTAAAAGATATTAAGATAATAGAATCATAGAATCGCTAAGGTTGGAAAAGACCTACAGGATCATTCAGTCCAACCATTTGCCCTTCACCAATGGTTCTCGCTAAACCATGTCCCTCAACACAACATCCAAATGCTCTTTGAACACCACCAGGCTCGGTGACTCCACCACCTCTCTGGGCAGCCCATTCCAGTGCCTGACCACCCTTTCAGAGAAGTAGTATTTCCTACCATCCAGCTTGAATCTTCTCTGGTGCAGCTTGAAGCCATTCCCTCTAGTCCTATCACTAGTCACACGAGAGAACTCCCAGCTCACTCCAACCTCCCTTCAGGTAGTTATAGAGAGCAATATGGTCTCCCCTGAGCCTCCTCTTCTCCGAACTGAACACTCCCAGCTCCTTCAGTCACTCCTCATAAGGTCTGTGCTCCACACCCCTCACCAGCTTTGTTGCCCTCCTCTGGACACACTCCAGGGCCTCAATGTCTTACAGTGAGGGGCCCAAAACTGGACACAGTACTCGAGGTGCAGCCTCACCAGTGCTGAGTACAGGCGGATAATTACTTCCCTGTTCCTGCTGGCCACACTATTTCTGATACAAGCCAGGATGCCACTGGCCTTCTTGGCCACCTGGGCACACTGCTGGCTCCTGTTCAGTCTAGCATCAATCAACACCCCCAGGTTCAATTCCTCTACACAGTCTTCCAGCCACTCTGCCCCAAGCTTGTAGCGTTGCCTGGGGTTATTGTGGCCAAAGTTCAGGACCCAGCATTTGGTCCTGTTGAATTTCACCCCATTGGCTCAGCCCAGCTATCTAGCCTATCCAGATCCCTCTGTAGGGCCTCGCTGCCCTCAGGCAGATCAACACTTCCAGCCAGCCTGGTGTCATCTGCAAACTTACTGAGAGTGCATTCAATGCCCTCATCCAGGTCATCAGTAGAGATATGAAACAGGACAGGCCCCAGCACCAACCCCTGGGGAACACCACTCGTGACCGGTTGCCAGCTGGATTTAACTCCATTCACCACCACTCTCTGGGCCCGGACCTCCAGCCAGTTCCTTACCCAGCCAAGAGTGTATCTGTCCAAGCCACGGACTGCCAGCTTCTGCCGGAGAATACTGTGGGAGACAGTGTCAAAGGCTTTGCTGAAGTCTAGGTAGACTACATCAACAGCCTTTCCCTCATCCACCAGACGGGTCACTAAATCATAGAAGGAGATCAGGTTGGTCAAGCAGGACCTGCCCTTCGTGAACCCATGCTGGCTAGGCCTGATCCCTGGTTGTCCTGCACGTGCTGCGTAATCTCCCTCAAGACAATCTGCTCCATAATTTTCCCCAGCACCGAGGTCAGGCTAACAGGCCTGTAGTTCCCCGAATCCTCCCTGCAGCCCTTCTTGTAGATGGGAGTCACATTGGCAAGCCTCCAGTCTTCTGGGACCTCACCTGTCAACAAGGAGTGCTGATAGATGATGGAAAGCAGCTCGGCTATCACCTCCGCCAGTTCCTTCAGCACTCTCGGGTGAATCTCATCCAGTCCCATGGACTTGTGGCAGTCTAGTTGGAGTAGCAGGTCTCTGACTGTTTCCTCCTGAATTGTGGGGGGTTTAGTCTGCTCCCCAGCCAAGACTGCCAGGTCAGAGAGCGGAGAAACCTGAGGATAACTGGTCTCACTTTTAAAGACAGATGTAAAGAAGGCATTCAGAACGTCTGCCTTTTCATTATCCTCAGTGGTAACATTCCCAGCCTCATCCAGCAGAGAATGGAGATTCTCCCTGGTCCTCCTCTTACTGTTGATATACTTGTAAAGGAGTTTCTTGTTCCCTTTTACCTCAGCTGACAGGTTGAGTTCAAGCTGGGCTTTTGCCTTTCTGATTTTCTCCCCGCACATCTTAACAACTTCTTTGTATTCTTTCTGGGTTGTCCGTCTCTTCTTCCACAGGAGGTAGATTCTCTTTTTCTCCTGGAGCCTCAAGAATAGTTCCCTATTCATCCACACAGGTCTTCTTCCACTCTGGCTCATTTTGCGGCTCAGGTGGACAGCCTGCTCCTGCACCTTTAAGACTTCCTTCTTGAAGAGCAACCAGCCATCTTGTACCCCTCTACTCTCTAAGACTGAGCCCCAAGGGACTCTCCCTACTAGTCTCCTGAACAATTCAAAGTCTGCCCTCTGGAAGTCCAAGGTAGCAGTTTTGCTGTTCCCCCTCCTGACTCCACCAAGAATCAAGAGCTCTACCATGGCATGGTCACTCTGTCCAAGAAGCCCCCAGCCTCTACATCTCCCACCAGACCTTCTCTGTTTGTGAACATCAGGTCTAATGGGGCAGCTCCTCTCGTAGGTTTTCTTATCATCTGCATCAAGAAGTTGTCCTCCATACATTCCAGAAACCTCCTAGACTGCTTCTTCTGTAATAAATTGTATTCCCAGCATATGTCAGGGAAGTTGAAGTCCCCCATGAGGACAAGGAATGGTGATCGCACAGCTTCCGCCAGCTGCTCATAGAACAACTCATCTGCCTCTTCATCCTGGTTTGGTGGTCTATAACAGATGCCCACCAGGATGTCTGCTTTGTCGGTTCTTCCTCTGATCTTAACCCATAAGGATTCAACCTTATTATCCCCAGTCATAGGTTCAGTAACCTCAAAGCACTCTTTAACACAGAGAGCCACGTCACTGCCCCTCCTGCCTTGCCTATCCTTCCTGAAAGGTTTGTAGCCATCCATTGCAGCACTCCAGTCATGGGAGTGGTCCCATCACGTTTCCATAATGGCAACTAGGTCATAGCTTGCCTGCTGCACAATGGCTTCTAGCTCTTCTTGTTTGTTTCCCATGCTGCATGCATTGGTATAGACACACTTTAGCTGGGCCTCTTGCCTCACCCCCAATCCCATTATTGCTCCCCCAGGCTCATCTCTAGCAGGCCTGGTTTTATCCCCTTCCCCCCTCATGTCTAGTTTAAGGACCTCTCTACAAGTCCTGACAGCTCCTGGGCAAGGATCCGTTTCCCGCTTTAAGACAGGTGATACCCATCTGCAGACCTCAGGCCAGGTACTGAGTAGACCGCCCCATGATCAAAGAACCCGAGATTCTTGTGTTTGCACCAGCCTCTCAGCCATGTGTTTATGTGATGGGTTTTCCTGGTCACTGCATTATCTTTCCCTGCCACCGTAGGAATACCTCCAAATACTACTTGTATGCCTGCATTGTCAACTAACCTCCCCAGCCCCCTAAAATCATTTTTTTATAGCCCTCATGCTTCTGTCATAGCAGAAGCACTGGAGAGGTCTTAACCTAACTGTTACTACTGGAAAAGCATTTGGGACTTCAGTGGACCATGAGGTGTGGTTTTTCTTTGGCATTTATGACTTTCCAAGCATTAGATCTTCTAGCATTGCTAAGACTTTGAGAATTCCACACTGAGGAATCCTAATAGCTTTCTCAAACAAAATTTAGATGATCTTTAAGGTTCTTTTCAACCCAAGACATTCCATGCTTCCGTGAAAATCATAAGGCTGTTTTGTGATAATCTGCTTCTTCAGACTGAATATTAGGCTGGGTACTACATGAAAAGAGGGTCATTCTGAGCATTCCTGTAGCATAAAATGTACACAAATCTATTGATTCAGAAGGAAATCTATATGCTACAACTTGACTGAAGCACTGCTGATGTAACTTATGTCAGCTGTTAATAGCTTCTCTATTCCTTATAAGATTTAACATAAGCAGAAAGATTTCAGAGGATCCTGAGAAAATTTTGTAAGACCCTAAGTCTGCAGGTGCATTTGCATACAGCTAACTAATGTATAACAGCATGGTCTGCTCTGTTTATTAAAAAAGAAAAGAAGAAATTGATAATGGAAATATAGTTTCTAACTTAGGGTGGGAAGTTATTGAAACCACTTTGTCTTTCTTCATTATTTCAGTGATTACGCAAGATAAAAAGATATGGGAACTTTATTTTTTCCTATTTAAACACTTTTCTCCACTGTAAAATTTTTAGAACTCAGCTTAGTAAATTATATATAATTGGAGAATTGCTATTCTTTTGAGATTTAAAAAAAGAAATGAACATCTCAAAACAAGTAAAAAAAATCATACAAGGAGAAAATTGTTTTGAAGAAAAAAGAAATTATGCTTGAAAATTTAGTCAGATTTTTGGAGTTTTCTAAAACAGAACTTTAAAAATTTGGTTTTCATATTAGTCTATTTTGTTACTAAGTTTCTTAAGCCACTATATCTTATAGCCCCTGTCTCTATTAGAAATAAAACCTAGATATAGTTTTTAAATATGAAATACTTGAAACGACTGTACACATTCTTTAACAAAATAACTTTTAAAATAATATTGTCCGTGAACAATATACTACATACAATATGAAAATGACTGTCATCTGAAAGGGAAAATCTTCATGTGATTTTAAATGATCTTATAAGAAGAAACACCAACAGGTTTTCACAATGTTTCAAAAAGATAAACACAACGAGACTATACTTAATGCTTCTGTTAAAAAATTGATTTCAAAATGGATCTCTAATGTGACATTTACAGTGACACTTCCCTGCCAACAAGTGATTGTGATTTTCTTCCTAAAATGTTACTTATCTAAAAACCACTGTTCTGTGTGACCAGAAGGATATATGGAAATATAACTGCAAATGCATTTTTTCTTTTTTTTAATTTTTTTTCTCTTTTGCCCTCTTTTCTCTCTTCTCCTGTCCTTTTCCCCAATTTCTCTTTCATCTCTCTTTCTTTCACTTCTCTTTTCTCTCTTTCTGAGGGGGAGATAACTCTAGCTACAAGCAATGGGATACTTAGTGGAGTTATTTTAGATTTATACCGGGACATATAGAGACAGAATCTAGAATCACTAGTAGAAGAAAGAAAAGAGAAAGAAAAGAGGTTTATTTATATACTGCATGTAGTCTTTTCTGAAGGCTGACTGCCATAAATTATATCTACTTGTAGATGTCAAAGTAATTGTTGGAAAAGGAATGGTTCAAACGCAGCTTAAAAAAACAAATGGCTTTGACCATAACAGTGATTAGGTGATAAATTGTCATGTTTTTGGTGCAGTGTGTAACTAGCAAAGAGGCAAATCTCATTTTCTAATGTCCTATCTCAGTGATATACTTATTTCATCATCAATTATATATCAGGTATTTTGGATGGGTCATTACTCCCTCACCTGATGATAGAAGAAAATATATGTGGGTTTTTTGTTTTGTTTTTAATTTTATTTCCTTCACATATTTTAAAATTTTTCTTTTGCTGTAGAAAGATGAAAACTTGGGAGAAGATTCAATCAGTTCTCATAAATACTTTTTTTCAGCCTTACTTCTGATGAGTGTCAGTTGCTGATTTCACACAAATCACAAGTGAAGAATTATGTCAGCTATCACCTGAAAACAATTATGCACCAGAAAAAATAAAAGTCAGTTGATTTCTGGGATATGAGAATTATTCTATATTTTAAAGAATATATGCATATACACTCATAGAATCATAGAACTGCTTTGTGGAAAAGACCTTCAAGATCATTAAGTCCAACCTCAACCTAACCATACTACCCTAACTCTAACAACCCACCACTAAATCATGAGTACCTGATGAGAATCCTGAGTTCCACATCCAGACAAAGAGAAAAAAGGGTTATTTTTTTTTACTTGCCAGAAGTGCCTATTTATAAGAAAATATTACTTAGTGTAATATCATGTTGATCTGATTAGATAAATGGAACAGGACCATTGTTATTCTAGTAGGTCCAATGGTTATTATTGTAGGGTGAAAAGATATTTACTTATCTTGAATTAAATTCAGGGTATGATTTATAAAATCAGAACTCATCTTATTTCTGGCATTGTTAGTCACTGGCAGATTTTATGTTGGCCAATACCAGGATCCTCTTTGAAATCTTACATTTTTTTATTCCATTGATTATTCCTCAACACTTCACTCTTGAGTGCTATGCACTGAAGTCTCATTAAGAATCACTTCACAATCATGTCAGTCTATTCAGGTATAGCATTTAAGATACTGAATAGTAGGTTAGTTCATAATCAAACTCAAAATATATCTCATTAAATTAAGAAATATGCCAGTTCCACATTGATGGAATTGGATTTTGGAATATTATCATATGTACTCTAAGGTAAAGTTAATCAGTATTGTATCCTGTTGACTTTGATCATCTCTAAATCCAACAGTGCATCTTAACATATTTATGTCTTTCTTTTTTATACTAGCAGATAAAACAGAACATCCCCTGTGTTTTGGTCCCAGGAACAAGTGCATGTCAAGGCTTCCATAAGTATAGTTACATTCTCTTATTTCCTTAGAGAGCAGCTTGGTCATACCTGCACTAATATTTGAAGCTGTCCCTACCAAATGCTGTCCCACAGCCAAGCCTAAATTGTATTTGGGCTATAGGGAGAATATCTGATGTAGTAATTTATATGAGGTATATTTTTTCTCTTCCATATTAATATTTGTTTTATATTTCTTTGGTCTTCTCCTATTTTTAATGTATATTAATTGCATTGTGGGAAATTAAATTTGGTGAAAACAGTATAGCTGGCTAAAAAGGAAAAAAAAAAAACCGAACCAGATACTTTCAAATATGTTTACATCACCTGGAGATGTGCACAACAATCATCTAATTAACTATTAATTTCAAAGGAGAGAGGAAAACTCTGAAGAAGTATTTCAATTACATTAATCTAATCTGACAACTCATTTTAGTACTACAGTTTTTCAAACAAGTCAGCGAAGATTATAATAAAAGACATTAACTATATCACATATTGACTCTTCAGTGAAGAAAAATTCCGAACTGACTAAAAGGAGATTTGGCTAAGAACTACCATATTTGATCTATAGAGAGCAGCAAATTTCAGCTTGTAAAACTAACTTCAGCTTGTTTGAAAACCCGCTTACATGTATTTTGACTGGTTTGTAAGTATGTATGCATATACAGCAAAGAATCTTGAAAACAGCATCCAAACAGATACAGGTTAAAAGTAGGGACATTTTTCACGAAGTAGCAGGCTACATTCTCATTTTCTTTAAATAATGTGTATCCCACTTTCTTTACTTACTACTGCTTTGCCTTGACACCTAAGCATCTTCAGCTCAGACCTTCCTTTGTAAAGGAAGTTCAAGAGTGAGAAGTTAAATGAAAACTCATTTTTTCCCCTTTCTCAGAGGTGGGACCTTTTCACAAATTTTGCAAGGTCAAAAGTAAATATTCCTATCAGAGGTAATTCTTTAAATTATTTTCTTATAAACAAATAATGAGGTCTGTTGTTGTCGTTGTTGTTCAGGAGTTAAATACATGCACACACACAAATCTGAACCTGGGTATCTCCACATAGAAAGAAACAAAGCTGACACACACTAAGGGTGCTCATCAGGAGTAGACAGTGTATACTTTGAATTGAACGATCAGTTCTTTTTGGTATATAAATGGTATTTGGCTAAAGGAGCAAAGTATCAGGTACCTTTCAGAAGGAAACGAAACAGACCAACAAACTCCACTGGTGTTAATGTGAAGCTTGTGAGCATGTGTAGAAACTCAGAGAGCAGTGATAGGCCAGATGTTCTGAGATTCACTAGTACAAGGAATCTGCAAGTGCTTTAAAGATGTTATGAAGGTATTATACTGCTAAGTGATGAATATGTAGTTATTGTCCATATATTTAGAACTGGTGCTGCATTTCTGTTGAGTTGTTGGTGTTAACGTTTCAGCGTCTGTTTCAGTACATGTTAAATTCAATGCCTAATCTGAGATTGAAAATTCATTAATAATGGGATCTTTATCTTTGTAACAATATAATTCATAGATCTACTATACTAGTACTTTATCTATCAGATAAATCGGTTGATATTTTCCTGACCTTCTTGAGCAAGTGTTACTAGAACAAGTGATCACCTCTTGGAGTATGGTGTAGATTTTGTTACATTTCTAGAGTCATAAGTTCAATGGAAAAAAAACATACACCTTAAGAAAATAATAATATATTTTCAAGAGGGGACTTTAAAGTTGCTGATCATCTTCACTAAAGCATTCAGAATATTTTCCCCTAAATTTACCTTCTGTAAAAGCCTAAAAATGTGGAGAAGTATGAGTTTCATGCAATGAGCTGAATGTCCATGAATAACATGCTGCGATTGCTAATTTTTTTCATTGCTACAAGGAAAAAATATCACCATCTAATCAATTAAAAATTATTATACTACCACAGAGAAATGTGTTATACCAAACAACTGATCTCAATTACTAATGATGGATATTATCTCTAGGAAAAAATGCTTTAAAGATGAAGAACAAATGGCTATTTTATGGATGAAATAAAACATTTTTTTATGATTAATAACAAACATTCTGGAAGGGATGTAAGAGGAATGATAACAATATTTCATTGGTCTGTGGCATGAAGCATTCTGATACTAGCATGGTTAGAGTCACTTGACAGACTACTGTAAGAATTAATATTTCCTCATGCACCACCAGCTGTTTATAGGGTCAACAGTGTGAGCCATGATTTCTGTGCTGTTATTCTTCGGTGTGCTGAATCTTGAATGCAATGCATCTAGAAATAGAATTTCAGCACAAAAAAACCTTGATTGACTAGAGCCAGAATGTCATTTTCATAAGTACTCTGCTCTTGTGAATGCACAAAGAACGCATATTTTTACTTGCAAATTGCTTCAGCAGTGTACCCAAGTTTTATATATATGAGCATACCCTGTCATGTTTTTGCTGCTCATTCTGCTGTTATATTCTTAACAAAGAAAAAGATTGCAAATTGCCAACCCTCTAGCTGATCTGAGAGAAATCAACTCCAAGTACAACGTAGAATACAAGTTAGAGGAACCACACCTAAAATTTGTAATAGAAAGCTTCAAGTACAGTTCTGAGAAAGAATATTTTCAATAAATGTTATGAACCAAATGAACTATGCAGTGCACAGTTGCCTCTCAGGATTATTTCTTGGGTTACAGTGAGCTTGGAAAATCGCTATTTCTTGACCTAAAAGGAGGTTAAAACACTTTCACTGGAAATCGATTCACTTTAAGTATTTAGCACTGTTCATATTTTGTAGCAGTATATATCACAGGGCTGGTTTCAATTGGTACTTTATGTAGCAGTTGTGGGATGCCCACCAACACAGAAAGAAATCTGAATGAGTGTTTAACAAGATGGGCCGTTTTGTTATTTTTCTCCTAAAATATAAAATAGGAGCTGAAAAATGCAGTTGCGCTCTGTGTCTTCTTTGGAATATATGAATGCTCCAAATATGGAAAGAAAATTATTGTTACTAATATTCTCTGCTTTTAACCTTGATCTTTACGGAAATACAACATTCAAATCAAATCAAAGTAATCAAATACATTTCTGTGCTGCAAAACACAGGATACACCTATATTCCTCATGCTGTAGTTTTAATATAACTACTTCTGAATGAGGACAATTCTGAGCTGAAATGATATTTCACAAATCCATAAAACTCTAGAACACCTCCATCATCTAAGGTAGGGACACTAAATATATAGTGTTTTCAAAGAATGTTTGCTTTATCTTAACTTCTACTGATGACTGTTTGTGTAATAGCATTCTTAATGGAATTATTCAAAGGTGTGCTGAGAAAATTAACTGTCATGGCTGGAAACAGAATTGGAGCATATCAATCCTCTGCAGTGCTGTACTTTGTTTAAAGAAGGTGTAACATAAGCTCAGTTATATCCTTTGACTTGCAAAAAGCATGACTAGACAAAACCCAAAACTATTGACTCTGATCAGGACGGGTGGCTGGATTTCACAGAATCATAGAATGTTTGAGACTGGAAGGTAGCTCTGGAGTCATCCAGTGCAGCTCCACTGCTCATACAGGGCATACGATTTATAGGATATCTGCAAAGTCTCTGGGCAATCAAGCACTGTTCTAGCACTTGGTCGCCCACATAGTAAAGAAGTGTTTCCTGATAATCAAATGGGAAGGGAATTTAGAGACCGCTTCTCACCTGAAGAGATTCTCCCATCAAATGGTGGAAGCAGCCTGTTCTGATACCCTGGGTAGTCAGAGGTCTTATTTCAGATTGGATTTAGTCTGACCTGCTGGATGAAGTATTGATACCAGGTATAGGGTTTAAGGCTGTGCAAGGTTCAGTTACAAACTTTGATGCCTTTGACTTTGAGAGACTGGGTGTATTTGGTGAACTGACTGAAGAAGTTTGTGTTTAATATCCACCAGATTAAGTTTTTCAATGCACATCAAGAAAATGAGCTAATGAACAGTCACTAATTATGTGTTTAAAGGGGTTCACTTTAGAACTAAGCTTTTCATTTGGTAAAAGAACTAATGTAGATACAAACCCTGTACATCAAACTAAATTTGAAAATCTGGCACTTATACCCTTATGGGCTTGTGCTGTCTGTCTTCCTCTCTAGTGTGGAGTAAACACTGAACGCTCCCTATCAGCCTAATCAGCTCTGTATAATCTGAGGTACAATATTTGAAAGGACAAGGTGTTTACTAAACTTTGGATGTGATGAACAATAAGGTTTTACTGGAAAATTATTCACTGGCTATAACTGAATTCCAGCTGTGAATTTATTGAGGTGTTTTTATTATTATTATTTATTGTCAACAGAAAAGGAAGAAACTGTAAAGTATTTCATAGGAATCTATTTTATTACAGCATTTGTGTGTTCTTCTGGTCGGACTTGTAGTTTTTTTGTCACTCTTCCTCAGCCACTGAGCACTAAATGACAGGAGATTTTTGTTACTTTAGCATCACTTAAATGATTTTCTGAACACTTAGAAATGAAGTGATAATCATTTATCCCTCTTATGTACTCCTGAAATAGCCAAGACATATTCAAAATATGAAAAAGAAAGTGCCATCTACACACTAGAGGGAGAGAGGTAGGACACCCACACAGACAAGGGTCCTTTCAAAGCAATCCTGCTTTTATATTTGTGAGAAGAAAGGTAGATGCAGCTGTTCAACTACCTCTTGGTAGAAAAGCCATTGGCTGCAGCTGTGTATCTTTGGCTGAATCTTGCAGTAGAACAGGTTTGCAAAAAGATATTCCGCACTATTCATTTTTGACACATATTTTTTTCTCTTTCCCGTGTGTTCCTTCAAAAAGCTGTTTGTATGAGTCACAAAATGGGTGGGATTCTGAGTAGGGACATTGCAGTTATTTTATCTGTCCTTCTACAAGTACAAAATCTCATCTGACAATTTATGAAACAGAACCAAAGATGCAAGAAAGCCCCAAGTCTGTTCTAAATCTATTCATTACCATAAGGATGGGAGGAAAAAAAAAAAAAGAATAAAAGAACAGTGGGAAGGCATGGAAAATGGACTACAGTGGCATAGAAATTACAGCCATACACACCACTTGATTATTCTAAATCAAACATATCACTCCAGTGAGAAAGCAAGTTTTGGAAAACTAAAAGATGTAGTCAATGTAGTGACTGTCTTTCTCTGCTCTGCGCTTGTGAGACACAACTGGATTAATCTGTGCAGTCCTGGGGTCCCCAGCAGAAGAGAGATGTGGAGCTGTTGCAGTGGGTCCAGAGGAGGTTTTGAGGGTTTTGAGGGCTGGGGCACCTCTCCTAGGAAGAAAGGCTGAAGGAGCCGGGCATATTCAGCCTGAAGAAGAGAAGTTTTAGGGGAAACATGGAATTGTAGAATCACAGAATCATAGAATGGTTTCAGTTGGAAGGAACCTTTAAGATCATCTAGTTCCAATCCCCCTCCTACAGGCAGGAACACCTCCCACTAGACCAGGTTGTTTAAAGCCCCACCCAGCCTGGCCTTGAACGCCTTCAGGGTGGAGGCATCCATATCCTCTCTGGGCAACCTATTCCAGTGCCTCACCACCCTGAGAGTAAAGAATTTCTTCCTAATTTCTAGTCTAAATCTACCCCTTCCAGTTTAAAGCCATTTCCCCTTGTCCTGTCACTATCATGATCTTATAAAGTCCCTCCTCAGCTTTCCTGCAGGCTCCCTTCAGGTACTGGTAGGCCACTATAAGGTCCTCTGGAGCCTTCTCTTCTCCATGCTGAAAAACCCCAGCTTTCTCTGTCTTTCCCAAAGGGCAGAGGTGCTCCAGCTCTCTGATCATCTTCTCTAATCACATGTAATGTTTTTGGGTCACCAGCACCCGGTTTGGAAAGCGTATGGTAGTTTTTCCCCACTCCTAAAGAGCTGTAGTGAAACTTTTCTCTATATCCCTGTTTAACAGGTACAGGTCTGTTAAATTTCTGAGTTACCTGAAAATTTGATCATTTTATTATGAAATTTAAGTGTTTTTCCCCAAATTCTGGCAAACACATAAACTACAGCCAAGGTCCAACACAGGAGATTCATGATGGGGAGCTGCCCAGAAAGCCGTTCTTTAACCAAAAATAAAATATCACTCGGACTTTATGCTTTTTCACCTACTAACTTCAGTGGGATGCATGTATTGAAGAACTATCCGGTACTGGATTCCAAATGAAAATTCATGAATCATACTATTTATAATCTTTTTAACAAGAATATTCTGTGACAATGATTGCTGAAATTATTTGATGCTATTCCATATCATTTATAACATTTGTTCCATGACTAGTGACAAACGCTCCAGGTCAGCCACCTTACTCTGGATGATTTAAGGTGCAATCTTCTTTTTAAATGATCCAGCTAATGCTGTACCTTAACATCCGACTTTGAAGGGTTTCATTCTCCTTTAATTTGTTCCATATCGTTTGTGACTAGGATAAAAAGTGATAACTGTTCAAAACCTTTGGGAGGCATTATATGATGTAGACTTAGTACTGGCTTCAGCAGTTTAAGTTACTTAAAACCACAAGCAAAGAAATAGTATTACCTTTAATAGCAGTTAGATTAAATATGACTGTATAATTAGGATATATATTTGATATAATTTGTTCTGGCTTCACAGCTCTTCAGCTCTGTCAATTTATTGCTGATTTAGACTAACAAAAGTGATTAAAGGAAACAAATTTTTAATGCATCACTAAATATTGATGTCGTTGATTTCAATGGGAAACTTAAGGAAAAATTCTTTCTGAGGTTGATGTGTTGCTAGACTCTAGTCTTTAATGCTACTTTACTAAGTTTTTTTTGTTGTAAACTTGTTAAAGCAAATAAGTAGAAAGAACAGTAAATGTGTGAGGAATAAATATAAATATCCTTTCATTTAACCCAAATCATATGAAAAAGTCAAGAGTTAGTAGGGAGCATCTGATATATTTTTTGTGTTCTAAGTGCTGTGATATGTTATCTCCTTTTATCCTTTTAAACAATACTTAAATTTTTAAATTTTCATTTCACAAACAGGCATCCTGAAAAAAAGATGTATTAAATGCTTTTCCTTCAAACAGTGTTCCCTAAGGTATCCCACACAGTGCCTTAGCTATACTGTAATTAATTTATCTATTTAGTACAGAGAACTACTGCAGTATCTCACTCAGCTTCTTGCAGCTTTTGGCAAACGCTGGCAGTCTAAGGGCAATCACTGTAGTAATAATTAGCAAAACAATTAAAATGTGTATAAAGAATTTAGGAGCTTTCCTTTATGTTTAATAATATCAAGCATTTATACAGCTGTTTCTTGTTACTTTTGATTACATGTCTTCTGAATATTTCATTCTGAAATGAAAAAGAAACTATACTTATGTTCGGTCCTCAACTCCCCTCTCCACTCCAAATAAAGTCTAAGATTAATAAATAATCAGATCCATACAAGAATTCATTAGAATGGATTTAATTGGAAAATTTTCATATTGTCTGGTAAGGTGAAGAAAAACATTTTTTGTTTGGCCCTTCTTATTGTTTTACTATTCTGACCTTTTTGGCTGGCAGTGTCTTTTGATTAAAGTCAAGGGATTGTTGGTACATTTATGTTGGAACAAATTATGTGGTGATACAAGTGGTTCTAAAATATTTTATTTTGAAACTGATTATGTTGGAAGGGAAAAAAAAAAAACAGAAAACCATGAGTCAGACAATAACCTCAAAGTAAAGCATTCTAGAAAGTTAAAAATTCTTACATGTTTGATGAACTTTTTGCTATAGCTAAACGCATGTGACTCCATTGATACAGTAGCACAGATGGATTATAGCAATATTAGTGAGAAGAAAATCGGGCCTAAATTATTTTATTCTTAGACGAGCAAAACAGCATCTAAACTCATGGGATGTGAATGCACACACAAACATGCGAACACATACTCACACGCACACATACAAATGTTTCCTGAACTAATTTTAGGTTTCATTCTTGAACACAAGCTGAAAAAAACAATGATGATTTATCTTTAATGTGAGAAAATCTTTATGGATTGATCTATCATTTTATAATAAACATAAAAGATACATGTAAGTTTCTTTCTGAAAATACTGGCAATTCATTTTTCTGTTTTTTTCCGAAAGATCCAGGGAACTACTGAATAGCTCAACTATGTGAGGCATTCATATCCTGTTATGCACTTCTAAATGGATTTAATATTCCTTTGTCTAATTTAAAAAGTATGAAGATTCAGAATTAATGCTGCTGTATGAGAATGGAGGTTTACTATAAAAACAGAAACATAAAAACAAGACTTCTTGTTCCCCAGAGCATTACGTGAGAAAGATCAGAAAGATATGAAATAACATGAAAAAAGTTATATATTCAGCTCCATACAACTCAATAAAAACACAGAACCAACAGAGCAAAGTACTGAGACAGAAGGTACTGAATTCAACTCTTAGATCAGTAAGTATCAGGATAGAAAAAGTGTTCAAGGTTATTTCCAGTATATTGAAAGCTCAACCGAAAAAAAGCCCCTACTCACCAAACAAACAAACAAACAAGCAGGTATAGAATTTGCAGACAGAAGTTATTTCAAGGGTCAGTGGATCAGCAAGCTCAAAAACTTCACATTTGATTTAAGTAGTTTCACTAATCATTTATTGATTCTATGTTATGATTAACCTTTTTTTTTTTTTTTTTTTTTTTCTTCTGAGGATGTATAAGAGTTCAGTCTGGATTTCTTCTTAGTGTACAAAAACTGAATAATAAAAATCGAGCCTTGCATGAAGGCTTGTATAGCTAAACTTAGGCCTGTATTGGATGAGCTTCTTTAAGAAGAAAGTTTATACCCTGCTTATACATTAAGTTTCCAGGAAAAAAACTTTAAAATGGCTTTTGGAAAACTTGAAAGTTACTTTTTTCTATCTTATTTGTTACACATGTTGCTCCATTCTAACATACAATGGACATGAGAATTATGAATTTAATGTTGTAGTTAAACAAGTACATGTAAATGAGAGATGGAGTACTGGTGAGGTGAGAAAGGTGAGAGGGTGGGAAATTTAGGGATCTATGAAAATCTCTTGTGAATTTGCCTACAGGACCAGCTAAATATCTTTTTATAATAACTTGGAGGATGATGCAAGCTACCTTAACTGTAGCAGCTGGGGATTAATGCCTTGCAAAAAGTGTTTTTCGTTCAAAAATAAGGCTCATATTAAAATCCATTTACCAAGTACATACAACTGTACTACTATTATATCACTGTTTTTTGAAGACTTGCTCTCTTTGCCTGTTAACAGCAATATATGAAGCAAGCAAAAAAACCAGTCTCTTTTTAATGTAACAAACTACATTTAAAATGTGGAAAGAGATGCCAGTAGAGAAAGAGCTACTTTTTACTTAAGACTAGAAATAGTTTAAATATGAATAGGGAAATATGTCAAGAAACCTAAAGGGATGAAATGTATTTCACAGAATCTTACCAGAAAAAGATCGAGAGCAACTGAGACCAGAGGAAAGTTCAAAAATAGAGAAAAAAGAGATACATAGATGATTTTTAATTAAACTCATCTATTTTCAGATTCATTTATCTTGTTCACTGCAGAACACAAAAAGAGAATGTTCTGGCAGGAACTATTTTCTACATTTTTTCCTCTGTCCAAAGAATTCCTAATTTATTCTATTTTATAGTTTCATGATCCTGCCCTGAGTTAGGACACATGGTGGGTTTAGATTTTAGACTTATACATAATGATCCATCTATTCCCATATGAATGGCTTGTAAGAAATATTACAAAATACACAATTGTACTCTGTTAGAAAACAACATGCTTTAAAATAAGTATTTTAAGTAAAACAGCAGACACACTGTGTTGCTTAAACTACTTATTGTAGTCTGGAAGTGGCTGTAAGGTTTCTTTGTATATGACTGATTTACAGGTATATTTTGGTACAAATGGTTCTAATGATTCCCTAATCCTTCAGTGGATTTTTCAATTAGAAATGCACCAACTTCGCCAGAAACTCATATATTTGGACATGAGGTTACTCTAACTAATGAGGTGGTATCAATATGCATTTAAATCCTTCACACAACTCTGTGTGTACTTAAACATACAGAGAGACAATTCTGTTGAAGCCTCACTTCAGCTATACATTATCTGGATGCCATAGATTATAACAGGTTCCAGTCCCAAGGCATGTAAAGGGTGCTTTTCAGTGTTTTTTGATAGGTGGCAAAAACAGGACTGGTGATCTGCTCAAATCAGTTTGAAATGAAAGTCTGTCTAAGCAGGTAGGTGAAATATCTTTCTAAAGAAGCCCCATTTTATTCTTGATTTTATTTCTGTCAAGTTTGGACGAGTATACAGTTTGCACCCTATTATGACCAAGATTCAATAAATGAGAGCAGAAAGTGCATCCTAAGATAAGCTTGTTAAAACCTTCTAAGATTTTTGTCCAGACTGGAAAAATTTCATGGATTTTCAAAAGAAAACATCTGCCACAGAAAAAAAAACAAACCAAAACAAAAAAAAAGTGCAATAAATCAAGGAGTCAGCTCTAGAACTCACGGAATGTGGATTCGCAAACAGAGATAGGAAGTAGCAATGTATGCGTGGTCTTTTCAATGGATCTGTTTAGGCACCAGGGGTCTCTGGTGATTACAGGACAGATAAAAAGGGTGTATCTCTGAAAAGTCATTATTTATATTACTCAGCCTGCTGAATATAAATAGTGAGGAAGAAATTTACAGATCAGCAGAATTTCAGTGGTGGTGTTTGAAGTGTTATATGATTGACTCTATTCATGGGGTGTGCAATATCTGAAATAAGCAAGGACACTACTAACAGAATCACAGAATGGCCCAGGTTGGAGGGGACCTCAAGGATCATGAATCTCCAACCCCCCTACCACAGGCAGGGCTGCCAACCTTCACATTTAATACTAGACCAGGCTGTCCAGGGCCCCATCCAACCTGGCCTTGAGCACCTCCAGGGATGGGGCATCCACAAGCTCTCTGGGCAGCCTGTTCCATTGCCTCACCACTCTCTTGGTAAAGAACTTTCCCCTGATGTCCAGCCTAAATCTTCCCTCCTTCAACTTAAAACCATTTCCCCTTGTCCTGCTATTATCCACCCTTTCAAAGAGTTGACTCCCATCCTGTTCATAGGCTCCCTTTAGGTACTGAAAGGCTGCAAAGAGGTCACCCCACAGCCTTCTATCAGAGAGGATGTTTTGTCATCAAACACTTCTAGAGCATGAAACATTTAATAAGATGCTAAAATATGGAAATACGAACCCTAGCTTACTTTTGCTTTGCTGTAGTGTGTGTACCTTTCTGGTGGATGATGAATCAAAAGCCACTGATCTAAACAGTTTTCTTACCATGAGTTTGAGTACTTAATGGTGACGCAGTTGTACAGTGTGAGGAGTAACCTGGATTTTTTTTCTGTTGGGCAAGAGATAGGCAACTGCATGATCTCTACCAGCCACAGATAGAATCACTCGCCTTCAAAAGTACCAAAAACTCATGAACTTCTCACTGCAAATATCAAACTTTAGATCACAAAAACACGCAGTGTTTTGGAACCTTCCAACCATAACAGCTCCTCTGACTGAAAATAAAGCAGAAAAAGGTGTAGTGTATCTCAGGCTCCAAATGCAGTTCTTGTCTATCTGCCAATCTGATTCTGAGTCAGCTAACACAAACTGCCGCCTTGATCCAGAGCAGCTGTCTAATTACAATTTTGTTATTATTAATTACTGAGTAGAAAATCATTTGTAATTAGCTCAGCCTAAATCATAGTTTAAACAGCCAAAATTACGTTACAAACTAAAGTGTAATTAAAGCACTACACTAAAGTGTTTATTTAAACCCAGTTTAGTTATTGCACATTTTTCAATCAGGTTCTCAGGCTCATACATAGATGTAATTAGTCTCCAGTACAGACAGCATACTGCATTTATTCATTAAGCATCAATATTGCTGAACAAATGTAAATAAAATTTAGACAGGAATTCTTTAAAGGGACAGTCATAGAAACATCTGGGTAAGATAATGAGTCTAGGAATGATGTGAATGTTGATGAGCTCTCAGTGCTCTTCTGGTATCCAGAGCATTTCTGAAGAACACACTTCGAACTCCTACTATTTGCTCTGTGGTTTGAAAGCACTAGTGATCCTGCTTCTTCAGGAATGAAATCCCACACCTAGACTGCTTCTCTGAAGCTATGCACTTAGTATCCAGGAAGATTATCATGAAGAATAAGATGTTTCAGGTGCTTCATACATTGGAAGGAGAGCAGTACAGAGGAACACCACTGACCAGAGGATCTTAAGATCACAGAACATACAGAAATATAATTTTAAAAAATTTTATTTCTTCCAGTTTTTTTATGAAGGATGAAACTAAGACAGTGCTCATTGAGTGTCAGCATAATTTCAGTAACATGACATCAGCTATACCTTACATGGCATAACCTTATGGAAGGAGAAGATGCCATTCAGAGGGACCTCAACAGACTTGAAAGGTGGGCCCAGGTGAATCTGATGAGATCACAGATTGATGATCAACACAGAAAAGTGCAAGGTTTTGCACTTGGGCCAGAGGAATCCCTGACATATGCACAGACTGAGAAAAGCAATCCTTGAGAGTAGTCCTCCAGGGAAGGATCTGGGGATCCTGGTTGATGCAAAACTGAACATGAGCCAGCAGTGTGTTCTTTCAGCTCAGAAAGCAAATGGTATCCTGGGCTCCATCAGAAGAGGGGTGGCCAGCAGGGAAAGGGAGGTGATTGTCCCTCTCTACTCTGCCCTCATGAGGCCCCATCTGGAGTACTGTGTCCAGGTCTGAGGTCCCCAATACAAGAAGGACAGGGAGCTGTTGGAGAGGGTCCAGAGGAGGGCCACAAAGATGATCAGAGGGCTGGAGTACCTCCTCTGTGAAGACAGGCTGAAGAAGCTGTCCTTGTTCAGCCTGGAGAAGAGAAGGCTGCGAGGTGACCTCATTGCAGCCTTCCAGTACCTAAGGGAAGCCTACAAAAAGGAGGGGAGTCAACCCTTTACAAGGGTAGATAACAACAGGACAGGGGGAAATGGTTTTAACTTGAAGGAGGGAAGATTTAGGTTGGATATCAGTGGGATGTTCTTTACCAAGAGAGTGGTGAGGCGCTGGAACAGGCTACCCAGATAAGTTGTGGATGCTCCATCCCTGGAAGTGTTCGAGGCCAGGTTGGATGAGGCCCAGGCAGCCTGGTCTAGTATTAGATATGGAGGTTGGCAGCCCTGTGGCAGGGGGGTTGGAGCTTGATGGTCCTTGAGGTGCCCTTGAACCCAAGCCATTCTATAATTCTATGATTCTATGATTGTAATCTTATAAACACCTCTTCTTTTGAGCTCAAGGTCAGTGCCTCTGTTAGGGTAAAAAACTGGGGAAAGTTGGCAGAAGGTCTTCGTGGATGAGTGAGGAATTCATGGATAAAATAAAAGAGAAGAAGATCCATGAAATGTGGAAAAAGGGTCTGTCTACCTGGGAAGAATATAGAAACATTGTCAGGGCCTGTAGGATTGCTATGAGGAAGCTTAAGGCCCTCTTGGAATTAAACCTTGCAGAAGAGGTAAAGGATAACAAAAAAAGGTTTTTTTAAAGTATGACAGTAGTAAAAGGAAGACTAGGGAAAATGTGGGTTCCCTACTGAGTGACGTGTGTGACTTGGTAACAGGGTACACAGAGAAATTGGAGATTCTGAATGCCTTCTTCTGTTCAGTTTTTAATGTCAAGATTAGCCATCAGGAATCCCAGACACTGGAGGTAAGAGAGGGAGTCTGGGAAAAGGAGGAACCCCAAGTGGTCAAGGAGGATATAAGCAGAGAGTGTCTAGCCAAAATCAACACAAACAAATCCATGGACACCCACGTGTGCTGAGAGAACTAGCAGAGGTGATTGCTGAACTGCTCTCTACTATCTTTGAAAGGTTTTGGCAAACAGGAGTGGTGCCTGAAGACTGGAGTATAGCCAAGGTCACTTCAATCTTCAGAAAGGATAAGAAGGAGGATTCGGTAAACTACAGGCCAATCAGCCTCACGTCCATCCCTCAAAAGGTGAGGGAATACTACCTGGATACCCTCTCTAAGCAATTGGAAGAGAGAAGGTTCTTAGGAGTAGTCAGTGTTGATTCACCAAGGGGAAATCATGCTTGACCAACCTGGTTGCCTTCTGTGATGTCATTGCTGGCTGGATCAATGGGAGGAGAGCAGTGGATGTTGTCTACCTTGACTTCACCAAGGCATTTGGCACCATCTCCCACAACATCCTTGTTCTGAGCTCCCAGTAGAAGGACCAGGGGGGTCCTGGTGAACAACAGTTTGGACATGAGCCAGAAGTGTGCCCTTGTGGTCAGCAATATCCTGGGATGCATTAAAAAGAGCATGGTCAGCAGATCAAGGGAGGTCATTCTGCCCCTCTACTTTGCCCTAGTGAGGCCACATTTAGAATACTGTGTTCAGTTCTATATTCCCCAGTTTAAAAAAGATAGGGATTTCATAGGACTGCAGTGGAGGGTCTTGCTCATCTCTGTTGTTAACTCATGGTGGTGTCTGTGTTGTAAAATAGTGTTTTGTATCTGAGAATTTGCTCTATCAATAGATTTATTGTGCCCTTTGGATCTTCTGTAGTTTTCATGGAAATAAATAGGAGGCATTTCTTTTGTATCAGTTTTTGTAGAACATTTGCTATGGAGTGAATGGCTGTGATTTCCCACATAAGGATGTGTGGGAAAATCCTTAGCAACTTGTAGTACATCACATGCTCCTGACCAGTGTTTTGCCTCCTGCTAGCAGAGTGAATGAAGATGCCTGGGGGGAAGCAGAGTTTGTAAATAAACAAAATTCAGAAGTTTAAATAGCCTGATCTATTTTATATTAATATTGGAGTCCAGAACTTGTCCTTCCTAAAAGTAGGCTTTAAAATAGTGCTTAAAATAATATCCAAATCTATCAGATGCTTTTTAAAAACAGTCAATGATAATCCAATTCTGGTTTTGTAGGTGGCCTGAAGATACCAGCTGATAAGGGAATTATGTTGAGCTTGCATATGTGAGTGCAGCACACGTCTGCTTCATAAAATGAGAAAGTGTTATCTGAACTTAGGGTTCATTTGTTGTTAGGATAAGATACTGTTTATTTAATCACTGTAGTCACTTAAGTGTATTTATGATTTATAATTTTTTAGTTATTACAATACTCTTTTTCTATGGTTTTCATTCATGTCCTTAGCTCTGTCCTGTAAACAATCTGACAGGACACTTAACATTGCCACCTCCAAAACTTCATCGTAATGTAAAAATTTTCTTTCTTCCTCTATGTTTTGAAACTGGCTTGACAGCCTTGAGTTCCACACTAGTGAATAAGAGTAAATGAAAAGAGGTCTTTAACAATATTGTCATACATATTACAAAAGTTGGCTACCTTGATGAAACTTTGAGCACCATAGCAGATGGCCAGTAAGGAAAGATTTGTATCTGGCAGTGTTAATAAAAGTGACAGGCTCAATAAAAGTGCTATCAATCCAAATCAAACAGGTAGTTATATTATTTCAAGATCATAAAAATCACCAAAGTTAGACATCTAAAATCCTAAGTACTAGAGCAGAGTGATCTGCATGGCCCTGTCTCTCAGTAAGTTGAGATATTTTGGCTGAAATATTAGTGGTGCAGAACCAAGACTCCACTAGGCAGTAATGGACTTTTCCCCTCAGTGTATGCACAAATCTGGGCTCTTACTAGGGAAGCTTAAAAAACAAAGCCAAAGAGAAGTTTGTATGGTGCCGTAGTATGTGATATAATTTTGTAAACATGGGTCTGTCTAGCAGTATTTCTTTGGGATTCAACAACCTCATTTTTGTTTACCCTTCTGTATCTACGAATACGAGGAAGAACTCCACTGTGAGGGCAACAGAGCACTGAAACAGGCTGCCCAGAGAGGTTGTGGACTCTCCTCTGGATATATTCAAGATCCATTTGGACACTTACCTGTGAAAGCTACTGTAAGGAACATGCTTTAGCAGAAGGCTGGACTAGATGATTTCCAGAGGTCCCTTCCAACCCCTACAATTCTGTGATTCTGTGCTCTGATGCTTTCTATCTTCATACCCAAAGTAAGTAATAATCAATGTCCTGAGTGACTATTGTAAATTGAACTAGCACCTTAGTCCTCAGATGGAGTAACTATAATGAATATTTTTCTTTTGACCTTTTTTTCTTTCCTTTTTTCTTTTTTAAACCCTGTTTGATTCATGGTATGCAATGGACTCTTCAGTTTGGGCAAACGCTACCCAGTTGTAAACCCTATGTAAATAATTTGTCACAGTTTTTGGTAGATCATTTGATTGGAAATAATGATTCATATCTTTTAAAGTGAAAACTACTACAAACATATTTCAAGTCCATGTCACAACAGAGTAACAAGGATGCGTAATTCCACCTGCCTATTCAACACTTCATGCAATGTATAATTTTAAGCATGAATGTATCTGAATATGCCTTTTTAATCCTCAGCTATATCAGCAACCAGGTATAATACTCATTCCTTCACTCATCCCTCCTTCCCTCCTGTCTTTCCTTCTGTCCTTCTTCCTGTCCTTCCTTTCCTCTTTTCCATTCCTCCATTCCCCTCTCCATTCCCTTCCTCCCTTCCTCCCATCCTTCCTCCCTCCCTTTCTTCTTTCAGTCCTTCCTTCCTTCCATCCTCCCTCCCTCCCTCCCTACCTTCCTTCCTTCCTTTTGTTCTTTTCCAAGGTGGGAATGTTTATTTGCTTTAAGGTGATAAACCTCTTTCAAGACTCTTGTCAAAAGTGCTTTAGATTACCACAGAGGAAAATGTTCTAAAAATTGCAAATAATATAAAAGGAAGACAATAAAGGAAAGAAAATATGATGCATAAAAATGTTATTAGTATTTTGCCTGAGCCATATTGAAAAAAAGAATATTAGGTCTATTAACTGTTTAAGGGTTAAATAAAAGCCTTGTAATTGAATTATATGGACTTACTTGATTATAAAAATCTATACAACTTTAGGCCTTTAAATGCAAACAGTACAAATAGTGCTTCTTTCAATATTCATCTTATGGTGTGTCTATTTGCTGATCCTAAAGTGAATTTGACATAATGTTAAGTAGTTCAAACAATCTATATTGCTGGAAGCTTTGTCTCACAAACTATTGATTTTCCTGTCCCATCTGCAGCAGGCTCAGAAATACTTCCTATTCTGTTTAGCATTCTACACAGCTAGAATGCATTGTTTCACTCTGTCTGATGGAATTAAGTAGACCTTGGAATGTATTTTGCTAGAAAATTTGATATATTTATTTGAAGTTCAGCATAACAAAGAGAAAAACCCTGCTAATTTAACAGAGAACCACAAGAAAATTTTATTTGATAACTCATTTTGTTTATGGACAGGCACTGGTGTTATCAAGTAAAGACTATATACTGAGGATTTTCAGAATACCTTCACTCACATACAGCAGATACCTAACGCTGGTTGAGCTCAACTTCCAGTGTCAAGAACCACTAGGGGAAGTGGTGAGCCTCAGGAGGTCAGAGTGTGATACGGCCTCAAGTTGAGCCAGAGGGTAGATTCATGTTGGATGTTAGGAAGTACTTCTCCAAGAGAGTGGTCAGGTGCTGGAATGGGCTGCCCATGGAGGTGCTGGAGTCACTGTCCTTGGAGGCATTCAAGAAACATTTAGATGTACTGAGGGATGTGGTTTAGTGGGAAATATTGGTAATAAGGGGAAGTTGGACTGGATCATC
The DNA here is from genome assembly GCF_016699485.2 of Gallus gallus. Taxonomy (NCBI): domain Eukaryota; kingdom Metazoa; phylum Chordata; class Aves; order Galliformes; family Phasianidae; genus Gallus; species Gallus gallus. The sequence continues at coordinate 38,830,440 of NC_052572.1, forward strand.
TTAGAGGTCTTTTCCAACCTAGGTGATCCTATGATTCTATGGATCTACACAGGGGAGAATACAGGATGGTTGTCCTATACAATAACTACATTCCTGTGGGTTTGGGAAACAGTTGTCCCAGGACACCTGAAGAATTCCACAGGGAAAGAGGGAATTCCATTTCCAACAAACACAATTGTATTATGGATGAGTAGAAAGTAGGATCAGGCTGGAAGAGCTATGACCTGTACATATTTTGGAGTGAGTGGGTTGTTTTAGAGGCCTAATGTCTTCCACATCTACATGGGCAGACCTGTATTCTAATAACACTTCACAACCTTGCTGTTTATTTATGAACAGATTGTCATCCTACATAGATGAAGCATTTTCTGTTGCAGGTCTGCTAATTCTTTTTCATCTCCTTGATGCACTGGCATTTTGTGGACAAATTAATCGTAATCTCACTTTCTGAGTATCTCTCTCAACTTTATATATGAAGACTTCCTGGAACTGAAAAAAAAATAGGACTTTCTTGATCCTCTACAGTATTCCTTAATACTCTCCAGAACTTAAAGTAGAGAGGCTTTGATCCTGGTGAGAATGACAGACAATTGGACAGGGCTTTTAATGTCAGATGCCCCAGTCATGCCTGAAATGGCACCCATGTGATCTGTTCCGCTTTGTTCAGTAAATGAGAAAACAGGCTGATGAGAGGGAATGCGAGTGTTACAACACAAAGATGAAGACAGCTGCTAAAGCACTATTTAAAACATTATAGAAGACTTTCAGAAAAATCTCCAGTCAACTTTTCCAGATGCTTTTGGATAGTAAGATCTTTTTGTAATGCTGCTAGTATACAGAAATTTATTTATTTATTTGTTTGTTTGTTTTTAATTATGGGCAAGAGAAGGGTGCCTGAATGAACAATGGTAACTGAGTGGTTTTTGCATTTTCCTTGTCTTTTGAGCACGAAGATATATGCCCTAGTTTCAGCCGGTACAGTTATTTTCTTCATTGTGTCTGATATGATGCCATGTTTTGGATTGAGGAGGAAAAATTTTGATAATACACTGATATTTTAGTTATCGCTGAGAAGTGCTGTAAAGAGCCACTGATTCGATTTTTCAGCTTCTTGTTCTGTCTTGTCAGCAAGGAGGTTGGGGAGGCAGAAGGAGCTGGGAGAGGACAGAACCAGGACAACTGGTCTAAAGTGGGCAAAGAGATATTCCATACCATATGACAACATGTGGAAATTATAACACCACGCGGATTTGGCTGGGGAAGGCAGCCGCTGCTTGGAAACTGGTTGGGAATTTGTTGGTGGGTGGTGAGCTATTATGTTGTGTGTCACTTGTTTTGTAAATATATATAAAAGTACACAAATGTCATTACTATTAATTCTGTCTTCCCTTTCAGTCTTAGTAAATAGTTTTTATTTCAGCCTATATATTCTACTTTTTTTTTTTTTTTTTTTTTTTTTTTTTTCCCTTTCTCACCCAGTTCTCTTCCCTTTCCCACTGGAAAAGGGGAGAGTGAGTGACAGGTTGTTTGGTGCTGAGCTGTCCGCTGGGTTAAACCACAACAAGGAATGAGCATGTTACAGTATGATGTTCTGCTTTTAGCGAAGATATCAGTAGCAATATTGTGTATCTTCGTTATATATATGCACTCCTTTGCTTATGTCAATATTTCCTATAGCTGTACAATTTATTTTACTGTTGCAAATTAATTCTGATCTAAAAATAGGAACATATATTCTCTTGTTGAGGTTTAGAGTGGAAAAGAAGTAATTGCCTTCTGTGTTGAGAAAGGAACTATTAAGAAGTGTTACTGCCCACTGGAGATCACTATATTAACCAAACAGAGCAATAGTTTTACCTATAAACTAGAAACCCAAGTCTATATATATTTTATTATACCTTTTAAAAATGTGTTTTCCTGTTGTTTCAGCTGCTTTCTACTTAGGCTATTTTTAGCTTGTTCACAGTCCCTAGTTCATAGAATCATAGAATCATAGAATCACAAAGGTTGGAAAAGACCCCCAGGATCATCCAGTCCAACCATTCACCCATCACCAGTCGTTCTCACTAAACCATTTCCCTCAACACAATGTCCAACGTTCTATAGGCTAGCAAATATTTTTTCATCCTTTACATGTTAATAGAGATTAGAGGTAATAGTAGTTGTTTTTTCTCTTTTTATTTTTTTTCTTCATTCTTTTTTTATGTTATCCATTCCTTCAGATTAGGCATTTTGAAGATGAAAAAGAGGATACTGAAAGTGTAATTCTAAAATTGTTGCTTAGTTTCTTTCAGGACATTGTTTTCCCAGAATCACAGTAATGATGGTTGGAACAAACCTCTGCAGCTCTCAGATGAACACCTGATAGGAACTTCACCAGCACTAGAGAGAGGCAGTGAAGATGTTGTATAGTCAAATGTTGAAAATTTTTGAAGATGGAAATAACCGAGCCTTTGTGGGTAGCTTCCCTGTATGTACTGCTACCCTCCAAGAGAAATGCTTTCTTCCTGATACCCAACTTCAAGTCATTACCTGTGGCCATTTCCCTGTGTAATGTTGTCTGACACTACCATTTCTTAATCAAATAAATATTTTAAGAATAATTTGAAAGCTGTGTAGAACATCAGCTAGTAAACAAACATCCATCCTCATCCATGTAAACACAGACAACTAATAAATTATTCTCAAGAAACCTACAAACTGTGGTTGACATTCCACTCAGTACAATGAATTGTAGAAGCAGATGGCTGATAGTCTAAGTTCTGCTTTAGGGCTTAGAAAAATTATGAACTTCTTAGCACTAATACTTTTGCACTGACACATTTCTTATTTCTCAGATGCTTCATGAGGATTCCCCATTCCTGGAGGCGTTCAATACCAGGTTGGATGGGAATCTGGGCAGCCTGATCTGGTGGGTGCAACCCTGGCCATGGAAGGTGGGATGGAACTGGATGATCTCTATTGTCTCTTCCAGCCCAAGACATTCTATGATTCTACGTGCATTCATAAATGAGGTTTCTGGCAACCACAGTCATTGTACCTCTTAGTTGTCATGAATTGCTGGCTACTCGGACAATGTGAGAGTTGTCTTCTACGAACTGAATGTGGAGTGAACTTCAGTAGGAAAAGACAGTATCACCAGTAGAAAGAATATTAGTAGTTTATGAAGTGAACATTTCCTTTACATTTGAAATAATAAATCTGATTATACAAATCCTTATGGATACAAACAGTAGGAGTAGGTTTTAGGGAGACATGTGATGCAGTGCATTCTCACCTCAAGGTTTTGGATTCACATTTCCTTTTCAGTGGTACTGATGATTGTAGACTGCATATCACTGAGCATGTTATCTATTTTCACATATAAATATACACACATGTACTCACACACACACACATATATACACACATATATACATACATACATAAATATCTCTGAATTAAAATAGTTATTAAATTTTCACAATTACTATGCTTAGCAACCGGTATTAGTAGCAAGACATAAAATTCATTTTGCTTGATATGATTTGTAATACTCCTGAGAATTAGACTTAATTATATTCATTGTACACACTGGATGGTGTCTTATTCAGAGGAGAACATTTCATCATTCAGACTAGGAGCAAGTTGTTTCCCAGCACTGATCAGCAATGAAGGAAATCTTTTATGTGGACAGTTTAAAAAAAAAAAATCTTAAATTAAACAAAGCAATGTTTTTGAGGAGAAAGAAAGATACTGAATAATTTTCAGTTAAAAAAAAATCTTTATTGAATAAATATATATTTTTAAAAATGTATTATTCTTTGGCAAAAAATGTTTATGAGAACCATTCTTATGAAGATAAATGATAACAGCCTTCTGAATCTTGAGCAGAGAATACTGAAAACAAGAAGAATCAAAAGTGAAATTAAGTATTTTTTCCACATAACATGCAGGCATATTAAAAATAACAATGCCGTTTAAAAATATATATATTAAAAATGGTTTGTTGTAATAGGCTTCAACAAACAAGCCCAAATGTCTGTTGTATGTCACAACTCACATTTCTTTCATCTCCAGTAAGATTAGTTATATGCCTGCTCTCAGAGTAATTTCAGACTGGATAGACCTCGCTGTGCTGGGGACTCACTGCTACAAAACTATGTGGACTAAGGTGAAATTGCCAAAGACTGGTCAGTGCTCAGGGTGAATGTATGAAGGGAATAAATTAGATGGGAAAAACTGGCACTAACAACAGATAGGCCACACACAGCACAGAGATGGAGGAAGTACACAGTTGTGCTTATAGTCCTGCTGTACACCCAGTGCTAGACTTTCTTGCTCTCTAAAACAATTCTTTAGCTTAAACTTGAACAGCTGAAGTAGGAACACTTTAGACTACCTGATTTGTATTTTAAGAAACCACAGGTGGAGTAGGCCTCGCTCAAGAAAATCTACACCAGTGGATGTGGCCCACTGTTTTACGGCTGTTATGATGGCAACACTGCTAGAAAAGTACCACCCACACAGTCTATCTTTCATCAGCCTGAGCAGATGGAAGTCAGACGGTACCAAATCTGCATGGTGGGTGTGGTTCAACCAAGACTGGAAGGTACTCCACGATCCTCAAATTGACATCGGACCTGCCATTATCATGTTACAAGAGTTGTCTTCTTCTCTGGCCTAACTCTGAAGTACAAGCCTTCAGCTTAATCAGGGTTACAAGGCAGCAGTCAGAGCTGATGGTTTGTCTGGGTTACAGGAGTTCCAGTGAGATCAAATCACACTTATCCCAAAAGGGAGTGTGCATCACTTTACTCCTTGAGGGTAGAGTCTTCAACTTTTTCTCCAAAGAGAAATCACATGTTGCCATTCCATGGGCTGCTGTTTTGACTTTGGCTTGCAGTGGTAACACCACATCTCAGCACAGGTAATGATGCACTCCAGGAAGTTGTCACCTTCAGCCTTGTACTGGTTCACTATGTCCTGAAAAACATACATGTGGTGTTGGTTCTGCTCCTTTGTAAGCATTCATGGCACCCACTTGGCACAAACTGCAATATTCCAACACTGCCACCATTGTTTCCAATACAACGAAACCAATACTCAGCTTTGTATGCTGATTGTAATCCACCAAATTGTGCAGATGAGCTGATTGAGATGCTCTTCATCTTGCAGTATGACAGTTGTTCATGGCCAACTGGAACACAGCTTGTCTTTCTTGTCACTGTTGCCTCCAATGCACCACCCACAGCTCATTGTGATCACATCCGCAGTTTGGTCTCCATAAGAGTTCAGCAAGTGCCGGTGAATGTCAGTGGATGGCATTTTTTCCACATAGAGGAATTCAGTGAGACACCTTTGCTTCATATGCACTTCCATGTCTGATGTTGTTTTGTCAGGCTGCCCCTCTGCTTCCAGCTGTTTCACAACAACAGAATGTAATGGAATATTGGTGGGAAGGTTCAGTCTCTATTGCCATACTGACAATATCTGCCTCTGATGTCATGGGCTAACATAATAAAACAGAAGACAGTACTTTCAGTGTTTCTCTCTGTAATTTAATATCAGGAGATGCAAGATTTATCAGTAGGAGTTACACCACTGTTCAAAAAGATAAGTCATTACCACTGAACTGTCTATCAATTGACTCTGACACAGATTAGGCCAGATTCTGGTCTAATTCTCTTCCATGTCAATCTGAAATTCTATGAAACAAGACCCATGTGACCTAGACATGAGCATGCATTAGAAAATACCTAGGCTAACCACATGCAATAAATATGCTGATCTTCTGAACAAATTCACATGATATATTTGAACTAACGAAGATATAAAAGTCCCATTCTTTTCTAGGAGATCATGAAAGAAGACACTGGTTAAGTTGTTAAAGTTGTTTATAAGAGTATTATTATTTTAGTAGATCTCAGAATGTGCTGAAGGTTTCCTCAAAAAACAAACAAACAAACAAAAAACCCAAACAAACAAAATGCAGCTTGCACAACATGAAAATTGCAAACAAAAGCTCTGTTTTCACACTTTTTCATGCATGTTTAAAATCACTTTCTTGCATGCCTCCACAGACAACTTTTTACAAGTTTTACAGAAAACATGTCTGCAAACCTTTTGAGGCCTGAGTTCTAATGTTAAAGTTGACACCACAAATGTGAGGATCATGATAAAAGGAATGAATAAAACAAAGAGAAGCACTTTAGCACTTATTTCTTGTCTGATGTGATATGTTTTACAGGCAGAGACGATAGTAGTTAGTGCAGTGTGCACTGCACTTTGGGGCATTGTAAAGTGGTAGTAGAGACAGGGAAATACTGCCCCAGAACTGCACTGTCCTCAAGCACAGCCTATACAGTGTCCTACATAAGAGGGCTGCATATATGGGTTTGCCAAGTGTAGCTGTAGTAATGTCAGCTCAGCTTGATTAGCAGTGAGGTAAATTCAGCCAAGAGTTTCACACTTCCCTAATCTAACAGCTTGCCATTACTAAATTTTTGGGGCAGAACTGAAGAGCAGATAGTTCTCCCTAGAAGAACCTGATTATATGTGACTCCTGCAAAAGCAACTGGATTTTGTGAGGAGCCTAAGCCTGAGATGCTCTTTGACATTTTTGCACCAGTGTCTGAGCCCAGAAATCCCTCATATATAAGGTGAACAAGACTGAATTACGGAGTGTACTGAAGATTAGCCTACTCCCTTTCATGGGTTTTTATAGAGTATAGTTGCAGCAAAAATCAGTTAGGTATTAAGTACCTCCATATATTTTGTAGGTGGTAGTTTTCAGAGTGCAGAGTAAATTGTTAGAGGATGGAAACAGCCATCTAGTAATAATGATATTGGGTGACAGAACAGGACTGAATGCCAGGGAGAGACAGATGAGAGGTTATGAGGCATCAGACTCCAAATGCAGACTGGTTTGGCAGTTGTCCCATAAATAGTTCCATTAATTCCTTCTAGAACTGTATTTAGGAGTTATGCAGACAGAGATCAGTAGGTATATTCAATCCAAAGCTCTGTTTCTCTATGGAATAGCAAGCTCTCTACACTGCTCAGAAGGTCTTCAAAGAGAAAGGCCTCAAATTTAGCTGTGTTTGTGGCTTGGAGAGAGAAGTCTCTGAGAAGACTCCTTTTTTATTACCTTGAGATATTCATGCCTGTATATTTGCTTATAGTACAGAGAGAGGAAACACCTAGACAAATCAATCCTTGCGTACAATTTTCTCAGAAGTTTCTAGAGCCTACCTCAGTTCTTCATCTGTGTGTTTATGCATGTGTAGATAACCTTACCTGCACATCTGGAGCAGTGAATGCAGAGCTGTGACTTCTGCATTGCATTTAAGCCTGTGCACACTTACAGAGTGACTGCATTTGGCTTTTCTAATGATAATACAGCTTTCTAAAGTTCACTCTTCTACAAGTACAGAGGTGGACACTGGTTAGCTCTGCACAGGTGACTGATAAAGAAATGTCATCTAGTGATTGCAGTAATGTTGATTTCCCTTTATTGCAAATGTACAGCTCATGTACAATCAACAGCTGCAGTTAATTTGCAGCATGTTCTGAAAATTGGATTGATAAACAGTCACTGTGTGGCTTAAGCATTGTCCTTCACTGTCACATATTTTTAATATTGGGGTGGGGCACAGTACTCATTCTCTTATTTTGTTTTCTTCCTTTTCAATCCTAGTACACACAAAGGTACACTAGGCTAATGCTTCAATGATTAACTCTTCTGACTTTCATTTGAGATGGATAAAAAGTGCTAGTGAGTGTGCCACTGAGAGTCATGCGAGGAGAAAACCTTTACAGAGCTTTTATTTCTGTCCCATCATCTCAAATTATCTTGTTTACTCCCTGAATTCTGAGCAGGTACCATTACTGCACTCAGTTGTCCACATCACTCTTTTGAAGGGAAAATTAATTCTGAATTACTGGCCCTGTAACTGCCTACTTCTTCACATCATCTGTCAGCAAAATAAGCAGACAAAAGCTGGCTAAGTGGATTTCTGTTAGCTGCCATTCAAAAGGAAAGGGACAGGTGTTGAATGAAGCTTCTTTTTCCACATGCTAGTTAACAATACATATAGGAGAAGTTTAATTGCTTGCATCCACCTGCACCCTTGTCATTTCTTGGCTTTATTGATTTTAATGAAAATATTAAGTGCACTTCAGGAGCAGCAGCTAAGTGACATGTTGATTGAAATATACAGGGAAATGTATAATGGAAGCAGGCTATTACAATTTTAATAGAATATGAAAGAAGTAACATCCAGAACAGCGTTTTTCCCTGCTATTCTTATGCATATAGCAAGTTCTGAGGTGAGTAATTGGGAGCTGAATAAATGTTTGGCTGCTGCTAAAGAAGTCTTTCACCTTGATAACCAACATTTTGTTGAATGAAGTGGCCCCAGATTTTGGCATATTTTATTCCATTAAATACGCTTCAGGGTGCCACATAAACACAACCAAATATGTGTATGAACACTATCAAAATCATGATAGTTTTGCATTATAAACAATAGCAACTTTGTAGTGAAGACATAAATAAGACCTTCTCTGATTCAGTAAAATTCTAAGTGAATGGCTTGGAATTTGCCTTAAGCTACATTTTTAACTAATTTTTTTTTTTAGAGGACTTAGGATGTGAGAGACCAGACAAGGAAGCAACGTAAAAGTAACTTCATTAACTTTGGCTCAGAAATAATAAGAAATGAAAATCGAATTTTTAGTTCTTTATATTGAAGCTTCTTCCTGTTCACTCTTGGTGCATCTAAAGCTGGTAGAGTTACAATACACTGACTCAAGGAAGGTTTGGTGTCTTTTCTTAAAGAATTCTATTACTCTAATGCATGTTTATCATGAAGGTAGCTACTCAGATTCTTCTCACCCTCTGTTCAATGAATCATACATGTTTTGAAACTGCAAATCTCACACAGCTTCAAATCCCAAGCTAAACCATTTTACACATTTAAAAATCCATTTCTGATATTCTTGGTCACGTTAATTACTACAATTTTCATACCCTTAGAATCCCTCGTCAGAAACTGGTGTCCCTTGCTGCCTGGTGCTACACAAGCACAGATTAGAAACAGCTGCTGCTCGAAAGGCCTTGCAGTGTAAGCGTAAAGCAAGACAGACAAGTTAGTAGAAGACAAAAAAATAAATCATCACAGTGAAAAAAGTCCAGCACATAAAATATCTGCTTGTCTATCAAATTCTTTTGTAGTGTTTGTGAAAATCACAAATCTGGGGAGAGATCCTGAAATAACCTTATCAGTGTTCGTGCGCCAGACTTCTCCTGAGAAAGGAACAGACTTGTGGGAAAATTATTTCCATTGGATGCTTAATACCACAGTATAACTATACTGAGCCTCTAGTCAGTCTTTGTTGCTAGAAAGTGAACATGTTAACAGAACATATGTGCAGTATAAACTTTCCATGTGTACTCTCTTTACTAAGTTTATGTGGTGAGGTTTTTGGCACTGAGGCTTCAAGGTGGTCTCTGTGTGAAGTGTCCAGCATCTGCCACATACCAGATCAGAGCCAGCTCCAGCTGCTCCAAAACGGATCTTCTGCTGCCAGAGCTGAGCAGTGAGTGATGCTGGTTGTGCCTCTGGGTTGTGCCTCTGAGAGGGAAAAATGCTGTGCAGTAGCAGCTGGAAGTGAGGAACTGTGAGAGAATCTCTCCGCAGCCCCCAAGGACAGGGCAGGAGGCAGGAGGAGCTCCAGGCACAGAGCAGCAGACACAGAGGAGGCTGCAGTACAGCAGTGGGTGAGGCCCGAAGGAGGCCTCGCAGGAGACCCTCGGGTGGAGCTGTAACCCTGGAGAGCGGCTCGTGATGGGGCAGGAGGGCTGGGGGAGCTGCCGCCCATGCGAAGCCATGGGGAACAGTTCTTGGAGAGCTGCAGCCTGTCGAAAGCCCATGTAGAATCAGACGGGGAAGGACAGTGTCCTATGGTAGGGATGCCACACTGGAGAAGAGTGAAGATGAGACAGAAGAGAGTTGAGGGGGAAAGATGATTTTACTTTGCCTTTAGTTCTCACTGCTCTAAGCGATTATGAGTAGTAAATAAATTACATCTCTCATGTGCTGAGGCTGTTTTGTCCATGACAGTAACTGAGGAGTGATATCCCTTATCTCCTTATCTCAGCCCATGAACTTTTCCCACTGTATTTTCTCCCCCTGTTCTGCTGGGGAGGGAGAGTGAGAGCTCAGCTACCAATTGCTCTTAAACCCCCACAGTCATCTGGATACTAGGAAGGAATTTTCCAAGACAGATCTTATCCTGATGTTTCTTGTAGGATTTTTCTGCTGAGAACTTGCTTGATGACTATGTGAATTTTAGATGTTCACAGGATTTCTGCATCTCATCTACTGGATATGCTTATTTGAGTTAGATTTGAGCATACCAACCTTGTAGACTTCTGTGATGGCAGCACTGGCTGGGTAGATGAGGCAGAGCAGAGGATAACATCTACCTTGACTTCAGCAAGGCTTTTGATACTGTCTCCCACGACATCCTAATAACAAAGCTGAGAAAGTGTAGGATAGGTGAGTGGATGATGAGGTGGGTTGAGAATTGGCTGACTGGTTGAGCTCAGATGGTTGTCATCAGCGGTGCAGAGTCTAGTTGGAGACCTGTGACTAGCAGTGTTCCCCAGGGGGTGGTGCTAGGTCTGGTCTTGTTCAACATCTTCTCTGATGACCTTGGTGAGGGGATAGTGTCCACCCTCAGCAAATATGCTGATGATACAAAGCTGGGAGGAGTGGCTGACATGCCAGGAAGCTGTGCTGCAATTCAGCAGGACCTGGACAGGCTGGAGAGCGAGGCTGTAAGAAACCAGATGAGTTTTAACAAAACCAAGCGTAGAGTCTTGCACCTGGGAAGGAATAACTGCCTGCATCAGTACAGGTTGGGGGATGACCTGCTGAAGAGGAGCTCTGTGGAAAAGGATCTGGGGGACCTGGTGGATGACAGGTTGGCCATGACCCATCAGTGTGCCCTGGTGGCCAATGGTTCATTCAGAGAGCTTTAAACTAGGTATGAAGGGGGTGGGAGTGTAACTGGGGTTACTAATACGGAGCCTGAGCGTAACATCCCTGTGCTTGAAGGAGAGGGATGTGCTTGTAAGACCCCAAGGTCTTGTGCCTTGGTGAAAGAGGGGGATGACTCACACCTTTGTAGGAAAAACACAAGGGCAGGTATGAGGTTGATGTCTGTGGAAACACCTGAGTGTGGTCATGAGGGTGTTAGGGTTACTTCCACTTGCAAGGAGACCAAGTTCAGGTGCCTTTACACTAATGCACGCAGCATGGGTAATAAACAAGAGGAGCTGGAGGACACTGTGTGTTTGGAAAGTTATGATATAGTTGCCATCACAGAAACGTGGTGGAATGACTCCCACAGCTGGAGTGCAGTGATGGAGGGCTACCGGCTTTTCAAAAGAGACAGGCTGGGTAGGAAAGGCAGTGGTGTAGCTCTCTGTGTTAAAAAAGACTATGAATGTGTGGAAATTAATAATGTTTATGATAGGGTTGAGAGCATATGGATCAGAATAAAAGCAAAAGGCCAACAAGACTGATGTTACTGTGGGAGTCTGTTATAGGCCACACACCTAGGATGAAGAGGTGGATGAGAGGCTTTATAAACAGTGGGGTGAGATCTCTAGGTCACTCCCCCTTGTTCTGGTGGGTGACTTCAGCTTCCCAGACATCTGCTGGAATTACAATACAGCTGACAGGGAACACTCCTGGAGGTTCCTAGAGTATGTGGGAGATAACTTCCTGACACAGCTGGTGAGGGAGCCAATGAGGGGCAGCAATATACTAGACTTGCTGTTTGTTAACAGAGAAAGTCTGGTGGGGGATGTAAAGGTTGGAGGCCATCTGGGGCAAAGTGATCATGAGATGCTAGATTTCTCTATCCTTGTTGAACCACGGAGGGGAGTCAGCAGAACTGCCACCTTGGACTTCTGAAGGATAGACTTCAACGTCTTTAGGACCATGGTTGAGAGGGTCTCTTGGGAGGTAGTTTTTTAGAGTGTGGGAGCCCAGGAAGGCTGGGAATATTTTAAGGAAAGTGTTTTAAAGGTGCAGGACCTGACCATCCCCATATCACAGAAGATGAGCCGATGGGCAAGGAGGCCAGGCTGGCTGAACAGAGACCTTTGGCTGGATCTCAAGAACAAAAGGAAAGTTTATGGTCTCTGGAAGAGTGGGCAAGCTACTTATGAGGATTACAGGTGTGTAGTGAAGCTGTGCAGGGAGAAGATTAGAAAAGCCAAAGTGCAGGTAGAACTGAGCTTGGCCACTAAAGCAAAGGAAAACAGTAAATGCTTTTATAAACACATTAACAGCAAGAGGAAGGCTGGGGAGAATCTCCATCCCTTGTTGGATGCCGAGGGCAACCTGGTCACCAAGGATAGGGATAAGGCTGAGGTACTTAATGCCTTCTTTGCCTCAGTCTTTAATAATAAGACTTGGGAACACAGCCCCCTGTGCTGGTAGATGGGGATGGGGAACAGAATAAGCCCTTCATGATCCAAGATGAGATAGTTTTGGACCTGCTGTGAAAGCTGGATGCCTACAAGTCCATGGGGCCGGATGGACTGCACCCTAGAGTGCTGAAGGAGTTGGCAGATGTGGTTGCCAAGCCACTCTCCATCATTTTTCGGCAGTCCTAGCTAACCAGGGATGTCCCAGTGGATTGGAAACTGGCAAATGTGATGCCCATTTTCAAAAAGGGTGGAAAGATGATCCTGGTAGCTATAGGCCTATCAGTCTCACCTTGGTGTTCGGGAGGGTTATGGAACGAATAATCTCAGGAACCATGATGGACCAATTAAAGGTCAACCAGGGGATCAGGCACAGTCAGCATGGGTTTACAAATGGTAGATCCTGTCTGACAAACCTGATTTCATTCTGTGACAAGGTGACCCAGTTAGTGGATGAGGGTCAGGCAGTCGATGTGGTCTACCTGGACTTCAGTAAGGCCTTTGACACTGTCCCCCATAACATTCTCATGGAGAAGCTGGCTGCCCATGGTCTGGATGGGTGTACAATCTGCTGAGTGAAGCACTGGCTGGGTGGCCGGGCCCAAAGAGTTGTGGTCAATGGAGTTGAATCCAGTTGGTGGCCGGTCACAAGCGACGTCCTCCAAGACTCAGTTCTGGGGCCGCTTCTGTTTAACATCTTCATTGATGATCTTGATGAGGGGATTGAGTGCACCCTCAATAAGTTTACAGTTGACACCAAGCTGGGAGGGAGTCTTGATCTGCCAGAGGGGAGAAAGGCACTGCAGAGGGTCCTGGATAGACTGGATCGATGGGCCAAGGTTAACAGCATGAGTTTCAATAGGCCCAAGTGTCGGGTTCTGCATTTTGGTCACAACAAACCCAGGCAACCCTACAGGCTTGGGGAGGTGTGGCTGAAAAGCTGCCTGATGGAAAGGGACTTTGGTGTACTGTTGGACAGTTGGCTGAATATGAGCCAGCAGTGTGCTCAGGTGGCCAAGAAGGCCAATGGCATCCTGGCTTGTATCAGGAATGGTGTGGTGAGCAGGACTAGGGAAGTCATCCTGCCCCTGTACTCGGCATTGGTGAGGTCTCACTCTGAGTACGGTGTTCAGTTTTGGGCACCTCAGTACAAGAAGGACATAGAGGTACTGGAGCGTGTCCAGAGAAGGGCAGTGAGGCTAGTGAAGGGCTTGGAAAATCAGCCCTATGAGGAGAGGCTGAGGGAGCTGGGGCTGTTTAGTCTGGGGAAGTGGAGGCTGAGGGGAGATGTTATTACTCTCTTCCAGTACCTGAAAGGTGTTTACAGTGAGAGTGGGGTAGGTCTCTTCTCACTGGTGACAGGTGACAAGACAAAGGGAAATGGCCTCCGGTTGCGCCAAGGTAAATTTAGGTTGGATGTTAGGAAACACTTCTTTACAGAAAGGGTGGTTAAACACTGGAATAGGCTCCCCAGGGATGTGGTTGAGTCACCGTCCCTGGATGTGTTTAAGAGCTGTTTGGATGTGGTGCTCAGAGATATGATTTAGCAGAGGGTAGTTAGAGTTAGGGTACTATGGTTAGGCTGTGGTTGGACTTGATCTTTGAGGTCCTTTCCAACCTGAGTAATGCTATGATTCTATGATTCTATGATTCTGGGGTGCGTTAAAAGGAGCGTAGCCAGCAGGTCAAGGGAGGTGATCCTCCCCTTCTACTCTGCCTTGGTCAGGCCTCACCTGGAGTACTGTATCCAGTTCTGTGTTCCCCAATAAAAAAAGACAAGGATCTCCTGGAAGAGTCCAGCAGAGGGCCACAGAGATGTTAAAGGGCCTGTAGCATCTCCCCTATGAGGAAAGGCTGAGTGAAATGGGTCTGTTCAGCCCTGTGAAAAGAAGACTGAGAGGGGATCCAACTAATGTTTCTAAATATCTTAAGTGTGGTAGACAAAGGGACATGGCCAACATCTTTTCAGTGGTCTGTGGGGACAGAACAAGAGGAAATGGCCATAAACTGGAGCATAGGAAGTTTCACACCAATATGTGAAAGAACTTCTTTACAGTAAGGGTGATGGAGCTCTGGAACAGGCTGCCCAAAGAGGTTGTGGAGTCTTAATCTCTGCAGATATTCATCACATGTCTGGACACCTACTTGTGCAACCTGCTGTAGCAAGCCTGCTCTGGCAGAGGGATTGGACTTGATGATCTCTGGAGGTCCCTTCCAACTCCTACGATTCTGTGGTTCTGTGATTCTGTACAGATTACATTAGTTATGTCTTGATTGCGTGCTTCCAGTCCTGTCATTCTTCTTTCACTGCTGATTGCAGTGTCCATACATATAAACCACTTCATGCATAACTTCTGTGATAATTTTGACCATCTTTGTTAATTTTCTGTACTACTTTTCCCTTTCTATTATACCTCTTCAGTATGGGGAAACAGAACTGCCAGCAGCACACAGAGTTACCAGCACAACACAGATTTATGGAGATGCTAATAATATTTTATGTTTATACTCTGTGCATTTTCTTAATGACTCCAAGTTATCTTGTAGTCTTTTAATGATTATTGAGTCAGCATTTTCAAAAAAACATCTTTTGTAAGTTCAGAACTTTTCTTCCTGTTACTAATAACCTAATTCAAAATTATTTCATACATATAGACCTTGTATCCTGTGTTGCTTAGTTTACATTTATCTGCAGTTAATCTTCCTTTTTACTACATTACTCAGGATTTTATCCAGCAGTCCTTGTCCTTACCTGCCTGAAACACTTAGTGTCATTATTGTCTTTCCAAGACCATTTGCAAATGTGCCGATCAGCACACACTCCTGAGGGATTCCACTTGTGAGCTACTTCCCACCTTTCCTATCTTTTATTTAGCTACTTATATACAGGACAACATTTACTTTTATCCTAGGAATACCTTAGTTTCTTTATCAGGCATCAGTGAGGGATTTTATGAAATGTCTTTTGGTTACCAGTTGATCTATCTTGACCCCAGATCCAAGACCACTTAAGAAATTAGAATAGATTTTTGAAACATTATTGCCAATGTGAAAACTTTATCCATACATCATGTTTAGACAGTTTAAAACTCTATTTTTTAGAATAATTGCTAATGGTGTGCCTGGTAAGCACATAGGACTTACTGGTGTGTAATTCTCTAGATTTTCCCTATGACGTCTGTAAAAAAAATGGTATCATATTGCCCACCATCTATTCCTGTGACTGTCAGTATTTTAAATGAAAGACTACATGTTGCAGTTAGTAGTTTGGCTATTTCATCCATGAGTTATTTTAAAGCTCTTGGGTGAATGCCATCTGGTCCTGGTAATTTGTTATTGTCCATTACACGTAATTGGGATGTGTGGATTAGACAAAATGTCTCTATAGAGAAGATGATAGAAGGGGAATAGGTTGGGAATAAGGGAAATATCTTAAAAGTAAAGACATTTAGTTTGTAGTTGACATAAACGGCAGTAGAATGGGATTCAAAAAGAGGTACATGGTCAAAGAGATGGTGTCAGAGTATTACCTTTGCAGAAAAAAACTGCATTTGCCTAGGATGTGGAAAAGGACACAGAAAAATAAAGTTCAACTAGACAATGGAGTGCAAAAAAGTACTGAAATATTTATAAGAGTTTTATGAAAAAAATCTGCATGTGAGAGTTTGATTGACCAGGCTACTATGTGAGTTTCAGTGTCAGAAGCTGGTCACAAGAAGGACAGGGCAGCCATAAGGAGACTGCCTTAGTATTGCCGTCTCTTCATCATTTACTGAGGCTGACAGAAGAAGTTATAGAAGAGTGGGAGTTGAGGCACAATAGCTGAAATTGAAGGAAGGTTGTCTGCATGCAGAATTGTGCAGAATAAAGGAAACTCTTTATTCTGAACATGAGAGAGATTTCAAGGGAGACCCAAATGTCAGTTAATTGAAAGTAATGGACATTTCGTTTAATACTGCTGGCATTGTGCTTTATTGATCTAGTAAAATAGTATTATTCTTAGCAAAGCTTTGTAAGGACAGTTTCATCTGGTCAGTCGTAAGTGTCCTGAAAAGGTGAGTCATAAAAAAAAAAGGAGTTTCACCCAATTAATGTGGTTTTATGTCACTGAATATGAGAGAAAAAAGAAAAAGAAAATTGCCTCCCAGGACAGCTGTACTGTATATTCCAGCTGTTGAAAAGGTCAATAGATAAAGGACCTGCAACTCAGAGATTTGAGGATATAACAGCAAGTCTGTTCTTAAAGTACAAATGACTCCTAATATCTTATTTATGAATGGTCAGTATTATCTCTTTAGCCAGATTCTGACCAAAAATGTCACCTTCATTTTCCGTTCTTAAAATTGAGTTAATACAAAAATGCTTCATCTCACTTTATAGATGTCTCAGTGAAGAAAAAGTTATCTTACAATCTTGAAACATGTTGTTATTTATACTCAATTGCCTCTCACTCACACTAAAATCCACTCTTGGTCATGGGGAATAAGAGGACTCCAAAAGGCACACAACAGTAAATAAGGCTATCATGAAATGCCATGTGGACAAACAAGAATTGCCACAATCTTTCCATGCCTGAATAAGAAAGTAGGAGAAAAGTACAGAGGAAATGCAGGCATAAACAAGAAAATTCTTGCAAGATACTGCCCCTTCTAGACATACCATTTTGTGGAAACAGTCAAACAGATACACTTGCAATTTTCACTTAGTCATTAAGGGAAAAGAATTTATGCAACTAAATCTGTTTGGAATACTGCATTCTCATAATTTACTTCCCAGATCTGGACTGGAAATTCTCATGAAAGTGAGCTTCTAAAAAAAACCAACAAACCATGAAATCCTAAAACTTTTCATCATGTAATTTTTTAAGCATTATGTTTACCAATTGCACTGTCAGAGTATTAGGGGTGTTCACCTCATAACAATCTAGCTGGATCTCCTGATAACCTTAAACAGAAGAGGAAGTAAATCTGAAAGACAGTGAAGTGTTTTTACTAATGACATTAATGCTTCTTTTGTGTGTGGAGGCTATTGTATTAGAAATTCTGTGAGAAAGAGTGATTTATTTAGAATAATATTAGCTGAGGACTTTGGAGTTAGATTATTATTTTTGAGAGGAGTATTCAGTTGGTAAGTCTTGAAACAAAAGCCGGACTATTATATATACTAATGATCACAGAATCAGAGAATCGCAGAATCGCCTGGGTTGGAAGAGACCTCAAGGATCATGAATCTCCAACCCCCCTGCCAGGCAGGACCACCAACCTCCCCATTTACTAGACCAGGTTGTCCAGGGCCCCATCCAACCTGGCCTTGAACACCTCCAGGGACGGGGCATCTACAGCCTCTCTGGCCAACCCGTTCCAGCACCTCACCACTCTCCTGGTAAAGAACTTCCCCCTAACATCCAACCTAAATCTTCCCTCTTTCAACTTAAAACCGTTCCCCCTTGTCCTGCTGTTATCTAGTTTGGATTTTTTTTTTTTTATTATTATTATTTTTTTTTTTTGTGGTGGTATTCAGACGTTTGGATGGATTTCACTTAAATTTTATTGGTGGAATCAGAGTTTCCTCTTCTAGCTTCACTTTTGCAAATGCTACTTTTCAAGTGACATTTAATTCAGATGGTAAAAACGCTTTTACAAATAAAATAATTGATTTGATTTACAGATATAATTCTCAGAAAAATCCCACTGCGGACTGTGTCCCCAGTCTTACATGCATTGTATGCAAATAAAGTAGATCAATAAGACTGTGAGTTCTGTATGTTGAGTTACCACTACTATTTAATTCTATGTGTTCTTTAACTCCTAAGTTCAGAATAAAAAATGAAGTTTATGTAGTTTTAATTCCATGTGATTTTTCTGAATTTATTTAGAGAAATCTTTGGAAAATAGAAAAGCAGGGATTTTAAAAGCAGTACTTGTATTTCATTGTTCATATAACTGCACTAGTTTGCCAGTTTTTCAGTAGAATAATAGCAAATTGGACCTCTCAGTGTTGGGGAGGGGGGCGGGTAGATGTCTGAGAAGGAAAGTCTAATCAGATTCACCTGCCAACAAAGTAACTGGTTCACAAAGATCTGACACAGACATCTTACAGTTAGGTATGCATGAACAAGACGGGCTTTGGGGTGTATTTAATGACTCTTATCCTGTCTAATATTAATTAGTAATAAGATATGATTCTGTCAGACATCTGGTATCTAATCTACTGTTCCTTAATCAGGCAAAGATGTATCTGTGTGCAAAAAATTGTGACACTATTAAATATCATGAGTTAACAATTAACACAGTGCAAACGATTTTGTTTCATTTCAATTAGTAGCATTAGAGAAGGAAAAGGTGGTGTTGGCAAATACCTTCTTGTGAGCTCTGGAAAAGATCAGCTACAACAAGCAAAGCACTTTCATGTGGAAAAAAAGAAAACAACCCTTGAAGTGTCCAATGAATATTTCATAGCACTTGCAACTTGCAGAGTGTTCTAACATGTCTCTTTGTACTCTAGTCAGCACTGGGTTAGAGAACGTCATCTTTACTCTTATCAGTAAACATCGGTCACATACAAAAGACTACATTTGAAATTGAAATGTAGGCTGCATCTGAACCCTATAAATTCTCTTTACCTTTTGGAAAAACAGCAGGGACTTCTAGGGACCTGCTGTACAGTACCTGAAATGTCTGGCTTGTCATCTTTAGGATAAAAAGGCAACTGTTTAAAGAAAGATTTTTCTCTGCTTATCATTTACTTCCATTAAAAATTCATTCAAACATTATTCATTGCCAAGTATCCAGTGTCTCTTGGAATTTTCTTTATTTTCCTTACCAGACATAATCGTTTCAGCGTATATCCCTTTATTAAAACTGTTTTAAGTCGAAATAAATTAACATGTCACTAATTTAAAGAAAAAATATTACAGCAGTGTTATAATAATAATGTCTTGAAAGAAAAAATCATAAATACAAGCCATTTTACCCTTAATGGAAACTTAGGAAAGATGAAGTAAAGAAATGGATGATTAAGGGATGATGGTAGCTTCAAAATTATCCTCCTCCATTTGATGCTTGTATAATAGTACTAATACAAAGTCATGGTTGTGCCTTGAGATTAGATTAAATTAACTTTTAAAGACACATAACATACACACAAAAAAATATATGGCTTTCTGAGAAAAAATAATTTTAAAGTATTATGCAATTAGGAAAAATTCTTATGAGCTTTGTGCAGGGCATCTGCTGATTTTGAAAAAAGCCTGCCCAGATGCTGTGCAGCAGAGGTGATAGTACTTGAACACAAATGGTGTCACGAAATACAAAGTTGCATCAAATATAATTTGATCTCTGCATCAGAAGCTACTACATTTCATTCAAGTAGTTTCTTTACTAAAGTAAATACCGAGACTGTGATTAATGAGTGGCTTTTGTACCACTAAGTTCTTCAGCACTGCTTGGCACCTGGGAGTGGGAGGGATATTTACTTTCTCCTAAAGAAAAAAACTGAACTGCTCAGTGTCTGTGAAATTAATTTCTGAGGTTATGATGGAGGAGCTTTGATGGAGATTTAGTTGTTATATCGATAGGTAGATGCAAATTCGGATTTTATTTGTAGCTCATTTTTTTTTAATATTGTTTACACATGAAGATGAAACCTGTCCAACAAATGCTACTAACACCACCTAATGCAATAAGAAAAAATTATTCAAGTAGTTTGGTATTCAATTCAAATGAATTTTTAAACCTCATTGTATTGAATGAAACACAGCCATGCTGTGATTTTAGTTATGAGGAAATGCTGTCGGAAATCAATAAAGTAGCTTGTTTTCTGCAACACAAAAGCTTTTTAGTCAATAAAAGTATCTAGTTATGTGATGTAAAGACATGGTATTTAGGTTGATTTCTTATGAATGAAAGACTTGGCTTTTTCAGATGCAGTTTATGGATAATACATTTTCAACTTGAATCCTAATGAATCTTAATACAGCTTATAATTTGATAATGTTTAAACAAAGTTCTAAATCAAGGTTACAGTTGTGTCAGGCCAAAACCATCCATCTTTTTGCCAGCAATGCCCAGTGACAGATCTATAAAGTATTTTATAAATAATACTTTTTCTTAAGAATTTTCAAAGTGCTGAATTTTTTAATTTCTTTAGGATTACAAAAAAAGAAAAAAAATTGTTTGTTCTTAATATGATCTATATGCTTTTTGCTAGGAAAATTCACTTTTTGACACTCTTTTGAGATACAAATTATTTTTGTATCTAATTTGAAAGAAACCAATTCATTTTCCAAATATATTTTGAAGTATTGGAATGTAAAAATCACAGAATGACAGAGTGTTAGGGATTTGAAGGGACCTCAAAAGATCACCTAGTCCAATCCCCAAATGTTTCACTTTAGGAAGAAGGGTATGCACTCATAGCCCTCAGAGAATCAGCCTATCCCTGAGCAGGAAGTGAGCACAACTGCAGAGCTGCACAGCCTGAAGAAGGATGTTTCTTGCATGGATCATTTATGTGTGGCCACACTAAGCTTCCAGCTTGTGGGCTGTGCTGGTTCCTGCGTGCACAGTGTAAGAGAACACCTCAACTGGAAAGTGAAACTCCCAAGGATGTTTGCATCTGCCTGTGAAATAAGAATTACACTGCCCTGGGTAATGTTACCTTTGAAAGATGCTGAAGAGACGGGCAACGTCCAGTGCTATAAGAACATATTTTATTATTTTAGTGTGGCTCTGAGGTTTTATGTATGCTGCGTGTGTGTACACGCCCATACATGCGCACATGTTTTTATTTATATATATACAGTATATATGTTCACAAATGTGCATTATATGCACACACACTCCAAGCGTATGTTAATAATGGAGCACATGTAAGGACAAGGCCCATGAATCAAAAATAATATAACTGCAGAAATGCAGTGACAATGGTGAATGAGCTTAACCATTAAAAAATGTAAGCTTGAGCCTGTTGAAAATATGGGACAGGAGAGCAGTTCATAGATTGTGTTATTCAAAGTCACATGGGGAAAATATGAAGGGAAGAAGTGACCTTGCACATATTGGTTCTGCCTGAGAAACTTTAAGTTTGTGTGGGAAGAGCAGAAGAGGAGAAAATAAAAAATAGGTTATCTAGATGTGGCTACAGTGAACATAGGTGAGTCATTGTAGTGGGTCCCAATCATCATTAGCCAGACCTAGAAGGAGGGCTCTGAGAGACAAGGTTGCATTATGAAGAAATGTGTGTTTCCCTTTGATTTGGTTGGATTGTGAGGATGTTGCAGTATTGCTCTTGTGTTTTTTCAGAACATCTCCTCTCTCTGGTATTCTCCACTCTCTGGGCAACACCTGGGCTGTGTCCACCTCTACCTCCCTCAAGGTATTGTCTCTTGAAACCTATACTTGTCTGGAAGTTGAAAGACAATCTAGAATTCCTGTGAATGATTGTACTGACATTAACTCCTATGAAATCCTTTAAACCATGAAATCGTTAAGTGTCTTTGACACTGCAGAAACACAGCCAACACAATTATTTGTGTTGAATTTAATGAGTCCAGCAGGTTTGAGATTCAGGGAATAGAATATTATTATAATGGGAGTAAAATACTTTTTAACATAGAGTCATGGAAGTAAAAAAAAAAAAAAAAAAAACATTTTAACAGAAAGATACTTTATAGCTGAGGAACTCAGTGTAGTCTAAACGCATGTCTACTAGCTGGCTGAGGGGTGTCTGAGACTTCAGCTGGGGCAGTGTTTGCCCCTAGAGGTGCTCCAGCAGGCTTGTGAGTTTTCTCATCACCTTACTGTTTTCTGAACATCTTGCACTGAAGATAGTAGAGATGTCAAAGTCAGTCCTCTGGGAATTGAGGGTCCACCTTAAAGATCATTCTTGAGAAGTCTGTGAGAAGCAGTTTTTATCATTTTTTCCCCTTATCTCCTCTACCTTTCACAAAGTAAAGAATGGAAGAAAAATCTCTAGGGAAGTGGAAACAAGAGGGATAGATTATTATCTGTGTGACATTCTCCATTAAAGGCTGACCAAAGGAGACGTAGGCAACATTTAGTACTCATCTTCTAATACTCCAGATAGCTGAGTGTGCTGGCTGCTAGTGCTAGTGCTAGTACTTAGTATGTTGAAGTAAGGAATATAAAACTACCCCTGTTTTCCCAAAACTGTTCTCCTCATCCTTGCTCAAATATAATTCATCTCCAGTGAATGACTGTAAAGATAATAAACCCTGAATCTGTTTTTCCAAAAGGACTTCAATTTAAATTTGCTTGCTCTGCACCAAGAAAGCAAGCTATATTTCTGGCTCGTATATATATATATATATATTTCCTGTATCAGAAAACATATCCTTTTTGGTTACTTACAGGTGACTTTGTTGATTTCCTGTGTATTCAGCTAGCAGAGTTGCACAGAGGTATCTGGGGACAGTTATCTATTGTGGATCTCCAGTGAGCTGTTCTGCAGATGACAGGCCAGGCACAATGGATTTGTGCTGTCTCTCCCAGAACAAAATGAACTTTATCATACTAATGGAAGTAAAAGTGTATTCATAGCAGTAAACCAAGAAGCCCTAATGACATGAAATATGTGTATGCAGGAAGGAGCTTAGGAAAGTTTTATCAGAGCAGAAGAACATTTCAGTATTTGCTTCTCAGCTCAGGCTTCAGAAAAGAAAGCAATCCATGTAATCCATGAAATATAAAATGTATTAGGAAGGCTTGGACTGTGATTTTCAATGATACGTGAGATCTAGGTCTTTTCCTTTAGCAATTCTTGTGTCAGCCTTCAATGGTCTGCTTGTGAAATCTGCTCTCTTAAGTGCCTATCAGAGCTTGTACAAAACCAGACTTTGTTAATCAGTTTTAAAAGTATCAAATGTATCTCAAGCAAGATGATAAATCTTCAGAGACCACAAGGTGTGATGATGGAAACTAATAAGGAAGATGTTCTTCTTATAGCACTGAATGTCAGGAGGAACACAGGTGTGGAAACCTCAGCATTTCTGTCCTCGTTCATCACTTCCATTATCTCTGCCTAGTAGTTGAAAACAAACAAATTCAATTTTTTTTTTCTGTTATGGCACAGCAGAGAAATTTCACTTCAGATGACTGTTATTCATTCTTACTTGTGCCACAGCTTGTGTGCTGCTGTGACTAAATACACAGGGGTGGATGATCGTGTGAGACTTGTATTTAGCAGAGGTTACAGCCCACAGGAAGGAATGAATGTAGGAAGCATTTACTGCGTTCTTGCCAGGTTGTGTACAAAACATCTTCATACAGAAGAAAATGGGAATTGAAGAATTAAAACCATCTGTAGTTACCTATAACCTAGAAGGTCACACTTCTAGAGGAGAGAAATGACTTCGATCCTGGAAGGAGGGAGGATTTTAGGAGATTCTTTACCCACAGCAAAGTTTTTAAATTTCTGAGTGATTTTTTTTCTTTCTGTTAATCATTATAGCAATGTTTTCTGATATTGTATAGTATAGTACATTTTATTGCGTTATATTACTGTTCTGTATGTTATTTACTCAGTTCTGCAGTTCCACATTAACATATGCAGCAGAGCCACAGTGTGTCTGCTGTGGAGTTAGGGTATGCAGGCAGAGCTCCCATGAGATGCAACAGCAGCATTGCCAGCTCCAACTTCTTGAGTGCTTTTTTATCCCTCTGGATTTTTAATTTTATTTTTAATAGTTTCACCACAGCTTCTATGGGAGATCTTCCAGAGGTGGTAAAACAAATCTAATCTGAACATAATCTAGCGTAATCTAATTCTAAGGTATGTTCTAATGCAGTCAGCTTTAATTTCTAAGGACTTTTTTCTAGTGGAAGCAACAGAGAGGCCATACAAATGAAGGACTAAACTCCAGAAGATTATCTTTTTCTGAACTTGAATGTAACGGGTTAAAAACCCTTCTATCTCTCTTGAGTTCCATAAAACCAGACTTTAATTTGTGGGCTTACTGTTCCATCCTTCATTCTTCGACATGCTCCCATTTTTAATCTTTTACCATGTGATGCAGCACACTGTTGAATTCCTTTCATATGTGGTCTGTGCTGGATGATGTAGCTCACATTTCTTTAGAGATAAATAAAAAAGGTAGTCTTGAAATGAGTCGCAGTGACCCAAGGTTTCAGAGTACACTATAAATACTGGCAAGGGCAACTCTTGGCATTGTACAAAACTGGGATGAAGTTCTTCCCAGTAGGTTGCAGGAACCAGAATGCATTAGGCTTGACATTACAAGGGCTGGGTGAGAGAATACTTCAAGCTGTCTAGGAACGTTATCTCTTGACTGGAGAGCTGCCCTTATATTGAATTTCCTGTTCTCTGCCATCATTTTCTTAGTGTATGGGATAGGGAAGCAAAAACAGTGCTCATGAACAGTATATTATTTTTTTTTTCATGCTATTCTATCCTTGGTACCCTTTTTAGTACAGATATATTCATATGACGTATTTTTATAACATGCATCCACATTTGTATGGAGTAGTGTGTTGGGTTGTAGATAAAAGATTTCCTTGTTTTCTCTAACCAGAGCACCTTGCATAAAGGAGAAACACAGATGTGTATGCATGTGTGCTTCTGCACTGACATATACTTACATGCTCTGTATTGATATTAAAACAAGGACAAAATTTTAGGGTCACACCTCTGACTTCCTTTTTCCTTTATTTTCCTTTTCTGTTTTTTTTTTTTCTTTCTTTCTTTTCTCTTTCTTTTCCTTATTATTTCTTTTTTTTCTTCATCTTTCTTTTCTGTTATCTTTTTCCTTTTTTCCCCTAACGATACAGCAGAAGTAGTTGCAACACTCATAGCATGTTTATATGCCTTACAATTTGCAAAAAAGTCTAATGAAAAATTCTTCCTATACATAATTTTAACGTACTTAATACCACCATTTTGTAAGTAAAATGCTCAATTTTTTAAGAATCAGAGGGAAAAATAAGACTTTTACAACATAATTAAAAGAAGAAAGAAGACAGATTATTTCTCTTCTATTTTTATTCATATATAAAACCCACAGATATTCCTTGAAGTTCCACATGCAAATTTATCAAAGAGACATTGGAAGAAGTTTGACTGGGTCTGTTTAGAGCAGAGAATTCTGCCTCCTCTTAACCTGTGCTGCCCTTTATTTATTTTCAGTCCTTCTGCTGATTTACATGTGTTTTGCAGCAGACTATGTATTTGGTAATGTTTACAGTAAGATCTGAAACTCAGCTAAAGTGAAAGCACACCATTCACTATGTAGGTAAATCACTGTGCAGATCAGGGATTGGCTTGTTCCCTGGTTCTCTTTCTGTCTGTTAACATCCTGTAACTTTCAGCATAGCAACCTAAGCACAGTAGGACATAACTTTCCATTGTCTTAAGTTTTATGTTTCCATTTGTATCCTTACCTTGTGCAACCTTGTAGAAGTTGATTCTTAAAAGCGCTCCTGTTGTTGTTTGCAATACAAATTATTACACACCATTTCATTGTCCCTCCGAGAAAGAAAGTGAAATATTTCCAGTATACTAGCTGTTGAAGTCAGATTAAAAAAAGAATTGTTTGCTTTCCTGTTCAGCTCTTTCTTCCAGGTGAACAATCTAAAGAGGGATGTAAATACTTGGAGAATTAGATTTGTCTTAAGTGAACAGGTACTGACTTTAAAAGGTTTTCCTCAAACTACATCCCTAGTGAACACAGGTAATATTGCAGTGCAACAGAGAAGCAAGCTCACTATCTGTAAAATATTGATTACTAGAAAAACTTAGTTACAGAGATTGTAATTATTTCACAATGAGGGTGCAGAGATTTGTTTGCACTAAATGTCACTATGCGCTTACTATATAGAATTTATTTTGTTTATTTATATAATATATATATAATATAATATGTATGATATATTATATATTTTATTATATATAATAATATAATATACATATTATTTATAATATTATTTATATAGCATTGTTTATTTTCTTGCATTTGTTGTCAACTGCTGCATAATTTGGTAAATTCAGCTTTGTTCTTCTGAATTCACAGCAAAATATCCAGAAGAAATGTATTAAAAAATTTCTTTTTAGTGAAGGGTTTTTGTGATACAGAACATGAGAACAAATTGGAAAAACATCATCTTTATTTGTAAGTTATTTGTAATTCACAATCAAAATAAAACATATCATTGTCAGAGAGTCAATTAATTTTCTAAATAACCGAAATCTCTGGACGGTAAGCTGTAGTAAGTGTTCTTAGAGAAGGCACTGTCAGTGACAAAATGAGTAGTATTTGCAACGTCATTTAGACTACAAACTTTAGGTGATACCCCTCGTGGCTAGTAGGGTTGATCATTCAAAATTAACAGAACATCCTCTGAGGTTAAGAACTTAAGATTTCAGAGAAATTTTATATGTATATTTTTTCCAAGTGTTCATTATAATTTTCCAGGTGTCTAGTAATAATAAATGCCCTGTTGAGATGCCCATAATATACATGGGCCTTAGATAAAGGCCATAGATAAAGCCTTACCAGTGGGGTTTCCTCCTGGTATCCCTATGTTTACTTACTCCACTGATAGTGACCAGTATCTTACAAAAGTGAGATTAAGTTTCCTGTCCAAACTAAGCTGAAAAGAGCTGTAAGGAGGTTACAATAGAGGATAAAGTACTTAAATGATCTTAGCTATTTTAGCAAAACAGTGGTTAGGATGTAATTTCTGGGACAAAATCATAGATCAGAAAGGGAAACAGAGTCATATTGCTCAAGGAAGCCACCATCCAAGTGTTTCTTTACTCCCAAGAGCCTCCTCCAACCCAAGATATTTATGCTTCTCAGAGATGTGTGCTGTTTCCTCTCTCTCCACTTTTGCACTTACACTGTGCTTGATCTGATTTGCTTCAGCTGACCCTGTACTTGTACCAACTGTTTGCCACAAAAATATTAGCCTTGTGTACATTTTTGTCCCCTGAGCAGAATACTTGAGCTGGACATTTTCCTTCTGCAAAGGTTGGAACTATGATCTTTACACAAAATTTTGTGTAATATTTTGTTACTAGAAACCATATTATTCTGTTTTAATGGTGAGTATCTTACTGCTGAAGACATGTTTTCCTTCTGAAAAGTAGCTTCAGCAGGCCAAGTCCCAGTCTGTTGCATATCCTAGCTCTTTGTTATACATTCTAGTTGTCTGGATGACAAGTATCTTTTCCTTAAGGGGGAAAGGAAAACAACTAGATTTCTGAGCAGGCAACAAAAGCACAGAAAAAAAGTCATTCTTGCCATACTGAAGATGTTTTGTTTGTTTATTTTAGATTTGTTGTTCAGTTTAAAAGCATATCAGATGCATGCATGACTGTGACTTGCTATTATCACTCTAATCTTCTCCCCTGTGATTTTTGTTAGTCAGAAGTTCTTTGGAGAGACATATAAAAGTCCATTTGTATCTATTAGAATTTGAAATTCATCTTTTCTGTAGTCTCTGTGGGTTTTGTTGTTTCTGTTGAAGAGTTTGAGCATTATATCTAAAGCTTGGTAAAGGATTCTCTGTTTATTTGTGCTCTAATGGGGTTGCAGATAGAAGTGTTTATTAATTTCTTCCATAAGTAAAGGGTATTTTATTATCTTTTTGTAGTGCGATGTTCTTTATTGCTCCATTGAGCCAAGTATTGTTAGCAAACATAATTAAGAGACAGGCCTTGCTAAAAAGGATTAAAGAACAAAAAATGTGATGAGTAGTGATGTGACAAAGGAGTTGAGCAGAATAGGGTAAGGATGGAACCATGTCTTCTAGAAAATTGCCAGAAGTCATAGGAAAATCTTGCATTCTGCGAATTTTCAAACTAACAGCAAACATTTATTGTCTAGCAGAGCTCTAATGGCAAGATCCAGTTTTCAAGAGGGATCTGAGTGAAGAAAGCAGTGACTTTGTAAGGTCTGGAATATACACATTTTTTGCTGTTCATGTTTAGTAGATAAGTTTGTGATGGCTTCCACAAACATCCAATTCTGATTTTTCATTCCTTTGAGAGAAACTCCTGGAAAAAATCATTTCATTTGTTTACTGCACAACTTATTTCCATTGTGTGTTAAAACTTGTCTTTCCTTGAAGGGCCAACTACAGTTGAAAACCATTATATGTCTTTGTTACATATTTCACATGCAAATGAAAGTAGTAAAATGGGTTCTGTAACAAGAGATCCCCTCTTCATTAAAATACACAAATTATAATAATACCGAGTGTGTTTCCTAATAGCTATAAATCACTCCTGAACTAGCCCAGAAAGAAACCCACACAACTACTCTATCAGCATTAGGCTTTGCGTATTTTACTGATGACATGTGGTGCTGTTGCATACTTTCTTTTTGTCTCCATATAAGCCTTTGCATTCTTTAAAATAGAAAACTTTCTATGGAAAGAATAAAGTTACAGATACGGATGGAATGTACAGATGCTTATACTAGCAGTAGAAAATTAGTTTCTAAAACATAGTCTGAATCACAGTAGAGATTTTGTGTGAGGGTAACTGAAGGAAATGTGTGCATTAAGGAGAAAAATGTTATGTTTGTATTATGTTTTGGCTAAGTATGGAAGAGAGATATCTGAAAATACTTTGTTGTTACTTTATTGCAGTTTAATTTATACCCTTCAGATTCCAATGGTTTTCTGATGGTAGAAGCTCAAATGGTCTAGAGAAAAGTAAACATCTCAATCTGGTCATCAACAGAAAAGTATTGAAACTGTTCTCATTCTAATTTTTAGATGAATTTGTTACAAATCAGGATAGAAATCTCAGTATTTCTCTTGAATAAATATTGATACAAATTTGTCCAGTGGGAATGAACATAATCTAATAAAAATAATTAAAATTTTAAGTGCCTGTCTCTTTATTCTCTTCCTCTAATAGGTTACTTCTCTATCCTGGTGAGAGAAACTTTAGAAGTGCAGAGAATTCATTCCTTGATTGGAACAAATTTTTCAAGTCAACAGCTTCTAACTCAGGGAGTTGAATGCTAAAACAAAAATGAGAGTAGTATACATTGACAATGCCTAAGCGGTTTGCTACCTGAAACAGGATAATCTCTAGAGATATCAGTCTTAGTCCCCTCTCCATCAGTTCTCCATTCATGACCTAAGATCTTCCAGTTGCAGACTCTGAATCGCATATTTTTTCATAAGCCTTTACTCTAGAAACTATAGTGTGATGAAATTTTTTGGTCTCTAATAATGACTTAAGAAGTCCTCAGACATACATTCAGTAAATATTAAATATAAACAGGTGGTAAAGATTCAGAAGAAAGAATGTCTGAAAGGAATGCTGGAAAAAAAACACGATGAAAAGCATCAGGTCAATACATAGATTCTTCTTGAAGTATTGCTACACAGAGCTTACTGGTAGGCTACAGGATACACTGAAAATTATGATTATTCATTTTTAGAGAAGTGAGGGAAACCTGTCTTTAGCTTTATTAAACACAAACACAAGAAAACAAATTTTAGAGATGACAGAAGTTTGTGTAAGGAAGAAACTTAGCTGAATACAGTCTTTTCTCCAATTATATTCCTTTTGTTCTTGAAAAATAAGTGTTTTTTTTTTTCCTGTCACTGTTTCTGAGATGTGACAGTTTTTCCTGACATTCTTTTTTCTTCAAAATAGATCTCAGATGCCAATTGACCAACCAATTGGCAAATCCTGATATTTTTTCAAGGCCATCTTTATCCTCTGGTAGAGGAATTCAGTTCCAAGACTTCTCATATCCACAAAGATTTTCAAATTGCTTGCTGATAAGTGTATTGCTCTTCACATGACAACAGCTAGTCTGCTCAGTTCCCATATGAAATCACTAGCATGATACAAAGTACAGTTCAGTGGTGTTGAACAGTGTACCACCAACTACTATTGGCACATGCTTCCCAGGAGGTCAGTAAGAGCCCTGCACTGTGCAACCCATCAAACCCAGGCTACTGCCTGTTATCAACATAAAGCAGATGGTTCAAAGGTTTTCAAAGGCTTAAAAAAAAAAACAGTGGAAAGTATCTGGCTGATAAGGGCATATTCTCATCAATATTTCCTCTCCAAACCAGCAAGAGTATGAGCAGTTTTGCATTGGCATCTGTCACAATGTCAGGTAGGCTGTGAAAGAAATATGACTTTGACTTTGAAGTTAAATGGTTAAACACATCCTTAACTTTCCCATCTTTGCCTGTGAAATCACAAAAAAGTGCACAAACACTGATAAAGTCATAATGCTTGCAGTTTGATTTCTTTTGGGAGAACATTCTGAGATCTGACAGCTTTTAAATTTTAGATATTTCTCTTCTACACTTCCTTTTTTATCTCTAGCCTCCTCCATCCTCCTTCTACACAACTTCTATTATTATACTTCCATTATTCTGCATCAGAACCTTTCTAATATGTCATCAGTAGGTCCATCCAGAAGACTTGTGATTTGTCTGAACTCTAGCCTATACAGAAGGACACTTTATTCCTACTCAGGTGCCTCCTTATGAGATGTCTCTGTGAGAGAACAGTCATGAGAAATTTGAACTGAATACGGTATACAAATGAAGCCTAGAAAAGATACCAAGGATCTTCTTGACTGAGAGCCTTTGCGCTTTAAAGATGTATATGTAACAGAAAGATAGAAGGATGGGCTGTACGGAGACCTTGAGCAGCTTAGGATATTTCATGTAGAATGTAACATGGAAATATTAAAAGG
This sequence comes from Gallus gallus, assembly GCF_016699485.2. Taxonomy (NCBI): domain Eukaryota; kingdom Metazoa; phylum Chordata; class Aves; order Galliformes; family Phasianidae; genus Gallus; species Gallus gallus. The sequence goes on from NC_052572.1 coordinate 38,861,642, forward strand.
GATAAGCAATGAGGAACGGAGAAGAGTTACAAGATCTGACTGAGTAGATCAGATGGAAAAATCTGAACTATGAGCTTAATATAATGAGGAGAAGGATTAGTTTCTCTTTTATGAAGGAACGTGTCCCATTGATTGTACTTGAGAAAAAGAATGATGAAAGCAAAGATGAGATGGGTGCTAGGATCTGAGGAATAAAAGCTTTCAAAGCTGATGAGCCAAACACAGAATCATAGAATGGCTTAGGTTAGAGAGGATCTTAGTGATCATGTAGTTCCAAGCAGGAACAATCAAGTAGGCCTTGGATGCCTCCAGGCTGGGGACATCCACAACTTTGCTGGGCAACCTGTTACAGTGTCTCAATACCCACACAGTAAAGAAAGAATTTCTGCCTGATATGTAGTCTAAATGTACCCTCTTGCAGTTTAAAACCATTTTCCCCATGCCTTTATAAAAAGCCCTTCCCCAGCTTTCCTGTAGGCCTCCTTCAGATACTGGAAGGCAGCTGTAAGGTCTCTTCAGAGCATTCTCTTCTCCGGGTTGAAGAACCCCAACTCTCTCAGCTGGTCCTCATAGGGGTGATGTTCCTGCCCTCTGACCATCTTTGTGGACCTTCTCTGGACCTGCTCCAGCAGCTGAATGTCCTTCTTGTGTTAGGGGCTCCAGAACTGGATGGAAACCTCTCTGTCTCTCTGCTGACCACCCTCCTTTTGATGTAGCCCAGGATATTGTTGTTCTTCCAGGCTGCAAGCACACACCGCTGTCTCATGTCCAGATTTTCATCCATCAGAACCTTCAGTTTCTTCTCTGCAGGGCTGTTCTCAATGAGTTTATCTCCCAGTCTGCATACATACCTGGGATTTCCACAATCTAAGTGCAACACCTTGCACTTGGCCTTGTTAAACCTTATTTCAAGTGTAAATAAACTTTTCAAGCATTTCCAGGTTGCTCTGGTTAGCATCCCTTCCTTCTATTGTGTCAACTGTACTACTCATCTTGATGTCATCAGCAAATTTGCCTGATTCCACTGCCACAATGGTTGTGTCATTGATATAGATGTTGAAGAACTCCAATCTCAAGATTAACCCTTGGGGGACATCACTCATGACTGGCCTCCACTTGGACTTAAAGCCATTGATAACAACCTGACTATGACCACCTACCAACTAACCAATTATTTATGTACCAAATAGTCAAGCCTTCAAATCCATATCTCTCCAAAATAGACACAAGGATGTGGTGCAGGACTGTGTCAAAGGCCTTGCAGAAGTCCAGGTAGATGACATCTGTTGCCCTTCCTTTGTCCACTGGTGCCATCACTCCATCATAGAACACCATCCAATTGGTCAGGCATGATCTGCCCCTGGTGAAGCCCGTCTAGCTGTCTTGGACCACGTCCTCACCTTGCATGTGCCTTAACATCTCTTCCAATGTAGGATAACCTCTCAGTATCTTTATCAAGTTCATCTGTAGTATGTCTAGTCCATATATTAGCTGGGCTTTTTAACCTGTGGCAGTCATAACCCTTTCTGCATGTGCTGCCCAGAAAGTTTGGCATAACTTGGTGATTCCATCCTGGACAGAAACATAAGTTCTGGTGGGAATATTGCACTTTTTTTGAAACCAGTCCAACAGGATGGAAATGCAGGCATATTATCTACATTGAAGGAATTTTTTTTTAATTTATTTTAATGAATGAAAGGATCATTAAGTCTCTTCAGGATTTTGTTTGAGAATCTTTCATTCAGCAGGCACACTTAGTGTCTGCGACACATTTTGGTTCCATTGTTTGCTAATGCACTTTGCCTCCAAACTGATTGAGGTAACGTCATTATGCCATTCATTTGGCTGTACCCAGTGATCCAGTTATCACTCAGTCTTTCCTCTAATGAAGGAGTAATAAGTAAAAACATAACTCTTTAAATGAGCACGTCCCTCCGTGCTGACTGTGGATTTTTAAGTGTACACATTCCCAGGACATAGCTGCACTTTTCTATTTCTAATATTTAAATCAAAGTTTGTATTGTCCTCCTTATTTGCCTTTATAAGCAAGTAACCATGTTTTGACAAATCGTGTTCTTTCCTTCTTTCTCTAACTCATGTTATTTCTGTGTTTAGGTTTTTACTTCCTGCTTGGAAATTTGCCTTTGCAATATGCCATCCTCCTCAGCTGGAGTGGAACTTCTCAACTATGATAGCAATTTAGTTGTTAATGCATTTTACATAATTTGTTATTAACCATGAAAGACAAAAAAAACACCCAACCTGGTTGTACTGCTTTGCAATGTGGAAAAAAAAAAGGATGCAAATGATTGCAAACATTGTGTTCTCAGTAGGTTTTATTTGTTTGTTTTTGTTTTATTTAAATACTCTACTGTAAATGTCCATTTATTTAGCAATAATATATATACAATATCTAACTAAGAATCCAAATCTAGCCATATGTAATGATAACATTTCCATCAAGCCCAGTACAGTATCCTGTCTTCAGCAGTATTCACGAGTAGGTGTGTTTTGAAAAATGTAAAAGCAACATAAACATTGCATTGACTGTGTTTATTTTGGTAACTGGTTAACTTGGTAGTGACTGTGCTGTTTCCATTATATGATATTCTTGCTGTCAGTGTATCAGACTTTCCCTGATGATACAGCTAACCGCAAGACCTGGTAATCTCCCATTTGGGTATTTCTAATCATTTTTCTGTTCCCAGTCTCTGTTACCAGAATTAACCAGTAAATGGTGTTTGTTCCTATATATCCTTCAATCAAAATACAATTTTTGTCCATGTGCATAACTTTTCAGTTGATTAATAGTGACGCCTATTAAAAGAATTTTAACTTATATCCATGATAGTGAATTAATAGCAACCCTTTCTCTATTCCAAGTGCATATTTTCACTCATTTCCAGACCTGATCTGTATTAGGTACTTGCATACAATCTTTTTAATAAATGTATATAGAAATTTTCCATTAGAATAATGAGAGGAATTTTATAAGTATGTACTATGTAAGTACATAGTATCTGTGAAATTGTAGGATTTGATTTTGTACAGCAACCAAATTCAGTCAAAATCAGTTGCACTGAATAATGACCTAATTATTTTTCTTAATTCTCATTCTTCACATAGGCAGACCTTCTAATACTGACAAAACTGGCTATCATTTAGGTCGCCATTAAGAAATTATATAGCTTTCTGCTCTAATTCTTTTTCTTGTTCACCAAAATAAAGTTCAAAAGTGGCTCTGCTTCTGGGGGATTAGACAATGATTGAGTCTCTGTCATTTCTGCCTCTGCTGTTTGAGTTCCAGTGTGCATACAAGTGCTGGCTCCCCTGCTTAAAAATGACCACTCACCATAGGAGAGGTATCAGCAAGGTGTCAGCCATCAGTTCTGTTCCACAGCTGCCAGAGCTGGCAAACTTCCTATGATATTAGAAGTGCAGCACAAAGATAAATGCAGAGAATAGACAACAAAGGAGGGATGGAAGTGCAGATTACAGGCAACAAGATTTCCAAACGTATGATTTTTCTCAGCCCTTTTACTACTAAATAATAACTGGCTTAATGTTAACAACAAATACAATTAAGATTTACATAAATGTTTTCCACTGGCCTTCTTCAAGATTCTAATGCAACTCGAATTTCTGGGGTGGAAGTTTGAGTAAGGAGGTAACATTTTGTACCACTTCCTGATTCTTTTCCCCCTCTGAAGCTGTGAAATTAAATACATTCCATGACATATTTTAGGATTGGCCAGGATGCTATACAGAAGGCTCCTTTCCTCACTTTATGTTCAGAGCAGGCTTTTCTTTCTTGGTACTGCACTGCATTCTGATATGCATTGTATTTGCCAAAACATCAACTTTTGTGGGAAAGGGGAAAGAAAAGCACTTTAAAAGTAAAGCCAATTTATAATTGACCCACAGTTCCTTACTATAATCCTGATAGTGGAAATGTCCTATATTTAAAATAAAAATGAGGCTTGTATTATTTCATATTTCTGTGTTTGTTCATGAAGCTGGTTTAGTCCTTGATATTTCTCTTCCTAGCCACCATTTTCCTAACAATGTATGTCTTCACATTTTCTGATGCTGGTGCATTGCACACTCTCGAAAAATGGGAATAGGGACCACATGCTGGGTGTTCAAATGTCAAGATAAAGATAATGAATCTCAGTGAGTTTCCACACAGTGAAACTGAGCATTACCAGGTTCTTTCTGAAGCTTTAACTTTTCTCCTTACAAAAAATAAAATACATTTGAAAATGAAATTCCCCTTTCAATATCAGTGGTGTGTTTCATGAAGCAAAGTAGGTGCAAATGCACAGTAAAGTCATGCATAGTTTCAAACACTGAAGACAGTATTAGTAAAACATCTTTCTTCATTTCTTTTTTTTCTTTCAAATGCCTTTTTTAATAGTGTCTTGTGGCTTTAAGGCTCCAGGCTACTTGTTGATTACTACACTATGCTTTCCCACAGTGGTGATATCTTAAGACAGTGTTTTAAGTTCCCTACTTTTGATTCTGCTTTTCTCTAGTGTTTATTTATTTTTAGCCGTATAAATTGACATGTTATCTAAGCATCTTTTTCCACAATAGCCAACCTTTATTTAAAACTTTGCAACACACAGTCTCATAGAATGTGCATGTAAATCATGTGCCTATGTTTGAAACTTTGTCATTTGATAGTTAACTTGAGATTAGCTGAAGAATCTGGAATGTAACTTCATTGCAGTCCTTTATTGCACTATAACCTATGGATTATTTTGACTAACCTGAATCAATCTTTCCTTCTTACTTTCTCTACAATCTGAAGAAGTAGTCTTTCTCACAGTCTGGATCATTTGCTGTGATCTGATCTTTTTCAAATTAAAAAGGATCTAAGAAACAAATTAGCAAAGTACAAATTTGATCTGAGTCCAGAGAAGCAATCCAAGTATGTCCTGAAATGCACATTTTTGCTGAAAAGCATATAAGTTTTTTACTACAAGATATTCTAATCTTGGCAAGCGTTAGTACTGTTTCATGTCTTAGGTAATCTTTGTAAGTTATTCTTCATCTGCTAAACATCACATCTTCCAAAACATGACAGTTTTGTCATGGAGACACAGAAAGGCAGATGGATAAGGGTCAAGAGAACCAGTTTCCTGTTCAGCAACCATATACCATATGCATAACATAGAATCTACAAGTTTCAGGCTGGAAGTTTCCTATATTCTGATGGTTGAATATAAGATACTTATAATATTTAAAATAGGTACCATTTCTAGGATTTCTCTTGGAACTGCAAATGAAAGAACCTTTTAAAGTAGGACAAGATTGGAAACAACTTGGAAATTGCCAATATACACAGAGAAATTCTCTGTATATGTCTCGTTGCTGGACTTTTGTTACTTCCGTAGTACAGCTACATTCTCCATGTTATTACTATATCCATACTTCATGCACAGTTTTGTCCCCTTTAGTAATCTGAGAATTGATATAGTTATACAAATTATCAGGAATTCTTTATTAAAATAATAGTTAAAAATAATGGAATTCATTAATTGAACTTTGTAGCTTTGAAATGTCCCAGTTTGTTGTTGCCAGTGATATCTTTTATATCGATACTTGAGAAATTGTGGGAATTAAAATCAAATAGTTATTTCTGTAAAGAAACTTTGGAGCAGAATCTATGAAAGCAGCAGATTGCTGTTTATGCAAGACATAGGACTGTTGTCATTCAATGTATAACAATGTTCACCTTGAATACTGTGTTCAGTTTTGGGCCCCTCACTACAAGAAAGATGCTGAGGCTTTGGAACGTGTCCAGAGGAGGGCAACAAAACTGGTGAGGACTCTGGAGCACAAGGCTTATGAGGAGTGTCTGAGGGAGCTGGGATTGTCTAGTCTGGAGAAGAGGAGGCTCAGGGGATACCTCACTGCACTTTACAACTTCCTGAAGGGAGGTTGTGATGAGGAAGGGTTTGGCCTCTTCTCCCAGGCAAATAACAGGACCCGAGGAAATGGCCACAAGTTGTACGAGTGGAGGTTTAAGTTAGACATTAGGAGAAACTTTTTCTCTCAGAGGGTGGTCAGGCACTGGAATGGCCTGCCCACGGGGGTGGTGGAGTCGCCGTCCCTGGCAGTGTTCAAGAGGTGTCTGGTGAGGAGCTACAAGATATGGTTTAGTAGCTTGTGGTACTAATGGGAATGAGAAGGCGGTTGGACTAGATGCAGGTCATTTCCACCCTTGCCATTCTATGATTCTATGACCCAATGATTCTAATGTTGTAATATTCTGTGATTGCAAACCTACTAGTAGGGAAAAATTGAATGAAGAGTTTTTCTGGCTTCTTGGATTCTCCAGAGTCTTGCAACATTGATAGTCCAAAATTCTCTGGAGGCTTATAAAATAGACAAACCAGCAGAATCTGTGGTCTTTCTTTGCAAAAGTGTCAGCTCAAAGTTCACCTGATTTGATAGACTCAGTGCTGATAGCACAGATGCTGACCTCCAGCTTGGGGACACCAGGTGAATTAGAAAGTGTCTGTGCATGCTTAAGAAGATTGCTCGGAGAAGAGAAATTTGAGTTTATTAGGAACAGGGGAGTCTTTGGAGGAAGGAAGTATCTATAATATAAGGAATGGTCGCTACCATAACCAGAAGGAAACAGACTGCTGTAATGAATATTAAAAAGGCTTAAACTATGAGCTGGGGAAGGCATACAGCAAAAAGACAATTCAGCTAGGAATAATATCAATACAAATGAAATTACTTTATGTATCCAATTACTAGAATTGAGACTGAAATTCAATTGCTTGGGTGATATGGGAGCAAAGAGGAGAGAAATCCAGTAAAGCAACAGAGGTCAGTGTAAATGATCCTTCCAAATCCAATAAAATAACAGGTCAGTAGTAAAGAGGTCAGTGAAAATGACCCCATGAAATTAAAAACTACAAATACTTATGAGTGAAAGTTTGAAGACTATTACTTTTGGCATAGCTCATATGAAAGCAGAGAGTTAAAGGTGTGGATAGAAGTTTTTGATTTAGGCAATGAAGGAGCTAAGGTAAAAGAGTCATTCTCATTTTCGTTCCCTCTTTTTTTCCTTCCTTAGCCCTTTCCTCTCTCCTCCCTTTCTCTTTCCCTCTTTTTTTCTCTGCCCTTTTTTTCCTGTCTTCTTTCCTTCTCTGTCTCTTTCTCCTTCCATCTTTCCTTATTTCCCTATGTATTCCTGATGGAGTGTAGTTTTCAAAGCAGATATGTTAAAAATGCAAGTGGAACAGCTAAACCTACATGCAATTCTATATAATGCTTTCTTGCGTTCTACTGATAGCTTTTTTGGGAAGGAAGGAAGAGGCAATGAAATGTTCCTGCTGAACTGGATTTTTTTAGGAGTACCTTAGCTTGTTGTTTTTCCAGTCTTGCATATTCTTATTTTGGGTATCTTAAGTATTTTACAATACCAATTTTCTACTGTGAAAATCTGGAGTATGATCATTCTTTTAAAAATTTTCTGTTGTACAAACAAAAAAGCATCTGATAACTGTAATTTTTGCTTATAAACAACAGAGCTGAAAATTAACATGGATATTATTGAAACCAAACCTTAATGCCTGGGTTATGGAAATGTGTATAGCAGAGAAAACATTCACATTAAGGCATGGGTGTCCAACATTTTGGCTTGCCTAGGCTGCATTGAGTGAAGAGGAATTGTCTTGGGCTGTATGTACATTAGCAGGCCTGAAAGTAATTCCTCCTATTTATTTCCTGGAAACTACAAGAGATACAAAGAGATACAATAACACTAGTTGATAGAGCAACTTCTCAGCTACAAAACTCCTATTTTTCAACACAGTCACCACCATCAGCTATGCACTTCTACCAGTAATGAAAAAGAGCCTGCATGCTGTGCTTGTAAAAATCTGCACCAATTAAGGTGACCCACTGTCATCTCTGCTGAAACACATCGCCCACCACCTCAATATGCTTACATCCTCTGTTTGATCTCTGTAAACATTCAACAAGCATAAGTGAAAGTCAGTGAGTGCATTTTTTTTCACATGCAGGAATTCAATGACACACTTTTGCTTCATGCACACTTCCATGTCAGACGCCATTCTGTCAGAGTGCTCCTTCGCTGCCATCTGTCAGACAGCAACAACACATAACGGAATACTGGTGAGAAGGTTCAACCTCTACTGCCATGTCACTAACATCCACTTCATAATAAAATGGGAGGCATTACTTTCAGAGCAGCTCTTGTAAAATATATGATGCAGTTAATGTTTATAAGTAATAAAACTTACATTAGTCTATTGATTTTTCTTCTTCTTTTTTTTTTTTTTTTTGAATAGGGCTACAAAATCACAAGACAAGTCTGATATTTGATGTTGTTTTTGCAAAACAAATGAATAAGTCTGACTCAGTGGAAGTAGCTGCAGTTCTTACTGAGTTCTCAAAAATCAGAGATTTCTGATAAAATTTTACTGGTTTTTTTTATTATTATTATTATTTCATCCTTGAAAATAATTGTTACAAATGTGAATAAGGCTTGATTGTGAAATAAAGGATTCATTTTTCTGGTAAGAGAGGTCTGGCAAAGAGACAGGATCAGCTTTTTGAGCTGTATATCTGATCTGTAACTCTTGAAAGCCCCTTTGAAAATTTGCAGGTAATGTATTTGTATCAACTGAAAATGCTGTTGCAAGCAAAAAATTGAAAATTTTTTTTGCATTCTTGAAACCTATACTCAAATTCCTTTATCAAAATAGAAAGCACTGTGCTCAGCCAGTGTATTAGAACACATACAATTATTTGCCATCGCTTGATCAGCACTGCCAAACACCAATCTCCCTATGCCCTGGTTCTGGACGGTACAGCAGTAATAGCCTGCTGATGGCTTGGCTGTTGCTGAGCGATGGGTGCATGTGAAGCACCACAACGCAGGGAAGAGCCACTGCTACAAAGCACAGGGCAGGGGGCACCCGCATTGCAACCTGTGCTGGGTTACAGGTTGGATAAGCCTACATTTGGGTTTACAAATAGACAGATACAAACGTGGGAAAGTTTGCTTCATTTTCCGGCAGTAAGCTTCAAGAATAGCTATTCTTATCAACTCTGTTTTCCATGTCAATTACTTGGAACACAGTGTTTGGCAGTCTTTATCTGATCTCAGAAAAATGCACAGGAAAGAAAGAAAAAGAGGGGAGGCAACGAAAGTGATTGGATCCACACCAACACTGACCTTGAGAAAAGATTATATAAGTGTTGTCCTATGTGGATATAAATAATTAATTAAGTGCTGACACAGGTTGCAAAAGGAGCTTCTCAAATTCCTGGAGATCCAGGGGACCTGACTGGACACAGCCCTAACCAATCTTGTCTAAATTCAGTGCTGTCACCGTTCTGAGAAGGCAGCTGAACTGAAAATGCCCTAAGACCTATCCAAACAAAGTGGATCTCTAATTGAAATGAAGCGACTATTGTATGAGGGAGGATAAATGTGCAATAAATATCATAGTGATTAATATGGAATAGATTACACATTCATGTCTAAAATTTATTTCCTTTTTTTAATACTACAACAAAAGTGTTAATTTAAGTAGAACTATATCTGATAATATTTGTAAAATATATCTATAAAGTATATTTATCTATTTATCACAAGCATAAATAAAGAGAGCACTAAAAAAAACCAAAATACTGCAAAGCTCCCTGGTAGTGGATATTAGAAGAATTACTTCTCCCTTCCTGTGGATCCTTTTGTACAAGTTTTTACTAGGGTAATATCGTAAACATTGTTGCTTTGGGAAGTGATAGATTAGCAGCAGGAGCAGGAAGGCATTCTTCCTCCAGCCCCCGCATCCCTTTCTACAGCAACACAAATTAATGGGGCAAGTAAAAGCAGGTTTTTCTCCTCTCTCGACAGCTTGTTGTTGCTGTCAAGCTGCGTAAGGTCAAAGAGCAGATCCCACAGCATTACTGAGGGGTGAGAAAGAGAGCAGCAGACAGAGAGATGGTACAGCATTCACTGTATTGTTCGCTGCTGAACACTCCTAAATAGAGAATGCAAGGGAAAGAATTGTGATTCTGTTTAAAGAATTCCAGGGCCTTTCCAGAGAGCTTTCCTATGCAATGCAGTTACATGTCATTGCTTAGCCAAAATGAGAGGTACACTCATTGCAAATAGTATCTGCTTTCCTCAGGTACTCAGCTTTGACCACAGTGAGATACAAAACACAGGATTTATCTGGCACAGTGTAGTGCTTTCTGTGCTTCCTGCTGTTGGAATGCCACGCAATTTCTTTTTCTTTTTTTCTTTTTTCTTTTTTTTTCCCTTTGCTAGTGGATCTCCTTAGGGTTATAAAAAAGAAAAGATGTTTTAGAGATCTAAATATAAAGGAATGCAATTTTAACATATTGTGTCATTAAGAAATTTAGGAGCTTTTAGACAGATTTTGAAGGTGGTGGAAAATGAGATGCAGTGTTGCATTAGACATGTTTTTAGTATTTTCTTCTTTTTGTAAAAGCTGTAATTTTCAGAGTTTAGAACCAATTTAATGTCCCTGGAGTTAGAGCTTTTTTGTATCCATTGTCCATTAGGTGAATTACCAAGCCAAGAATGGAATCCATTTATAACGTATAAAATACTGTAAAATCTCTTAAAAACAGTCTAGGCATGGAAGAAAGCATCAGGAGTCCATTAAATTTGAAGACAGTGAGTTCTGAGATTCTCCTTATAATCAGATAATGGGTTTTTGTGCTTTGATAAGAGGCATTAGATGTAGGAAGATTTATTTAAAAGTATGAATTCAATAAAAAACTGTACCGAACTAATGCAAAATACATTCTGTTTGACATTTGATACAGCTTTCAAAACAGTATTTTACTTTAAAAATCCCTGTTACTTCAGTAATATTTACTATGTTATAATACAAATTAATAAATAACAGCTGAAATGATAGTGTCACTGCTATAGACATTTAAGAGATCTTTCAGAATGCACTATAAACTAATGTTCTCATGGGATCGTCAAGTGGACATACAAAAAATACTCTGGACTAAACTCTGAACAGGGAAGATCACAGCTGCTGACATATTTGTTAACCATTAAAAGCACAGTTCCTCGGCAGAGAATGCAAATTTTAAAGATTTTCCTCCACTGAAATAGAGCAGGATGGGAATGACTGATTCAAGGAGGGGCTGAAAAAGGTTTCACACTTCATGGTGTCTCACTTAAGCCTTTCCTTAACTATGTCCTCCTGCACACTCTATCTTCGCTCATGCTGAGTGTCCTTCGGTGGTGAACTCCATGAACAGTATCACTGGAGTGGAGCCTGTCATGACAGAAGCTGTATTTTAGGGCCATGGTGTTTTGGTATTCAACTAATTTTCATATCCTGGGAGAAATTTCCAAAGTATTCTCTCCGTGTTATCAAGTGCAGAGGAAAGAAGGCTTCAGCCACACACTTGTACTTTGGGCAGGAGAGGGATGCTATTTCCAAGTGTCTGGTGAGGTATAGGAGACATACTATTTTTACCTAGCGGCAAAAAACACAATGGGGAAAGTTATCTTTTTGCTGTGCTGTTAGCTCTCCGTTGCCTCTGCTCCCTCATTCACTCTAGGTCTTGTTTTGGAGTGACTATTTTGAAGATTTTTATTTCTTTTACTCTGGGCAGAATATCCATCTCCCAGCAGGAGTCTTCCAGAGTTACAGGGAAGTAATAATGGGTATTTTGATTTTAATGGTCTCAAAGATCACAAAACAATAAAACTTCAGGTTGAAATGAAAAGGTAATCAGCATAGATTAAGTATATTTCAGGCCTCCTAAATATTTTTATCCCAAATATTTGACTCCTGTATAGTATCTAAGTAATTTGAACACATTCTTGTTTCACTTATTTTCTATTTATCATCCTTATGCAGCATCAGCTAATTTATAGTTGTGCCCATTGATTTTTCCTCATTATTCCTATGTTGCTTGTAATCAGATGTGGGAGGGAAAGTTGAAAGTTTGTATAAGCTATGAGATGTGAAAAATGAATATTTGTAGGCTTTGTTTTGGACCATCAAGCTGATCACTGGGGCAGAGGCAGGCAGAGTAAATGGCAAATTTTGCAAAGCAGTGATTTGGGATGTTATACCCATTGCGTCTGGGATAGAGCTAATTTTTTTCACAGTAGCTTGTATAGTGTTATGCTTTGGATTTATGATGAAAATAGTTTTGACAACACACTAATGTTTCAGTTGTTGATGAGCAGTTCTTTCAGTGCGATGAGGATGTTTCTGCTTCTCACCCTGCTCTAACAGCAAGGAGGCTGGGGTTGCACAAGTAGATGGGATAGGAAAAAGATTGGGTTAAACTACAACAGATTAAGAAGGGTCAAAATCTTCTAGAGTAAACAGCCACCTCAGCAGGCATGTAGAAACACAGAAAATTCATGGAAACCAGACAAGGTGCAGGATGTGTGATATGCAGGATCTAGTCACAGTCCAACTACAGTGTTAGAACCACTAGGAGATCCTCTCTCTTGGGTTTCTGTGTTAACATATCATATTCAGTTTCTGATTTAGACAATGTAGTTGATACACTTAAATGACACAGCTTTTCCTGTTCTCTTTTTGACATACTCCTCTTCAATCACTGCATGAGTGGCTTCAGTTTATTTATTTCACTTCAGTTTATTTATTTATTTATTTATTTGCTTTTTAATGTACTGCTGGTCTGATCTGGCTACCCTCATTCCCAGAGTAGGATGCAGTACTGCTAGTATTGATGTAACAGAATTAGGCTTTTTATGAGGCTCTATTTTTTTCCATACCTCTACACACACACACATTTACAGTTGCTGGCTGCTTCAGAGCTCTCGTGATACAGTGGATAAATAATAGACATTTCATAGAAAACATTCATAAATGTTAATTCACCCAAGAGGTTTAAATGACTCCTTGGGGTTAAATGAAATGCATGCTAACAACATTCATGTATAGTAAATAGCATGGATTTTAAATCCCACTCTCTATACATATATATAACCCAACAGCAGAGCTACCAAGTAAATAATAATGCTGGTGTCTTCAATAAGTTTTTAATTACAGACAGTAGTTTGTATTTGAAGCTGGCATCTTCAAAAGTCTAGCTTGCATTATTTGGAGTTAATGGGCATTTTTAGCAGTACACCACAATCAGGAGGGTCCCAGTGACAATTGTAAAAATGGACAGACTGTCAGTGGAGAGTACGTGACTACTTACAAGATGATTGTGACACACCATAATGATAATATGTGACACAATTCAAACATGTAAGATATGATACTTCTGATAAAAGCAGAAGGATGCTACTGTTTTCATGCAAGTCTGCATGTTTGCATATTCCTTCCTAATGTCATTGCCAATACCAATAAAAATAAGCTGGATTAGGTGCAAATGAGGGCTTGAGAGACAGTCAGGAGGGTACAAATCATGGTTCGGGAATAGGTAAAGCAATAATGTTTTCATAAAAGAAAATGATATGTTATCTTTTTCCAGATTTTTTGTTTGTTTGTTTTATTTAGTAATTCATATACTAGTGAATTTTCCATGTGTTTTAACTGTATTTTTATGTACTGAATTTAGTTTGGAACAATTTTCCAGTTGCAGCAGTGGGGACAAGATCCCGTAGAAGCTTTAAAGAAGTCATTCATCCTTTCTGAGTTAAGTTATCTAGTGCAGTTGCCCATGATAGCAAGATTCTGGGAGGGATGTTCTGGGAAGTTTTTCACATTCACATCCGTTTTCAGTGCTGGATGTAGTAATCAAAGAGATCTTTTTTGGCTCACTATCCAGGGCACCAAAACAGATTATGGGACCTTAGGAGTTATTGTGGACCTCTGAGGGTCCACATGACATTTGGCCTTAACATAGGAGAAAACAGTGTGCTCCATCTTGTCCTGCTGCTTGCTGGAGAGATAGAAACCACCTGCAGTATCTAAAAGATCACATGTGGGATCTTTCACATGCAAGAGAGAGAAAACTCCTCACTGGGGTTTTCTTCACATGTTGTACTTCCTAACTAGAAAAAAATAATATCCATCTTTTTGAACATTGCTTGTAAAAACTGTTAAATCTCTGGCAATGTTTTTATTTTGGTTCTCTTTTCAGTTATGTAGGCTACATTATGTAGGAGAGTAGACAGAAAACCATGGCAATTCAGGCAGCATTTCTTAAACTTGGCTAGCATTACCCCTATACTCTATGCTGCTTTAAAATTAATACTTTAATGAAGCATATTTCCTTTGCTTTTATGATTGGGTAACAGTGACATTACTTCTTTTTCAATTTTATGCTTGCAAGTGGCTTGGATGAACAATCTTCCAGCCAGCAGAAGTGGCAGATTTGACATTAACATACAACAGAAGCAAAAAAGAATATGCTCTGCTTTTGGTTCTGCTAGTGTAGCAAGAGGAAGATTCAGAGATCGGAATATGAAGTCATTTCCTTCCAGCTTCTAGTATTCAGGTTGTTGATAGTCTCAGTGAGTTTGGAGAGCGGGTGCCACATGCAGAAGATAGCATGCTACCCAAACCATTGCTGGAGGAGCACAAACCTGTCTGCATCTGGGGGCCAGTGCCACCTCTCCCTGTTCTCTTCCTTCCCAGAACAGCAAGCTGTGATTCTTCAGTGACAAAATGTAATATGTAACAAGGTGACATTCATACACTTGAGAGTATTAATTGTACTGTAAATCCCTGATCGTTGAACTGTACTTCCACTGCTGTATGGATAGAGGCCTCCATATCCTGCACACTTGTGTCTGAGGAAACAAAGAGGAGTCAGCCTCCAAATTGCTGGTAGGAGAAGAGTTAAGAGTATAATCTTTATTAGCACAAGATTTTAAGCATTAATAAAGCCAAACCTTGTAAGATGTACAAGACATTACCAAGATAATGCACATACCATTTTCTTTCAGAGAAGGAGATGAAAAAGATAATGATCTACATACATTAGTATGTTACAGTTAGTCATGCCATTTGATGTACACTGCATTAAGGTACTATGACACTGTAGAACTGAAGATGCCAGAAGAACCTTTGTAGCTATTGCTCAAAAGATGCAGTACACTGAAGTTATACTTTATTCTCCAATCTGTTTGTGGGGCTACATACCAGAATCCCAGACTTTAAGCCATCTCCCATTTTTAATGTAGCTGTCTGCAGGACAAATGCATCACTAAGATCTACTGAACTTAGAGACAAAACACAGTGGGAATAAGCACGTGAAACACAGTCTGAGAAAAGTAGGTAATATTACTCCTTTTATATATGAAATAATAAAAAAGTTACAGAAAGCTATATCAAGTTTTCTACATGTACAAGACTAAATCTTTTTACTGGATGATATATGTCTCTATGTAGAAATGTGTTCCGTTCCCTCAGCTTATTTCTGTTACACCTTTTCAACCCCAATACCTTTTTCAGCAGTGCTGTTTGAAAACTGTCATACTTGGATACTTTTCTACTTTTCTTGTTTTCTCTCTCTTCACTGAAACAATACATACTTAAATGAATAGACTTCAGATGGAAGAAAATGAAGGTTTGCCAGAATCCTTCTGACATAATTGGAGCAATCTATGCTATTAAATGTGAGCTTTGCAAGATACATTTCTTCTTTCTTCTTCGATGTATAGCCCACTAATACTCCCCCATGGAAGGGAAGATGTTATGCTGCAAGTTGAAAAGTGGTGCATCTACTGTAGCTGCAAATAAGACTCAAAAGTTTGATAGCTTCAGGAAATTTGCTTCCATCCTTCCCTCTTTCATCCACACCCCTTAGGTAACGTAGACCGTTGCAATGACTGTGTGCATTTAGAGCAGATGCAGAAATAGACTCTCAGTTATGCTCAAAGTCTGTCTACACATGGGTTCATGAAAACTGTAGGCTTTCCTGAGAAATTAGTAGGTGTGTGGAAGATACAAAAATGCACTGCGCTGATCATTAATTGTTCTCATAACTACGATCTTGCTCCTCCAAAGTATAAGTATTTAAAGAATATGATTCTCCAAAAGCTCATGGAAACTGTGGAACTAAAGTGAGGAAAATTGGGCAATTCACAGTTTGGCTACAACTCTGTTCTTTGGAATATCTTTTCTACCTGGTCATCTTTCAAATAGATGCCTGCTTCATCTATTTAAAGCAGCTAGCAATATCACTTTGTCCTGTTAAGCAGTGGCGCCTTTTATTTATTTATTTATTTATTTATTTTAGTAAATGGCTTAAAACATTTGGGAAAAACATTGTGTAACCTAACAGCCTTTTTAATACCCTGAATAAAAACCTCTATAACTGTCTGATAAAGGTAAGTAAATTTCTCCTACAAATTATAATTAAATTGATGAAGATTGCTTAATTGCATAAGGTGTGGGTTGTATGTAGTGGCTATACCAATGCTTAAAGAATAACACTAGGTTTATTTTTACAGGATTGTCTGTTGTAAAGTAGCATAATAAACACATAAATTCTCTTGTGTACACAGCAGATCCTGAGATTAAGTTCTTTGTTTGGTTTCTTCTAGCAGAATCTCACTGAGCATTGTAAGCAAATTACTACAGAGGCAAATGGATGCTGATCCCGGAAAAGTCTAGATTAGAGCATGGCAAACTGCACCAGAAGTAACAGTTTATTTTAAAAAATCAGGCAGTGCTACATAGCCTTGTTATTGGATTACTACAGCTACCTTTTGAGGATGTGTAAGTGATCAAGAGTTGTATGCACTAAAGGCATTTGACATTTCATTTAAACAAAAGTCCTCTCAGAACAAAGATTCACATACAGACACTGCCACTAAGGGAGAGATCTGCTAGACAGATGAGACATACTAATATATGTAATGAAAAATAAGGGAGGCTGCTATTTCAGCCTTTTGGAATGACAGAACGGAACAGTACTTTAGGTGTAGTAAAGCTGCTGTAATGTGATGGCAAATGTTATTAGCAATATTATATCATAAAAATGTCTAGAGCTTGCTATGGTCAATGCAATTTCTTCCTTTTCCTTATTTTAATCATGTTATTTCAAAATTTCACAGGATTTTCTTGATTCTTCTATAGTCATAGAACTGTAGAAAGGCTTGGGCTGGAAGGGACCCCAAGGATCATCAAGTTCCAACACCTCTGCCGCAGACAGGACCACCAGTCTCCAGATGGGGTACTAGACCAGGTTGCGCAGGGCCTCATCCAATCTGGTCTTGAACACCTACAGTGATGGAGCACCCACAGTCTCTCTGGGCAGCCTGTTCCAGCACCTGTAAAGAAGTTTCATCACTGTAAAGAACTTCCCCCTGATATCCAATGTAAATCTTCCTTTCCTCTCCTGTTACTGTCTACCCTCCTAATAAGTGGATTTCCTTCCTTTTTATAATCCCTTTTTAAATACAGAAAGGATGCAATGTGGTCTCCTTGCAGCCTTCTCCAGGCTGAACAAGCCCAGCTTCTTCAGCCCTTATTTACAGGGGAGGTACTCCAGCCCTCTGATCATCTTTGTGGCCCTCCTCTGGACCCTCTCCAACAGCTCCTCATCTTTCCTGTACTGGGCACTCCAGACTTGGATGCACTACTCCAGACGGGGCCTCACGAGGGCATAGTAGAGAGGGACAATGATCTCCCTGTCCCTGCTGTCCACATCTCTCGGACGGAGTCCAGGATACCATTTGCTTTCCAAGCTGCAAGAGCACATTGCTGGCTAATGTTAAGATTTTCATCCACTAGGACTCCCAAGTCATTCTCCACAGGGCTACTCTCAAGGATTGCTCCTTCCAGTCTGTATACGTGCCTGGGATTCCTCTGGTTGAAGTACAAAACCTTGCTCTTTGCTATGTTGAACCTTGTTAGGTTCTCATGGGTCCACCTCTGGAGTATGTTGAGGTCTCTCTGAATGGCATCCCTTCCTTCCACTCCAACACTCAGCTTGATGTCATCAGTAAAGTTGCTGAGAGTGCACTCGAGCTCCTCATTGATGTCACTGATGAAGATGTTGAAGAGCACTGGTCCCAAGACAGATCCCTGAGGTGACACTGGTCACTGGCCTCCCCCTGGACATAGAGCCATTCACTACAGCCCTCTGTCTATTGCCTTCCAACCAATTCCTTATCCACCGAATAGTCCACTCCTCAAATCTGTGTCTTTCCAATTTAGAGATAAGGATATGGTGGGGGACCATGTCAAAGTCCTTGAACAAGTTCAGGTAGATGACATATAAGAATCATTCTTTTGTAATGTTCATCATGCTTGAATGTTATCAGCCTCTACAAGCATGACCAGCCTGTAGTATCTTTTCCATATGTCCCAATTTACATGTCATCTCAGGAAGAGATACTTCAGATCTCTGGTTGCTTTCACTGCTCTTCTCTGTGGCACTTCCTGTTCCACTGTCAGTTTTAAAGCAGGAGTAAAGGAACAGAATGACTCCATAATCAGCATGTAACAATGGCATGGATATTTAAAGGTGTTTTTTTTTTTTTTTTTACTTCTATTCATGTTCTAATGTTCCCAACATTTTATTTGCTTATTTGATTGCTGCCTAGCACTGAACTGACATTTACAGAGAGTTAACTACTAATGACACTGAGTGATAACAGTCATTCCGGGGCCATAATTGTGCAAGAATTCATCAATGTGCCCATTCTTTATTACAAAAGGAAATACTTACAAAAATAAAAGTGGTTGCAAATCTTTTGAATTTTTAAAGTAAATTAATTGTTACCACTTGAAATGAAGTCCATCAGTAAATTAGGTTTCTAAATTTAAGAGTACTTCCTGCTATTAAAATGAACTTGAAATATTTTTTTCTTCTTAATTTAATGACAGTGGAAATAAAGTGCTAAATCTGTGTTGTGAGTGATAACAGAAGACAAAAATCTGTTCAGATGTCTATTCTTTTTGTGTTCGTTTTTTTTCATCACAGAGTTACATGCGTTGTCTTTGTGTATGGCAGGATCAATTACTGTTAAATAATGACAGACAAAGTTTTGTAAGGACAGTTAAACCACCAATTGAAGCAGAATCTGATATTGCACAGTGGTATGAAATACTTCAGTGTGCACTATAAAGCTATTGTCCACACCTGGTCTTAAGAAATTATCAGATTTTTTTTTTCACTCTTATTGCCTACTGGAAGATCTCTAGGATGACCTTTGCAGTCTACAGTGTATTTTTCCAGGTAAATGCTAAGTAAAATCATGCAAGTGAGAGCATTTTTCCACCATCCTATGCTGCCTCACCTGGGACTTTATGGCTGAGTCTGACAGAAAGTCCCAGTCTCACAGATGCTGTAGGTATATTGTAGTCCAGTTGAGTGGGATAACACAGCAAGACTGAATAAAAGGACACACACAGTACCTTTGCTGGACTGGGGCCTGCATATTTCTGATGGCTTAATCCCGGTAGAAAGCTGAGCTCCACACATTTGCTCACTCACTCACTCCTAGTGGGATGGGGGAGAGTTGGAAGTGTAATGGAGAGAAACCACACAGGTCAAGACAGAGACAGATTAATAGGTACAGCAAAAGCTGCTTGTGCAAGCAAAGCAAAACAACGAATTCATTCACTACCTATGGGCAGGCAGCTGTTCAGCTACTTCCAGGACAGCAGTGCTCATCATGTGTAATGATTATTTGGCAAGACAAATGCTGTCAGTTCAAACATCTTCCTTTCTTCTTTTTCCTCTCACCTTTTGTTGCTGAAGATGATGTCACATGGTGTGTGGCATCCTTTTGGTCAGTTGGGATCATTGGTCCTGGCTGTGACCCCTCCCAACTTCTTGTGTACCCCCACCTGCTCTCTGGTAGCACAGTGTGTGGAACACAGGCAATCTAGGTGACAGGCATGCAAGCAGTGCTCAACAGCAACTGCAGCGTTGTTGTGTTATCAATACTATTTTCCTCACAAATCCAAAACACAGCACCCTACCAGCTTCTATGAATAAAATTAGCTTTGAGTCCAAACCAGTTATGATATTGAGTATTAAAACACATTGTTGACTAGAAAGCTATAAATATTTTTAAAATTGGGGAAAAAAAAAAAAACATTTCTGCCTTGACAAAATAAAAATTTGCATGACTCTTTCCAAGAAGCATAGTTGTGCTCTGTCATCCAAATCATGTTTTCTGCTGGCCTATTTATTTCAACAAAAAATTCAATGTGCGTGTATCCCTTCCACAAAGATATGCCAAATGAGACATCAGCACATGGTAATACCAAAACAAAAATGATTACAAAGATAGTCTGATGTAAATTCAAGGAAATACAATGGAGACATAAATTAAATTTATACTGCAGTTCAAACATGAATGTTGCAGATCAAATCTCTTCTGACAATTACTATTATATGACATTCAAAACAATTTAATTGTGGGCTTGACTGTCCAGACTTTGATGAAGGAACTAGTCTTTGGAATTTGGAGTGATTTCTTCTAGCAGAACAGGGAAAATGCTATCATGAAATAAAAAAATATTTGTAAGAATTTGGGAGAATAAATAATAAGAGTACAGTTACACTGCTATGTTTTGGATTATCAGGCTGACCATCCTCAATCCTTGATAGAGCTGTAACTGACAGATATGGAAATGTGGAATCTGGAGACTGTCACCTGAGTACAGCAACATTCATTTCCATTTTCAGCTTGGAGAGTGATTGGTCCAGTGGCAAGAAAGCTTCAAATTTCCTCATGTATGTGAACTTACGTTCAGGGAACACTTGTCTCACTTTGGAATGAAGCATGGATACCAAATACTTTCAGAAACTTCTCTTTTTAATTGTCACTGGGCTGTAAACAATAGTTACAATTTTATCATCCATAGATTCTTTTCGTCCTTTAACTCCAAGGCTGACTTCTACATGTTTATTCATTATTTGTTTCTTGATATATTCAATATGACTTTCATTGCTTATGCAAGCAGGTGTAATTTAACTTGAAGAAGCATTTTTGACCAACATGGACAGGGAAAGAGTGATCACTATATTTTCAAAATGTGACAGTAATTATTTTCTTCCTTCTATAAATTGGAAACTGTCTGCTGGGTTAAATATTGTTCATTAGGAAAAGAAATAAATTTGGGAATCACCTTAACATTGCTTGCATCGGTGTTCACTGATGTTAATTTTATAATCTCTGCATTTCTTTCAGATGTTTACTAGTTTCTGAATATTTTTCATTAAATTTTCCTCATGATTGAATAGGGACTTCGAGGACACTGCTGTAAATGCAGTAAAGATGTAAATGCCATAAAATAGAAATTTTACATTTAACAAGCATCAGATTTTTTTTTTTCATCCAGACACACTCAATTGTTTTGCAGGAAAAGAAGTACTTTATCTCTGGGGGGAAAAAAAAGTTAGCTGAATAAGACAGGTCATATATGGTTTTGGCCATTGCCAGAAAAATGTTACTTTGTTCTTCCTTCATTTTTATTGCTGGTTGAGATCTCACTCCGTTACGGTTGTCGAAGCTGTTAGGAAAACTTCTGCTCCAATGAGCTTGCTCAATCATCTTTATCCCAGAAAGAGACGGAGGAGAGTCTTCAGCTTTCTTTGAATAAAGGGAGAGTCCACAGGGGTATACCCCTGTGGGATCTCTCAAAGTACTGGGGGACACACCCCCTCTTTTATCCCTGTAACCCAATGCTAGTGAGCCCTTCTCCATTGGCTTGAGATTCACATTCTTGATTCACTTATCAGCTGCCTGCACAGTAGGTACCTACCTTCATTTCCTTTGTTTAGACATACTTTGTAATCTGGGTTCAGAGTTTGTTGTTTTGCCCAACTAGAACTATTTTTGTATCCAAAGTCTATCACTCTCTGTTCTGCCAAGCAAAAAGATTTACACGCAGGTGCTAAGCCAGCATCTCCTTGCAAGTTTGTTTAACCAGATCCTTGTGACTGAAACTCTTCTTCTCATTTTTTTCTTTAACTTGCTTTGAAAGGACCACCTATCCTTCTTTTGTTCTTCCAAAATTCTATTTTTGTAAGGACGCTTTATCCTTGTTTTTTTTTAAAACTGTTAGAGAAGTGGAATGATGAGTATTGTGGCTCAGCTGATGAGTAAATTGTTAAGCCAAAGCATCCTGGTAGCTTAACTGAACTTAGGAGGCAGAATAGTGTGCAGTTTCTATTTATTCTTGGAAACCTAAAAACATTTAAGATCAAATTTTCCAAAATTATCCTGAAAAATTATGAAGTTAATGAAGAGAAGGTGTTCAGATTTCTAGACCAGCTTTGCAAATCCCTCTTGTGTAGAAATACCCTCTTATGATATAAAAGGGTGAAATGAGCAGTTGGTAAGATCCCTCCTTCAACTTTCTGTTTTTTGGTTTATGGGTAAGACTAGGTATTCCCACTATCCCCAAGAGAGGAGTGAGCCTATTTAATTTAATTAAAAGTACAAACTCAATACACTGAAACAAATCTAAACGTTTAACATCCATACCTTTCATCAACTCTATCAAGGGAAAGACAGCATCATCATTTGCCAGCAGTGAAAACAGCACCCTGACACTAAGCCATTCAGTGTTCATTCCCAAGGTAATTATGCCAGATCCTGCATACTTCTAAACTGTGTGCAGCGACATGGTGTGCTCTTCTTCTTTCTTCTTGCTCCTGCCCACCTCTGTTTCTCTCCCCATCTCTCCCTCATTGAAATGGCACCTAAAGAACAAATTGCCTCCTTTGTCTGAGGCCTGCTTGTTCACAGTGGGGCTCTTGATCTGAACAAACCTGAAGATGTCAGGCTGTATAAACACTCAGAGAAAGATATGTTTCATAAAGGTTCCTGCTCTGGAAAATTATACGCTACTTTGAAAATGCTTTGCCACATTTAAAAGTGTAATTATACCCTTCTCCTTAATGACTGACACAGCATATGTTTACACATGTTTTAGCTGACTTATGACAGTAGACAGAAGCACATTGTACATTTGGTAGCAACAGCTAAAAGATAATGAGAACAACATCTGAACCTGCCTGTTAACATTGCCCAAGTATTCTACAATACAAAGTACACATAGGGACAGTTGTAGCCCCCACCCTCTCTTTCACTATATAACAAACTACCTATGCTTTTTTTTTTCCTCTAGTCTACAGCCCATGTTAGTCCAGTACTTCCAATTCTGTTTCAGAATTGTGTGTTCTTCGTTCCACATTATTTCTGATTGCTCATCCTATCTGAGGAGGGAGAAGAGCAGGGGAGAGATCTTGTTAGCAGAAATTTTGTGTAAGTTGTAGAGCTGAATTTCAGCCTGAAGCAAGTTTTAATAGTTTGAGTCTGAAGAACTGGATAGAACAAAGATTTTCTAACAATATTATGGAGACTTCTCAACGTTAGGCTGGTGGCTGAAAACCATTGTACTTAAACTGTCAGATTTACAAGGGAACCAAATGTTTAGGGGCCCACAACCTTCCTGCCAGCATGTCACTATTGCTGTTGCAAAAATTGCTTGGCAGTTTCAGGGGGGAATTCAAAACCTGAATGTGAGTGGAATGATCTTTTGAATGTGAATGGAAAGATCACTTTGATCTCTGAATGTCAAGACAGATGTTTGGGATTCTCCTTTGTGGGCTACTGAGGAGCTGCTGTCCGGTTGTTCTGCCCAAGGAACTAACTAAAGAGGACTTTCAGCACTCTGTGTAGGAGCACAGGAACAACAAATGCAGTGTTGCCTAAACCACAGCTGCCAAGAAGCTTTTAAGTTGCACATGCAAGTGGAGCAGGGCAGACCATTCATACTTTGTGAAGAAGGCACTAAACAAATATACAGCCATGTGCTCTCTCACCTCCTGGGCCTGTAGGGCTGGGAGATCTAGCTGAGAAAGGGAGTTCAGTCTCTTGAGGAAGAGGCTGCCTTGCTTCAGTTAACAGCAATCCCTCTGGCATTTCTAAAGCATGTATTAAGGAAATAAATAAATAAATAAATAAATAAATAAATAAATAAATAAATGGGGGGGGGGGGGGGGGGGGGGGGGGGGGGGGGGGGGGAAGAGGTAAGTTTGCTGAAAAGTTTTGTTCTTCCAAAAGCAACAAAACCCAGAAAAATGTGATGTAGAAATATTTCTGATCATTACTGCTGATACATGTGTTCTCTAGCAGATTTTCTCCAGTGCATTCTGTCTCAGTGGAAGTGTTTGTATTGCTTATTAACAATCTACACACATGGGCAACTGCTTAGAACTTAAGGAGCAAATAATTACCTAACCTGACAAAGCTGACAGTGCACATCTAAGTAAGACAGGACACTAGTCTAACTGGCAGAATCAATGTTCTTTCCCACTTGTGCATTGTTGTTATATGGCGTTCTTTTCAAATTTAACTAAGTTTGAAATTTTTGGTATTTCATATCCCCTAGCCACAAAACCTGACACTTTTTTTTAAATAATGTATGCCTACTGAAATGCAAAAGCTTCAGTTTACTAATGATACTAATTCAAATCCACAGTGCATTTTTTTAAGTCTCATCAGAAGCAAATACCTGATCTGTGATAACCTGACATAATGTTCTTCAGAATATAAATGCTGTCCAGCAGTGTTTGAGGAGACAGCTGAGTGATGATTCTTACTTCCTCAGTGTGACTTTCAGGAAACTTGCAACATGGGAACCTGAAACGATAACTGGCCATCTGAGTACAAGAGATTAGAATCAAATTTGTTGTGAGGTTGTATGGCCCCACTGAAATCAGTGAGAAATAATACCTTACTCAAGATAAAAAGAATTATATGTCATTTACACTATCCTCTGCATAAGTAATATGGCATCAGTGAAGTTGCTTCTCAGAGCCTTTGAGAACAGAAAACCAATAAGTTCATCTGGGAGTAATAATGAAATAGTGATTATTTGCTTGGACAAACCAATTGATCACTGCAATAGATTTAACTCACTTCTAAGGCAGAACTGGGAAATTTTGCATTCTCAGTGGTCAGTGGCCATGAACTATTCCAGGACATCCTTTGGGGGTTGACCTCATTTTGTGCCATGCAGAAGTTAAACAAAATCAATGCTTCTTACTAACAATGTCACACTACTTAGAGGACAGCAATTCTGTAAGTTATGTAAATTTATTTACTGCTTTCACTGATCTTAGAGGAATGAAAGTAGTATGTATTTGGATATCTCTGATCAGCTAATAGGTAATTAATACAGCCTTCTAGAAAAGAGCTTTTGTTTTCAAAACCATTATTCAGCTGAAGCACTACACTGGCAAAAAAAAAAAAAACACAAACAGGATTAAGCTTAATTAGAAAAAATCTGAACATTATTGTAGCATGTACCTCAGTGTACATCTTTAGAAGAAAACATAATTTATAAGAAAGGTGCCTTATTAAAAGAATTTCACACTTATGGAAAAAAAAGTGGATTATATTTTCCTTTTTTATTCTAGGCATTGTGTCTTTGAAACACTTTATAACACAAGCATTTAGAAATAGTGTAATTGATAAGTAGATAAATGGGACAAGGAAAACTCGTCTGGTGCTTGAAACAACAGAAGTCATTTCATAAGATGCATATGGGTAAAAATACTTAGGGCTTTTTCTTGGGCATACTCAAAATTGTGCATAACTTCAGATTGTGTACAAAGTAATGACAGGGTCTTTTACGTGCTCATGCAGACACCTTGCATTCCCTTAGAAATGCAGCAATCCATTCCTGCAATTGGGTATTTGCCTATTCAGTTGGAACTCAACAAGCCCTGAAGATTCAGAGCCAGAGAATGTCAGAGAAAACTTGGAGGTAAGCTTGCCTTATTATGGAACAAAAGTTTGAAACTCCAGCTGCCTAATGTGTTTTTTGTTTGTTTGTTTGTTTGTTTGTTTTTGCAGTTGTTTTTGCCTAGGCATTTATTACTTAACAGGATATAACATAAGTCACAGATATCCCCAGGAAGTTAATGGTGGATGAAGCTCTTTGCCATTGTATCTTAGATATTTCTGTGTGCTAAAAGAACATCATGGTTATGCTTCACATAGGAGTTAGATCACATTCTAGGGTTTTGAGCACTAGGGTAAAATGCAAAGCCACAAAACAGATAGTGCTGAACCAATGCACAATCTCTGTGTTCTTTTTAATTTATTCCAAATACTTCTGAAGTGGTGATTTTCTTCATTTAGACTTTTAGGTAACTTAAGCATGGTCAGTTCTCTCAGCTATTGTATGAAACACCATGTAAGTGCTTTTGCTAATGGCATAGAACTATGAGCACATTTTTGTATCTAAAGTAGGGCAATTAGTAGCACACAGGTTTGGCATTAATGATTGTGGAAAAACAGCCTCACCTAACTCATCTCAGTTCAATTTTCCCTAGATATTTGCATTATCACCTGTACAAGAGAATACAAGCAAATTAGTAGTGAACACTTCACAACATAATTAATTCTAATGTACACCTTGTTAATTAAGTTTAAGTAATAAAGACGAGATTTTTAAAAGAGGTTCCTCTGAAGAACTAATATGAAATGAGAGTTGCTCCAAAAGTAACGTCTCCTGTTTTATTATACAGGCATATGATGTCAGAGGCAGATGTCGGTGGTATGCTGTTAGAGACTGAACCTTCTAACCAATACTCCACTATATTTTGGTGCCATGGAACAGATGGTAGGAGAGGGGCAGATGTGACAAAACAGTATCTGCAGGAAGTGCATATGGAGCAAAGGTGTGGAATTGAACTCCTCCATGCATAAAAGATGGCACCCACTGACATCCATCAATGCTTTCTGAACAACTATAGAGACCAAACTGTGGATTGAGCACAGTGAGATGGTACGTGGTGTGTTTCAGCAATAGCAACAGCAACATGAAAGACAAGCCATGTTCCAGATGTCTGTGCACATTTTTATGATCATGGCGTGCAGGCTCTTGCTCATTGATGGAGAAAATACACAGTTAATGGTGGTGTCTATGTTGAAAAATAGTATTCTGAGCTGAGATTTTGCTCTATAAAATAGTGTTATTGTGCTGTTTGTATCTCTTGTAATTTCCATGGAAATAACTATGAGACATCACTTTCAGAACAACTTATGTAGTTTGCTCTATGAGGACACTGTTCAGAGATTTTGGATTTTCCACCAGCGATGGTAATTATTTTCCCACAGAAAATATGTATTGAAAGCACCCTATCATCACACCATAGCATACAGTGTCAGATTATCTGTACCTAAATTCTATTAGTTTTGAAGATATCTTCTGATTTAATTTTGAAATATTTTAAAACTTGGATTTCCATATCAGGTAGCTCTATCTGAAATACCTGTTGAAAAAGTGCTTTGTCTACAAGCCTTCTGCACAGCCTCTTCTGAGGAAAAATGTAGATGAGAATCTGAGTTTTGGCTGTATAAAGTCAGACCCTATCTTTTCTTATCAGCCCATACACCACATCTTTATAATGAAACATCTCCCAGGCCTTACCCAAGTTAGAGATCCCTGTGTACTGGTATTTATAGCAATCTTTAATAACTGCCAACAAAGAGTCACTCTTCGTTTGGTGTCTTAACATCCAGAAATATATAGAATGATGTAAAAGGAAGATTTATCCAATAGTAATACTAATAATCACAAATTCCTGTGGAAATATTACATAAAAAATCATCCTTCTCTGTTTCCTTTTTGTTGTTTTTGTTGTTGTTGTTTTTGTTGTTGTTGTTCAATTGGGACTAGGAAGTGACGTGCAAAATTAAACTCTATAACCACAAATTCTATAACCACAACTAACTACCCCTTTCCCAATTTCTGTGAAGACCCTTTCACTCTTACTGTGGGACCCTTCTGTCTTTTACTGTGGGACCCTTCTTTCATCGTTCAGAAATGCTTAGGAAAACTTCAGATACCTAAACTCTTAATCCAGATATGCCTAAATTTATGTCTATCTGTATGGGTATGTAATTCTCATTCACTGTCAGACACCTGAAAACACATCTAACCCTCTCAGGTGATGAATACTAAATAAACGTGAGCCAAAGTGACTTCATACCAGGTCATACATTGGGTAGCCTAAATTAGTGCTTTTTTCAACCATTCACATTTGACAACTTTGTCCTTAATTGATGCTTTCTTTTGTATATATCCCACACTAAAAATGTCAGCAAGAATAGGTTTTCACTTGACTTTCCTGACACTAAACTTTTTCCTCAACTAGTTCACTATGTTTTCCTGTTGTCCTGTTTCTTTCCTACTTTCACTTATCAGTTTCCAAACTGAAACATGTTGTTGAAAATATCAAAAGCAGATCATCCCTCATTTGAAGTGTTTATGATTCCCCAAACCAAAACCATTTTCTCTATGGCTTGTACTAATGGTTAAGCCACGTGGAAAAAAATCCAATTTACTGGACATTTTTGTGTCTTCCTTCCTGCATGTCTGGCTGCCTAGATTGGATGTCAACTCTGGCTACATCAGTGTTTGTGCAATTAATCATCTCAAAGCAATCTGTGCTGCGCTGCTGTAACCAACATAAAATATTTTTAATTGTCCATTTTTCTATTGTATAACTTCATCCACAGATTGGTTCTGCCCTGTACTTACCTCCCACAGAGAAATCTCTCTTAGCAGCAAATTGGCCACCTCACACATTCCGAACTTTCAGCAGGACTATAGATTTTTTAATTAGTGTGAACTGAGAGCTGAACTGACTGGAATAAGCTGGACAAGACATCAAGTTTTCAGGTGAAAGAAAGCCTTCCCACTCAAAACTGTGTGTGGTATATTGTACAGAGAGAACTGTTCTGTTGTTCTGGTTCTACCACAGCCTTTGGACCTCTAAAATCCCACTGATAACACATTTTAGACCACATTCAGGCCTCAGTCTTCTCCTGAGCTGTCCATGCCATTACACAGAGATCTATTTAGCCTAATTATCATACACAACATTGTTCTCATCTCAAAAGCATCGGGGAAATAGGTCTCAGCCATGGCTGAAAGAGTGGCAGCCAAAGAGAAAGGAGACTATCTTGGCACCAAAACAGAACAGCAGGTGTGGGGAAATGCCAGAGATAAATGAACATGCAGTGAGGAAAGAAAAATGAAAAGCACATGTTTTTCTTCCGGTTGTTAACCTGTAGAAAAGTCAAAGAGTTACCTTGACCATCTGTGATTTACTGAAGAGCTCAGCTCCAGTGCAGGTGTGTTTGGCAGGAAGCAGGGAAAGCAGAATACAGAGGGCCTGAGCTGCCTAACAGCAGTGGTGAGCACACCTCTGGGAGGTCATCTAGGTAGAACTCAGCCTGGAGACAGAGCTCTGGGAGAAGGTGGGAAGGCCGAGAAGGATCATGGAGTCATAGGAGACTGATGGATGGAATCGTGCTCTACTGTCACCGACACAGGCGTATCAGCCAGCAACTGCACAAGTTACAAAGGAACTTCTATCCTGTTATCACCAGGCAGAAGGGGAGACAGAGGGGAATGGAAGAAGATTTCTGCTTGAGGCAGCAACAAAATCCCTTCCTTGCCTACCCCACCTTACATGGTGCCCTTATAAAATAGGTATGAGGCTCTAAACTTGATGGACATGTAAAAGATGAGGTGGACCAAGCTCCACCCAGATTGACTGGGTCACTTAGGGCAAGTCAGCATATCTGCCCTAACGTGATCATGTCAGTCAGGAAAAGAAGACAGGCTGCTATCATAGGTCACTCTCCTTTAAGAATAACAGAGGGTCTGGTATCCTGACTGTCTAGGCATAGGGAAGTTTGCTGCCTCTCTGGGGCCCAGGTAAAAGATATTAGGAAACTCACTACTTTTGTATGGCCAGATTATTATTTATTGTAATTTTGCCATGCTGGTGGCAAGGAGGTAGCAAAAAGAAGTCCAGTGGCAATCAAAAAAGACTTTGTGGTATTTGGGTAATTGGCAAAAGGATCAAGGATGTAGATAGTGTTATTGTCTATCTTAGTAGCAGGGAATAAGATTGAAAGGACCAAGAAGACCAGCTGATTAATGCATGGTTCTGAGGATAGTGTCTCCAGCAGAATTTTGGATTTTAGATCATGGGATTCTCTAAGCAACACCAGGCAAATTGGCACCTGTTGGCATGCACCTTTCTTACATGGGAAAAGGATTTTACACAGGAGTTAATGAGGCTGATCAGTATAGTTTTAAGTTAGATGCAAAGAGGGAAATGAACAGAACCAGTTTTCCTAGCGATAAGTCATCATATGGCACATTGGTATTTAAGGAATGGTTTAATGGGGTTACATCAGGCTGACAGCCAATCACCAGAACTCAGGACTTCATTCTAGGGACAGTTCTTTTCAATATTTCGTCAAAGTCTTGGATGTGGGGCTTACTTGTATACTAAGTTTGTTTGTGGATGATGCTAAATTAGGAGAAGTTATTTACTCCCTGAGGGTAGAGAGGCCTTGTAGAGAGAACTTGACAAATTAGAGGGCTGAGCAATCACCAGCCACATGAAGTTTAACAAAAGTAAATGCCAGATTCTTCAGACTAGGTGATAAGAAGCTTAAGAACAGCCCCAGGGAAAGAGGTATGGGGGCTCTGGTTGAACATGAATCACTAGTGCACCCTGACAGCCCAAAGGGCCAATCGTACCTTTGGATGCATCAGGTCCAGCACTTCTAGCTGGTTGAGGGATTATTCTTCTCTTATGCAACCTCACCTTGATTACGTAGGTGTAGCAGTCTTAGGAGTCATGATATAAGGATGTCAAACTATTAGAGAGCATCCAAAGGAGGTCTGTGAAGATGATAAAGGGTCTAATGGGCAAGGTGTATGAGGGTTGGCTGAGGTCCCTTTATTTGTTCAGCCCAGAGCAAAAGAGGCTGCAGGGAAGCTTCATGGCAGCCTACAGCTCCTCAAGACTGAAGTGACAGTGCTGATTTCTGCTCTCTGGTGGCAGCAACAGGACCTCTGGCAATAGAAGCAGTTTAGCTGCTGCTGTATTCTCGAAGTACTGAGATTCATCTTCTAGTCTAGATTTGGCAATGATGAAACTATTTTACTGATGTTAATAAGTAATTAATTTAATGCTCTCTCTTTTAGGGAATAGATCTATAATGTAGAAACAAACAAACAAACAAAAAACCTGATGATAGTGAGATGTATTACGTATCTACAGTATGTCATTCTCTCAAATAACATAAGACATAGTAGACAGTATGCTGAAACTGAGTTTCTTAAGTGATACTGTCTACTTTAAGATGACTCTGCACATTTCCTTGCTTTGCTTAGTTATCAGTGTTCAGATAATTATTTTTGTACATCAGACACATCACCAAATAATATTTATAGCATAAAAAATATGTGTGAATTGAATTCTAGTTTGCATTTTTTTTACATGTACTTCAATCTCAGAGAAAGAAGAAATCTGTTTCAGTAGGAACCTAGGACATATATGTGAATGTTTGAGTTTATTTTGAATTAAATTTAAACGTTTAAAGCTTATATACCTCTTAGAATATTATTTAAAAACATCTATAGCATAGCTTATTATTATTACGGAAAAAAATGCAAAATAAAGAAAATATCTGTAGATAAATTATATTTTGCTACTATGAAGCACAGTAGAAGTCTTAGGTGTGAAAATATAAATTGAAGATATGTTAATATGTCTTTTAAACTGTACCACTATTTCTAGCACCACTTCATTTAACATTTTAATCTGATATAGTCTAGATGTATGTGTATGAGACTAATGAGATGCATATATTGTTCCAGGATTGGAGGTGCAGGAATGCCTAAAGAGATGTGCCTCTAAGTCTACATCTGTAAACACAGGTGATTGTACTGTGTTTCAGAGAATTCAGACCAACAGAAAAGATCTGGCACATAAGTGACAATAAACCAGCCTGTAATCACTGTACTCTCTCAGCTGGGTGTTAGGGATAACTTGGCCTGAGGCAGGAAGTGCACACAAATTGAAAAATGTGAGAGTCCTGGATGGGAGGGTTAAATGCCGTGTGTAGAAGCAAATAAGAGAGAGGAGAAAGGGAGAGAGCTGCAGTAATAGTCCCAGGAGTACAAGGTCTGTAGGGCACAGATTAGCCCTGTTACACTGACAGAGAAATAAAAGTTCCAAAACTTCATTTTTCAAAATCAAACTTTCTATTCTCATCTCTCAAGGTCAAGGAAAACTTGGGCATAGCCTGCTGCTGTGATTCAGCACACCCATGCCATGTGGGGAGCAAGGGAAACTGCTAATGCAGATTCCAGATTTTGAGTCATCACATCCAGGGAGCAAAGCAAAGGAGGCATCTTTGATGTCAGGTGCCTTCCGTGATCTATGAATACCAAAGAGCTTCAATGCACTGACATGTTCCTCTCTATTCTTGCAATACTACCACACAAGTTGGGAGGAAATCCAGAAACCTGTCTTTATCTTAAATGCACCTCCCTGTCCACATGTAGCTGCTAAGTAATCCTATTATCCAATCACAGAGGATTGTTTGTAAATGATTGACAACTGAAAAACACTTAGCTCTCTTTCAGACACAATGAATTCTGTATTTATAAGGGAATATGGCTCTGTAGCCTTTTCACACACACCTCGTTGCTTCATGGCTGGTTCTGACACACAGGGAGCAGTAGTGTCCAATGTTTGAAGCAAGGGACAGTTTATTTTCACTTTAATTGAAAAGTTAGAAATTAACAACCAATAACAGTCACTTCACACTATACCTATAGCTAGTCACTGCATGACAGGGGGAACAGACAATAAAAATCAGTGTTTCCCCTAAAGGTCTTAGTTGTTAACATCCTATTTCAAGGACATTATTAGTTATGTGTGCTTGTCCATCTCCCTGGACAGCATAAGCTAGTCTCACCCTGATAAACATTTGAACACTGATTCTTCACAGGAGGGGAAGGAACTTCAAAGGCACTCTCTTATCAAACTTACAGTAATCTCTACATACATGGTGGTTTCAAGCTTGTGGAGACCTTCTAGTTAAGATTTCTATTGTGTGAAAATGTGACTAATTTCCTATCCAGTGCCACTCTTCATCCTCCTGTCTCCTCTGCATATGTTTCATTTAACCTTGACTGTTTCTTTTCTTGCTCGCATGTAATTCTGCTTCTGTTTTGCTGCTGAAGTGCACAACTCTCTTTTGTGCTGTATATTGCGCTGTCCTTTAAACAATCCTCCACATCATAATGTGGGCTCTACCAATCACATTATATTTCATGGCTGCTATCAGTGATTTTCTACAATGCCTGAAGCCTGTCAGACACTGTATTGGGTATGTTACCTTTCTACCATCATAGCTGAGTTCTCTCTTATCTCCGGAGTCTGTGCATCTGGACTTTCTCACTTATTCTTTACTATGGGCTGCCCCCATGTACTCAGACAAGAATTTCTTTGTATACGATATTAATTTTCTCCAAGCTTTTCCTTAGTGTTTCCTTAATCTTCAACCTGTGCTGTCCCTATTCTGACCTACTGGTGGGTGTCATCACTCCATGATAATGCTGATCTCTTACTTCATAAAATTCAGTTAGCAGAAATGGATATTTAATACTCAATTCTCAGCTAGTCTCCTTTGGCTTGTCAGCACCAATGCTGATGAAGTGCCACCAGGATGACACCAGGTTCAGGAGGCTACTCTGCATCTAGACTTCAATATCATCATCATCATCAACAACAACAACAAAGTTATTGAGAAGGCATCTTCACATCTAAAACACAGCTTTTCAGAGTTGCACAGCTTTGTTCATGTGTTCATTGACCACTGCCAGTTCTTAAACCTCTTACAGGTGTAAAAGTATGTCATGGAAAGGGAGTCCCATCTCTCTCTTTGAATTCAGTAGCAGTTATACAGAAATCTGAAAGCAGAATGTGACCTACATGAACATGGGCAATAATTGATACATTCACTGGTACAAAGGTATAGAAAACAACCCATTTGATATATCTGGCACAAGTATGTTTGTGGGTGGCCATTTACAAACACTGAAGTGTATTTATCTACAAAAGAAACTTCCAGGTTTTAGCTAAATCAGAAAAGATTGGAAAAGGAGGGTTTTTTGTTTCCCATAAACACATCTGTCTGTTCGTCTATATACACTTACGCAGAAATTTCCAGTCACTCAAGTCTCCAGGGTGTTTGAAAATGTCTGAAGTGTCTTTAAAGAGCAGATTAGCATGTATCCTAAAAGTTAGACTGTAATACTATTTAACTGCTCTATTTTTCCATTATGGGCCTGTCAGCAGGAATATGTTGCCCTATAGTACATGACAAGTGAAAATGCTGGTAACATTGTTTTTCATAGACAGAAAAAATACCAAAGAAGCAATTTCTTAGCTAAAATGTCACCTGTTAGATGTATGGGGCTCACTATATTTTGTTGCCCTGGTAACGAATGGTGTAAAATGACTCCTTTGCAAAGCTCCATCAGAATGATTGCATCCTGTTTTTTCCATCATTTTACAAGAGGCTGTTTTCATTCTCCCTTCCTGACCATATTAAGTGTAAAGAGATTGAATTACTGTGCTGTACCCTCTCCATCCGATGTGGATTTAAGAGTTGATATTGATGTACTGAGAACTGCGTTCTTCTTCAAGAAAAAAAGCTACAAATTATAATGAATTTGACTTTTATGTATCGACCGCTCAAGGAGTGAAGTAGTGTCTCTGCACCCAGGGGATAGACACGGCATGATCAGCATTTTTCACTCGAACGAATCCAATTGATAAAGCAATATACTCAGTGTCACTTTGCTTGATCTCCAGGTTTAACAATAGTCATGCTAAAAGTAGATACATTACTCCATAAATTTTCCTCATAAAAAATGTGCTAGCCACTGCTTTATACAGCTGCACTCTTTCCAACTTTCCACTGAGTAGGGCAGAAAACGATGAACAGAAATATTGCACCAAGAGCATGCAAGTGTGGGCATGTGGCCAATAAGTATTGGAAATACTCACGTACTTAGAGCTAGAAAACCAAATACAGGACCTTTAGATGGGTAGTGATATCTCTTCCTTTAATGTATGTGCACTGTGAGACCAAATACCACCATTTGCACACTGCTGCTTGAAGACAGCATTTCTGGACAGCTGCAGAATCAAGCAAAGAGTTATTACGTGAGTATTAAGAGTACACAGGAACATTTTCAACATTTTCTAACAGTATGGTAGCCTT
Organism: Gallus gallus; assembly: GCF_016699485.2. NCBI lineage: Eukaryota > Metazoa > Chordata > Aves > Galliformes > Phasianidae > Gallus > Gallus gallus. The sequence continues at coordinate 38,896,728 of NC_052572.1, forward strand.
AGACCAGTAATAAATTTTCTTGATTGTACAAACAATGATTGTGAGTCACTAAGACACAAATGCAATATTACAGGATCACAGAATCATAAAGGTTGGAAGGGACCTCCAGAAATCATGTAGTCTCACCCCCTCTACTAAAGCAGGCTCCCTAGAGCAGGCTGCACAGGAAGGTGCCCTAGCAGGTCTCGCATACCTCTGAGAAGGAGACTCTACAACACCTCTGGACAGCCTGTACCAGTGCTCTGTCACTCTCAAAGTGAAAAAGTTTTTCCTCATATTCAGATGGAACTTTCTGTGCTCCTGTTTGTGTTCATTGCCCTTTGTCCTGTCATTGGGCACCACTGAAAAGAGTTGGCTGCATGCACTTGATAACCACCCTTTAGACATTTATAAGCATTGATAAGATCTCCTCTCTTCTCCAGACTGAACAGCCTTCCCTCAGATGGAAGATGCTCCAAACCCTTTAACATCTCTGTAACCCTTCACTGGGCTCTCTCTCAAACATCCTTGTCTTTCTTGAACTGAGGAGCCCAGAACTGGACAAATCATTCTAGATGTGGTCTCACCAGTGCAAAGTAGAGAGGCAGGATCACCTTCCTCGACCTGCTGCCACAATCTTTTTAATGTGCCCCAGGATACCACTGGCCTTCTTGGCCATAAGGGCACACTCTGACTCATGGTCAACCTGTGGTCCACCAGAACACCCAGGTCTTTCTCTGACAAAGCTCCTCTCCAGCAGGTCAATCCCTAATCTGTACTGATGCATGCAGTTATTCCCCCCCAGGTGCAGGATTCTACACTTGTCCCTACCACACATTTGTTACTTAAAGTGAATATGTTATTCATGCAACTTGCAAAGGATTATGGCACAGTGAAGATTATTAGCAATGTAACGCTTTTATAGTCAATTGAAAACCCCGGAACATCAGAATTAATATTTTAGTGTCTAAACTTTTTGTATTTTTTTTTTCCTGTAACGTGACCAGTGCCTAGAAAACAAAAACAACAACAAATACTCTTTAATCCTGGTATGTAACTGATTTTTTTTTTTTTAATGGAGTTTGTTGTCTATATAATTAACATTTCAGTTAGAATTACAATCCAGAAAAAGAGGAAAGGGAAGAAGGTGAATATTTAGTGAGTGTGTAAAAGTTGTCTGTGACATTAAAATAATAGGAAATTGAGAAGATCTATTTTCAGCTGGTTTATTGTGTTCATCTGGGACTCAATCCTGCAGAGAAATTACTCAAAAGATTTCCTTCCTATTTCTTCTTTCAGAAGTTTCAAAGTGCACTTCTTAATTCCTAGTAAATAGGAAAGGAATACAAGACTTTATTCCAATCAATTTTCACCTAAGTTAAAGACAGGCTTTTAATCACTTATGACTGCTATGCACCTTCAGTTCTGTAATCAGTGAAGTCTCCTATTCACAACCATGTGTAATAGTATTTAGGCATCAAAACTCACAGTGGAGAGAAAAATAATCTTAAGAGTTCTACTGGGGTTCACCAGTACTCTATTGGTCTGGACTTGCTCCAGCTCCCACTTTTCTTGCAGTTGCTACTTATGATAGTCATTGTGGTCATCTAGCTACTGCAGTGCAAGTGGGGGTGGAGTGCACATGTGTAGTGAGGATAGAGAGCTGACTGTGCTGGGTTCTCGAATTTAAGCGTTTTCTAAATGAAATTTTCGATGATTATCCCATGGGGTTTGTAGATCTTCTCTGTGCCCCTACAGCATCTATAAAGCTGGGGTCAGATTGCTAGACTTCATTTAGTTACATTTTCTTCCTTGTTCTTAACTGCCTGACATCTTTTGTCACATCTAATACTTTTCTTACCTAAGAACTGGCTCATACACAGTACATTTTGACATAACTCAGTTGTATTTGACAAGCAACATTAGCCCAGAAAAGTCTCTTCTCAAAGAATGTTTGCTGTTTCCAGAACTTATTTTGATTTTCATAGGCCACTGCTGTTTCTTTCCCATCTCCACCTATAACTGTGTGTCCACCTTGAGAAGTTAAATGAGCTTTCGGGCCAAGTTTAGCAGTCAGATCCACACAGAGACTGCAGTTCTGAATCTTTTGCCTGCCAATAGACTTACTTTTTATCAAAAGGTAATAAGCAAGAAGTTTGTCAGATTCTTAAGATGCCTAGAAAATTCCATTTGAAGGACAGATTAAGATTCCCTTATGCATAGCAAAATAAGAACAACAACAACAACAACAATAATATTTCCTAGGAACTAACAAAATGATGTCTGGGTTATGAACAGCTGATGCAGTGTTCATCTTCATCTTGTGTGTTGTTCTCCTCAGAAGCTGTATTTGGTTTAAGTACCGCCCTTTAAACTTTACTTATTTATTTATTTATTTACTCTGCTGTAATGACGGCCTAGACGACAATCTTCTCTCTTTGAGGGAGCTGGTATAAGAGCTCTTTCATTTTGTGCTCAATCACTGAAACCATCCCTCATCCATATTTTAGGGAAGTTGAAGGCTGCCACGCATTACTGCCCTGTAAAAATATTTCCTTTGCAGGATTACGGCACCAGGAGGAACTGACAAGCATGGAGAGTCCTTTCTGGAACGCGTCACACTCTGTGGGCTCAGGCGGTCAGCTGAGAAATTTCAGGGTGGCCAGGAGTTAGGGAGGTAGGGCACATATCAGGGAAAGAAATGCTGTGAACGGTTGGAGGAGCAGAAGGAGCAGAGGCACGGTGACAAATAAAAACCTGGTCTAATCTCCCTCACCTTTGAGATGTTGCTGCTTGTTGCTCTCCTGGCTGAAAGAAGCTTCATCCCTGCCTTCATGGCCCTATTATGAAGGCAGTGATTTATGTTTTGGATTCATGAACACACTATGCTTGTACCAAATTGTACTGCTGCTCTCCTCAGAAGCAAAAAGGCTGACAGCCTCCTTTGTGCAGCTCTAGGTTAGATTTTTATTTATCATTTTTCCTGGACTAGCTGGAGAGAATGAGGCAGGCAGAAGGATGGAGGGAGAAAGATTTTTTTTTTCCTTTAGGGTAATTGGACCACCTGCCTGCAATCATCTCTGACCTTTGGATAAATAGAGGACTCTGCTTTGCTGTGCTTGTGCAGTCCTCCTGTATTCATGAGCATAAGATTCACTTAAAAAAAGGGAAATCTCTCTGTTAGGATAGTTAAATAGTGACTAGGAGCCCTACCATAACAAAACTCCTCAATGGAAAATGAACTTTGCCTCCTTTTTGCCTGCCAAGGGGGAGGGAACGAGTGAATGTGGATAAGTATTAATCATACAAACACACTGACAAATGTAATCTTTCTTTGCCTCTATTCAGTGTGATCTTTCACTGTGAGGCAGTACAATTGTCTTCCTGAAACCTCAATATCCCTCTCTTCCACCCTTTTTTTCCCCTGGAAGGTCATTCTAAAATCTCTTTTGATGGGTTCAGCAGATCTCATCATAAATCATCCTGCACACACGCGCGCGCACACACACACACACACAGACACAGCACCTAATCAGGATGTTGCTGGCTAATTTAGCCCCGTTGATTTGATATAACTGGACAGAGTTTTATGATTCTCTGTGATTGTAAATATGTCTGCACTCATTCACAGCCTGGGAGGGCTGGAGGACCATTACATCTTAATTGGGTAATTTCTTTTTAAATCTCTGCAGGCTGGGTTGTCGCTTCCGCAGCAGTCTGGGCCAGGGCATCAGTTCCAGCCCCTGCCTAACTCTAGAAAATTCTGGGGATATGTCTCCCACCTATTCCTTTTGATTTTCAAAGGTTGTTAGGGAACCTATAAGTGACTTCTTCGGAGATATACAAGGGAGTGTGGAGAGAAGCCCGGTAGCCAGTGGTCAGTTCCTATATTCAAAGAGTGTGTGACAGCCCTTCAGAACTGGAGTGGGATGGACTGAGAAATCTAGATGGAGACATTAGTGAAGAATACACACCTGCCTGTGGAAGGTGATTGGAATTAACCTTTGTGCTTTTGTATTCCCAGACTTCAGGAAGATACAGTTCAGTTTTCTACAGTAGAAGGACAGTAGTTACAGATCTGCATTCCTGTAAGACAATAATAATACCTGTAGAGAGAGATTAAAAATAAAATTATTCAACTATTTATTTATACACAAGCACACACATATATATACACATACATTTTCACTTATACATTTTTTTTAACTTTATTTTTCATAGTATTCAACAATTTTTTTTTGCCAAGAAATGAGAAAAGAAAACCAAGGATTTATTGCAGTTGCTACATCTTAGGTCACTGTTACAGAAAAGGTTTTGCTCCTTCTGTAAAGTATGTTTTTGCTTTAAGTATGGCTATGGAATGGTAGGAAGTTATCATCAACAAACTACATAGGATGTATCCTTTCATTCATACACATTCAGATGAAATCTATCCAAGGCTAACAACAGCCACTGTCACTTGTGCAGGTAGGACTTTTTGGTGATCTCAGTTCAGTTTCAGCTAGCAAAAGAAATGCTTTCCACCAAAATGCAGCCATCATACTTTGCACTTGACTAACAGGATAAAGGGCAAGAGGCAGCAGAATTCAGATGAACTTACTCAGTAATGTGGTGCCTCAGAGGGAGAGAGGCACATGAGTGGGTCTGGACCGGAAAAAAGCCATGAATCGATTTTACAGACAACTACAGATCAAGCCTGTTCAACTGAAACATGTCATTACAGCTTTTTCTTTACATTGTTTTAACATCGATTGAGGGAAAAAAAAAGAAAAAAGAAAAAAAAAAAAAGAACATATGGTTCTTAACTATTTTGGATTGCATGACAAAATCTAGCTCTCTGAATGCTTCAAGTTGCATGGTGACAGCACCAGAAGATAAGCAGGAGAATGCATGCACTGTTTTTGTAAGAAAAAGGACTGGGGAGTGGGAAATCATGGGTTGTGATTCCCACAACCGCTGAATCTACTCAGTAAATTATTTTTTTTCTTTAAAAGGAGCCAGCAATCAGTGCTGATTGAAATACCTTTGAATGTAGTTATAATGAAATTCCATTTCTCGCCCATACCAGAGTTGCAACCATTGTGGGTAATGGTCTCCTTCAGAGCAATACAGTTATTGCTGCCTTGGGAGGTACCATGGGAAGCAGAGGCAGGTGATCCCTGAATACAGTTTAGCAATAAGAGTTTTCTGTAGAGTCATACCCTTGCCTCGTCTGCTTGCCTTCTGGATCTGTCCTGGGGAAGAGACAATAATCTAGGCGTGAACAATAAAGAAACCACTTGATAAAGAGTATTAAGAGTATTTGTATTTCCAAAATGACAATTTGCAAAATCTTACTTTGCTATTGAGATCCCTAGTATTATACTGAATGCAATGTTCCATTGTTTTAGATACCGGGTCAGTTTTTAACATATTGTGTGGCAGGTCAGATAAAATCTGCTTTTGAATACACTGTGTTTTAACTCTGAAGGCAGCTAAGCACCAAAAAGCCTCTCTCGCTATTCTTCAGCAGGGTGGAGGGGTGGCGATCGGGGAGAAAATGACGGCCACGGCTCCGCACGGGAGGCAGCTCCCCCAGTCCTCCGGCCTCGCCGCAGGCCTCTCTCCAGGGCTGCAGCTCCGCCCGAGGGGCTCCTGAGGGGCTCTCCGTGGGCTGCGCCTCCTTCGGGCCTCACCCACTGCTGCACCGCGGGCTCCCCGCTGTCTGCGCGTGGAGGTCTGCCCGCAGCTGCAGGGAACGGCCAGCTCCTCTGTGGGCCTCTCCTGGGCTGCATGAAGATGCTGCTCTGCACCTGGAGCTCCTCCAGCCCTCCCTCATCCTGGGGGCTGTTCTCTCACATTTCTCATTCCTGTTTCCCAGATGATGTGGTGCAGCAGTTCTTCCCTTTCTTAAATCTGCTCTTCCAGAGGCATGCCCACTCGTGGCTCAGCTCTGGCAGAGGCAGGTCCCTTTTGGCACTGGCTGGATCTTGCTTGTACCTCACATGGGTCATCTTCTTGCCTCAGCTCACAGAGGTCACCCCTGCTGCTCCTCAGCTACCAAACCCATGCAAACCCAATGCAGCGTGACGTGACATAACGTGAACTTGTGGATGAACCAGAGGAAAAAAAGAAAAAAAAGTTTCATTAAAGGAACACAAAATTAGAAGCAGATGTTACTCTAATCGCTTAATATTATTTCCTTCATTCAGTGTTGTAATCGACCTGAAGTAAGTAACATTTTTGTTACCAGATCGGATAAAAAAAATAAGGTCCTTTCCTCGTTTAGATTCAGTTTAAAGGTTGTTGCCTGCCAGTGATGTTTCTTGGTTTCCTACATGATTATAAACACAAAAGAGCTTTGAGTGACACACAATGAAAGGGCATATCTGGCTGTCATGTTTTCAGCCCTGATAACATGAAGTGCTTCCTGCATCAACTCCAAGGCTCACTTCTGTTATTTTAAAGAATAAGCTAAAGAAGTTTGCCTGAATCAGTGATCTTTTCTCTCCATAGAAATACAGTTACTGAAAAGCAAGATATCCTGAAAAATAGACGTCTTCTCCTAGGTTTTTCCAATCATTAGCATGTACATTTTGGCCTCATAAAAATGCTCTTCACAGTCTTCCTCTCTGCTTTGAAACGAGGCTCCCTGATGGACTTCCGTAACACCAGAGCATCTTACTCAGAAGCAGAACCTTGTATGCTTATATCCTACAGTGGTCTGCTCTCAGTAATGAGGAGCTGGAGGGGAAGAGCCCACAACCCAGCTAGTAAGCAGAAAGAAAGAGGCATTTATTTGAGATTATTTATCTCATTTCAGAGAAGGCTAAGATAGGTCAAAAGAATCACTCATTATGTGTGCCACCTTTTCGAAAGGGACTGTAAAAAGAATTTAGAGAACTAGATCTGGTATAAACATGCACTTTGCAAAAATCTGGAGTTACTGAGGTGAATCCACCAAGGTTTTTGCTGAAAGGTTCCAGGTAAAGTCAACAAAAGTGATGCGTCAGAAACCAATTTTGGCAATGCGTTGCTCTGAGAGGTGTCAGTAAATTAGCAGTAGGAACAAACAATTTCACAACAGTAATGTCCTGCCTAAAACACTGTATACCTTAAAAAACACCATCCCAAACAATAAAGGACAAACAGAAACTCATGTATTGGTGCGCTCATATTTTAAACTAGTGTGTCTGCTTAAGTAATCCCTACAGAAGAGCCAGAGCAATTAAGAGTTTCCTGACTTACATTCCCGTGACTTCAGAAAATGTCTTGGCAACTCCTTTATACTGCAGCAGTATTTTCTTTTTCCCTTTGAGTAGAAGTGGTGAAAGCTGTTTAAATGGCATGTGCATTAACAGTTATGATGGAGACCAGGACAGTGACTGTCCTTCGTATTTCTACTTGGAATGGTTGGACTGGATGATCCTGTGGGTCTTTTCCAACCTTAGTGATTCTATGATTCTATGATTCTACTTCCACCATGCTTAAAGAGAGCTCCAATGTCCTTCATTTTTGCTTGTGAGACAATGTCCTGCTTGGCCTTGGAGAAATGCAAAACAAATACTGATGGCTACAGCCTGAAGCAGTTTCAAACCAGAAAGGAGCCACACATTTCTAATAATGGGGATGATTAATGCTTTTGCCAAAACACAAGTTATGCTTGTTAGATGTAAATTAGTAGGATGAAGACATGTAACTAGATGACATTGAAAAGTATGTGGTATACAGGAGGTGAGGTGAGATGATCTCGTAGTTCCTTCTTATTGTGTTTCTTCACAGGTGTGAAACTAACCATTTGGGTGTGCCTTCTGAGAAAATGTTGTAGTTCTTTCCTTGACCTTTTCTCTCTGTCCACAGTGTCTTGCAAAAGTGCATCTCCCACTATTTCCAGTAATGGATTCCTCACCTGATTCTGTTTCCAGAGCAGCACAGCAATTGGAAGCGGGCGACATTTATTTTCCATGCTCTTCCTTCAAGGATTGTACCACATGCAGCTAGAACTAATTGATGGTCTTGCCAATTTGCCTATTTGTTGGTTTTCATAATAATGAATCAGAGATTCTTGCAGCAGTGCATTGTCTCTCAGTATCATTTCCTGAAACACTTAGCCAAGAAAGTTTAAGACATAAGTGGGTAGAAACCCCTTGGCTGTTCTCCATTACTCTCTGATTTGTCATTAATTATACAAAGATGACTGAGATCCTTGTGCCTTGTGATGCTCAAATCTTGCATTTTTTCAGGTCAAAGTGACCTAGAATTCAGATGCCAGGAGACAATTTCCTGCAAAGGAATGGGTGATAACGGAGTTGCATAACATTGCATTAGATTTCTTCATGTTAGGCAATAGAAATAGCAGGCAAAATTTATCCCCTCCCATAAAAAGGTTTGAAAAGGCCCAGAAGGATGATGACTTTCAGAGTTTGGGGCTTTATCTGTCAAGAACTTCTTGTGAGAAAGAATTAATTTTCTGATCCAGATGTTCTAAGTCTTGGCAGAAGTCATCTTCTTTTGTCCGCAGTTTTGAAAGAGAAGTAAAGAGACGTTTGATTTACAATTGACCGTAATGAAAACTAGATCATCCTTTCCCACAACAATCAAGAGAGAAATAAGAGAAAGATGGAAGGTGCACATCTGAAAGTAAAGTCTTCCTTCAAGATGGCAGAATTTGTGTTTGAGCTACTGGTCTTATTTATATTCCATGTATCGTCAAAAGATTAGAGTCATCTTTATGAGGAATTTTCACTTCTTTTTAACTTTGTTTCTCAGTTCTTCATGTGGAATGTAGGAAAGAGCTCTCTTATTTATCTTTTTCCAGACACCTGCCTGAAGCTGGTCAAAGCTGAGAAGGGAACCACAATTCTTAGTTTCTCATGGATGCTGTCTTTTCTGACGTGTGGCTCCAGCCCAGTGAAATGCTGCAGGAACACGTGTTCCAAATGTCACTGAGCTGGCTCATTTGTTTGCTGAGACTCTGTGTTTCCATAGGGTTCTTCTATGTGCAGATCTGAAGATGCAGTCTGGTCCTGAATTTCTAGCTAGTAAGAATACAATCCTTCAAATTAATTGATCTCATTTCCTGCCAGACTTCTGTGCTTATTAGCCAATGTGATGCCAGCTGTAGCTCCTTAAGTACATCAGAAACAAAGGGCTATTATTTCTGGCTAAGTTCCAGTAGGCTCATTACCTTCTGCTTCTTTTTTAAAATTCCCTCTGCAATTACATTCAATGATTGTCTTTATATATATATATATATATTGTTATTGTTATTTCTTCATTGTACTGGTTTATGTACAGATGTGCTCTGTGCGTCATCTTCCACACCAGAAGTGACTACATTTCATCAACAAAGAAAGTCAGCTCTCTATTTTGAGTTTTCAAAACCATTTTGAATTTTGCTGCTGAGATTAGCTAGAATTGTTATCCTCTGTGTATAATGTCTGCCCCATGCTTTGAACTATGTAGATGAAAGATGCCTTTAAATGAAAAAGGTTGCTGCTATGTACAACATTTAGAAGAAAGAGCCTTTTAGATGAGAGTAGCAAGCAAGTTTCTTAGCTGGCAAGTTGACTTCTCCACCGAGAACTGGTGGTCAGTACAGTGTGTCCCAAAAGAAGATATCCCTCTCTTGCAACACATGGATTTGTTTCCACCTAATGGAAGATATTTTTAAGTAAAATATAAAATAATGCCTGAATTAGATTTTGCAGGAATGAGGAACACCATGAGTAATCATATTGCTTCAGGCATGATGGATGCTACTCTGTGCAACATTATTTTCTTGAGCTTCATGGACTGTGTACAGGCACACAATGTAATCTATAATTGAACTAAACCATGTGAATGAGTTTGTTATGAGGCTAATATGGTAATGAGTATAATCTAGGAATTTGCTGGGGAAAAAAAACAACAACACAGAATAGGAATATATTTCTTGCCTTTTTGGTGACTTGAGAACACAAAAAAGGGAGGGGAGGAATCCTCATTAAGTGTGTTTTTGAGCTGGATAGCCTTCCCTCATCCCTTCCTTCAGACAATTTTCTTGCAGGCGCTTAGCAGTCTGCAGCCGTGGAGCTCGTGGTTGAACTGGCCGGAGCTCTTGCTCGGGAGGCAGCAGAGGGCAGTGCAGAGCTAAGGCTGGCACTGCAACCTGAGCCGTGGTAGTAAATTTTCCTAGTTATTAAATAAAATCATAGGGCTAATTTAGCCTCAGAGGAAATTAAACTGCTAATTACATGTATATAAACCACATAAAATGGGCCCAGTTGTTGCACCAAAAGGAAAAAAAATAACCCAACTTCACTGCTTGTATTTAAAATATGTAATTATGGCAAGGGGCAGGAGTTTGAGGAGATTTTGTAAGGGTTGTAAGGTATTGTGCATGCCTGTGCGTATGTATGTGTGTATGCGTGCGTGTGTTTATAAGATTGAGTGTCTGTATGAGAGAGCAATCTAACCATTTCCACAGCCCATCTCCTGCTGAGTAAACAATAGTGCTTTTTTCTCTTTCATTTATCCAAGCCAATGTCTTTATAAATGCTGGATAATATGCCCTTGGGTAACATAAGGGCAAAGCTCTAATTGAATCAGGTCAAGACTCCGCACATTATCTCTGATAGCACTTTTTAAAATGTAGCTTCCACTGTCAGATCCTCTGCCTCTGAATCACTGTACTGGAGGTAATTCTGACGTTAAGAAATTAACACTGGGGATCTTATAAATATACAGTTGGAAGAATTATTGGTTGGTGATGTCAAGCTTGCAGTGATCTGTTTATAACCCTGATAGTTGTTAAAAAACATCTCAGCCAGATCAATTGGATGCCTTATGACTTCTAAGTGTGTCCAAGACTTAAGGAAGGGTAAACATATTGTGTTTTAGATCACTTGAAATTCTTCAGTACCACGAGAAATCTATTTCTTTTGTATGCCTCTTCCTTTAAGATAATTGAAAACTGAGCCCAAAGCACAGATCAAAACAGATAATGTTTTTATTGCACGTCTCTGATTCAGCAGCCCGCATGGCTAAATGGTTAGATATTAAAACACATTTGGGCATTCACCCTTGTGTGAGCATCATGGAGCTTTGCTGATAGATGCCTGTTTCCAAATGAAATGACTGAAGGTAGCCTTCTGTCCTTATAGGGGTGGAGGATGCTAGCACTCCTGTTCTGATTTTCCTCTATATCCCATTAATGTCTCTGACTGTTTCATGCCTGGAAAGATATGCAGTTTGTATATAAAAGCAAAAGTGAAGAATCATACTAAAAATGTTTTAAAAGCATGGAAATACACTACATTTTCTTGGACTAACCCAATTATTCTGTGGACGTCCATTATTGTGCAGTGCAGTCACTCTAGGAAAAAGAGACAAAATCGTTCAGCACCATAGGATTGTCAATATTGTTTCTTAGATTAAAAGATTAACACTTAACACTCTTTTGCTCTCTGGTTGGGAAATTTTGTCACCTGCAAAAGAAAAATTTGACATATGCCCAGATTGAATTCTGGAGGCATGTCTCTCACTTATATACATTTTTCAGTTTATTCTTCTAAGTCTTTTAAAGGTTTCTTGAAAAGATAATAATGATCCATTTTACTTATCCATCAAGAGCTTTGAACTGAAGGCTTTTTTTTTTTTTTTTTTCCAGAGTGCATAGTTAGAGCATTAGGGGCAGTATGGTAGAACAGCCAATCAGAGTAATGAGTCTCCACTGCTTGAAAAAGCGAGATTAATCTAAATCAAATACTTTGCACTATGGCAATTTTAACTAATTCCCTCATGAAAGTACAAGAGATATGTGAAACCCCTACCGTCAGCATAAACCTCCTGGTAGGGCTAGACAGGTAATACCTTTTAAGCTTGTTAATGTCTTATCCTGCTGGTTTCTACAACTGACTCAAAGAATAGCTGAGTACTTCTCAACCTGTCATTACAGAGGAAAGCAACTTTCAACATGGAGATGGAAAGCATGATGCTACACTTTATATAACATGGTTTGATAATGATTATATGGCTGCCACTGTCTGGACTGATGTAATTAATGCCCTTATTAGTTTCCCCAGTGCCTTTGTAATATTTAGATAAAAATACTGAGCAAAGAAATTCTCTCAAAAGGAAAGTTTTATTTATTCATCTGTCAGGTTTCTGTTGGAGCTGTCTGGGCTTAACATGGGTAGATCTCTTCTCAAAGGCTGGCACAAAGGGGCACCTGGGCTGCGTATTTGCAAGTGTTTTATGCGAAGAAGCTGAAAGAGCTACCTTGCAAGCTGGCCTAGTTTAGCTGCAGCTCATTCTGTTTTTGCTGGAGGGGCAATTTCTGTCTGCCTATGTAAATGCTTTGCAGTAACAAAATGCATGCTTCTTCCTTCTCTTTGCAATCATAGTATTTTATGAGCTCTGTGCATCGGTCTCAGCAGTTATACAGCAGCAACAGTTGAGCTGTAGTGATTTGCATCAGCTAAGAATCTGTCTTTTTTCCTCTAAGGTTCCTCTAATCAGTGTTAAATAAAGACTGATATAGAAAACATGCTTTATTAACTTACTGAAAAGTATTTGCAAATCTGAACACTACAAATGAAGGAACAGAAGAGAAGAAGGGTTAAAAAATGCATTCAGAATCTTGCAGCTAGCAAAATTAAGAACCTCTGCTTGGCCTATGATTTTCCCTATTCCAGAAAAAAACATTAGTCAGGATGGCTGTCCAGAAGAGAAGAAGCACAGGGCATCTAATGAAAAACAGCAGTGCTTCTTTCACCTTGGCAGAAATTTCTCCCATTTCTCTTCTCATTCATGCTTTCCTTTTAATTTACTTTATGTCTGGTCCTGCCACAACAGAAAAACACTCATGTGACCACCATGTTCTACTGGGTCCCTCTACTAGTAAAAGCTGCAGGGGCAGTATGCAAAGCCACCAACATAGTGTTTGCTTACATTTTATTTTTTTGTTGTTTCTGATATAGAAGGAAAACAGAGAACTGACATTTATCTATTTATTTGTTTATTTGTTTGTTTATTTATTTATTTTGCATTCATTTAGTGATGAATGATGTTATCTCTGGGTTTTCTGGTTACATTTCTGTGGTACAAGGGTAATTGGAATAGAACATTATGGAGCTCTTGTTTTCATACTGTGTTTACTAGAGACAATGTCTCATGCTCCAAAAGAAACTGTTACAGACACTGTGATAATAACAGTACAGTACTTGTGTTCTACGGGAAAAGGTATTATTAAGCACCTTGCAGTTTAGCAAAGTAAATTCTCAACTACTGGAAATTGTATCAGTGTTTTGCAGAAGAAAAGATTTAGCCTTAAAATTGTAAGAGACTTTTGTTTCTATCAACCAGCCTTGCAAGGTGTGAAATAAATCAGACTTTGCATCTTACAGGCCATGACTAAATAGTATATAGAGTGGGAAAAATTTTAGTCTTTAGTGTACTGATATGTATATATTCCAACTCCATTAGGAGTTCATGACGTATGAGTAAAAGCATTCATAAATCTGCTGTGAACATTTAAGTACTATTTAAAACAATATTTTCTCTCCAATGTGCACTGCTAGTTGCTTCTTTTGCCTTACAATATTTCCAGGTGTAGCCTGCTTAAAAAGTAGACATTGTTCTAAAACAGAATTAAAACAGAAGTGAACGTGTATAAATGAATTGCTTTACTTGGGCCATAAAAAAATCTGAAGTTTACAGTAAAAAGTGAGTATCAACAACCAGGAACTGAAAATCTTAGAAGTAGTGATTCTCTGTTGCTTCCTTGGGTAACCTATAGTTTTGGGTGACAAACTTTCTGGACTCAACATATTAATTCCTGCTCATATCTGGGGTTCTTTCCTCAGATTTCATCTGAGAAAAACGGAATCCTTCCACCTAGCTTTTTGGTCACAATCTGATACGAAATAGCTTGAAAAACAATCAGTAATATTTTTCTTCCTCCCAGCACGCTGGTGTTCTGCCACGGTTTTGCCTAGGGAGAGCTGAGATAGGTGGAGCTGCCATATTCACTTCATACACCTCCCCCGTGTCATGGTATCAACCTCCTTCATTCTACTCTGGCTATCTAAAGTGAACTATTATTTAGGAGCCCATAACACCCCATAAATGGCTCATTCAGTAAAAGGCTGAATTATGTTCTTCCGAACAGCTAGGGGCAAATCACTACACTGGAGAGAGAGAGAGCAGGACAAATTCATGTGTATTTCATTTTAGTAAGAAACAAAGGAAGAAAAATTAGGTGAATCCAACTGGAAAAAGATAATTTAATGTAAGAGGATATCTCTTTCTGCATGTCAGACAATATTCCAGGGTAAGAGAAACAAAGACCATAAAACTAAATGTATTTCTATACAGATACTGCCTATTTACACTTTTAGACTACACATAACATTGTTAATGGAGAAGACTAGCTGGCAGAACTGGCAGATACCAAAACAACAGAAACTTTAGTGTGAGTAAGGTCCATTGCAGAAAAATATTTTCCATTTTTAATCACAGATTTCAAGTTAAGTCAGAGAGAACAAAGACAATGTAAAAGACTACAGAAAAGATGAGTTTAACAGAAATATTTTAAGGTAAATGTAGCAATTACTGGGAACTAGGGCAATAAACATCTGATTTATATATATGTAATATATATAATATATATATGTAATATATATAATATATATATAGCAGATATCTTTTCTGCCAAAACTGTTTGCAGGCTTGCTAAAGTAAGTTGAATTGCTTAAAATAGTAGTTTCATAATCTGAATGCTCTCACAAATAATGTAAGATAACATCTTACTATGATGTCAGTAGCAATAATGATCTGCTTTATTTACAAGTGGATAGCCTTATTTGTAACATGGCATGTAAAGATGACATGATAGATCCTCCATATTACTGATTCTTCAGACAATGTAGGAAGGGTGCTCTCAGGATGTATGCCCACAGACTACCCAAATTTTATTGAAACTGAATGTTTTAACAGCAGTGATGTGATATAACAAGATAAGCAGACTGAGAAATTCAAGCCCATCAGACTGAAAGTAGATCTTCAGTTGAATACTCATTTTACTTTTTAAATTTTCTTACATCTTTCTATTAGCTACTTCCTGGTTAGGATTAGATCTTTGCTAATATGTAAACACAAGAAGAAGGATTTCTCTCTTTTTGCACCTGAGCAAACTGATAAATATTTTGGCATCTATGATTATTCTGAAGTTTTACTGCAGATGAAATGACAGATTATTGCATTCAGCTTGAAGACAAACACTGATGACCGAGAATTTTATTGCTCATTAGACTCCCAAAAGGGAATCTACATCTCACTGGCTGTGCTTGTACTTCTTGAAGATATGGCTCCTGTTGATTGTTTCTGGCTGGTAAACTGTGGGCGCACATGCGGACACTCACTATGAGTGGTATATTCTTCTGAAACCTCTTGAGGGTTTGGGTGACTGCTAGATCCTTCTTCCTCTCTTCTGGACACCTTCCTCTCTTCTGAAACTATATTAAATTCATGGTTGCATGACCTTTGTTCATGATGATAAAATTAACCCAAAAGCCAGAACTGATACTTGAAAATATTATTAGGTTGGGTAAGCCCATATAAAAATGGGTAAGATCATGCCCACTTCTGAATCTTTACCAAGTGCACATAATCATGTATACACAACAATATCTATTCCAAAAGTCATGCAGCAGTCATAGCTGTTGTCCCACGGAGCAATGAAGACAGCTGCCCTGACTAGCAGCCTGTGTAGGATACAGAGAGCAGCTGTCCTCATGTCTGTCCAAGCAGGAGTGCTATCTGAAGGCTGCTGTTCCCCTATTTCCCAATTACCTGACTCCAGACCCTGTTTCAGAGCCCAGAAATACTCTGTTCTCCAGTCACTCTCAATCTTACCTCTCTGAGCCCAGACAACAGGCATGTATAGTACAATGCAAAAGTAAATTCTTGCACTCAACCATAAAAATATTTTTCTATTATGAAGTATAAGCAAGCAATCTTGTACTCAGCCAAGTGTGGTTGGTGGCAATGGGTAAGCTGTGAAAGCAACTCCATGCATGAAAGTACCAGAGAGACTATTAAAACACCAGAAATGAGGGGAGTGTATTTACCTTTAGACCAATGCTAATCAGCAGTAACATAGAGAAGTTAGGGTCCAGATAATGAAAAAGAGATAAGTTTCTCATGACTTCTTGCTTACTGAGAGGAAAAGGAGAAAAAATACCTTCCCTCAAATACTGTGGATCTTTATTGCCATTCCTAGCACTAACATTGCCATTCCTAACACTGTATTTTACATCCAGTGAAGTCCTTTCTATACCCATCTTGGATGTACTTCTTGCCAAGTTAATTCTCTATTGCTGAGGTGAAGGTCTTTTATCATCTCTAAGTTTCATCCAGACCTAGAAGCTGTAGATTATCTTGAGTATCCCCATGTTGTAAATTATACAGCTGCATATCCTTTTTATTGTGTAGTTTTTTTTAAAGTTATGTAGCTTAAACATGTGAGAGTATAGGCCATGTCTAGTAATCTGATAGTTAATACAGGCTATAAAATTTAGGGCATCCATGTGTGTTGTATGACATATCTGTGATGATCTCAGAAGGCCAGAGTTGGGTCCCTAAGGTTAATGCAGTAAAGACAGTTAAGGGTGGGCATTGTAACTGGGAGGCGGCAAAAACAGTAAAGATGAGTAACAAAGTATTTCAATATAAAATGAATTCAATTCCAGGTAGGTCTGATGTAAATGAAAAAAAAAAAAAAAAAAAAAGAGTGGAAAAGATGACATGTAGTAATTTAGATTCTGAAGCCATGAAAGTAGAGTTGTTTTTATTTCTGTGTCAAACACTTTGGATTAAAACTCCCCAATCACAGACTGAGAAAAATAGTATGAGGTTGGGTTACTGACCACAGTGATTGGATGTACCAGAGCAGGTGGAAAGACATATGATGTGCAAATTACAAGAGGTATTATCTTTTTTTTTTTTTTTTCCCCAAACACAGGGAAATTCTTCAGCAAATTGTCTAAGATGTGAACTGATTCTGGAGACAGGAAGAGAATAGATAATGGTTCTCTGTAGATTTTGGTATGAATCTTTGAGTATGTGGAATAATTGAGTGCTATAGAGGACTACGGATAACTGGGCACAATTCCTTCCCTTTCATATGCTCAGCAAGAGAAGCAAGACCCAGGAACTGGGTAAGAGATGTTGAAGAAGGCTGGGTGGATGTGAAATCAAGAAGACAAGCTATCACCCTGTGTATTAGGAAAACAAATCTATAGCTATTGATATACAATATAACTTTTTTCTATGTTGTTTTGTTTTACTTTGTTTTCAGGAAAAAATGGCCCCTCTCTCTCTCTTTATTTTTTCATAAGAAACCAAAACATGCAGTTATGTTCAGTGTTCACAGATGGAAATGTGTGGGTTATGATTTGTAATTTTTCAACATAATGTAGAGAAAGCTGACTTCAGGGGATTTTTTAATTTTTATTTTCTGTGATAAAAAACATTTCCTCTAACTGTGCTTTTTCTAACTTTCATGCCTGCCTAGCTTGATATCATAGAAAAGAGGTGATTTGCCTTCACTTTTTAAATTGCAGAAAATATGTAGGCTTCTTTTTCTTTATTAATTGAACTGTTGTGCAGCAAACTGATTCATTTTTTCTTGAAGTTACATAAGAACCCTTTACCAAAGCCAGAAACATAAATGACAGCTCTTGAGAATTAGTTTGGTGTCTCAATCAAAGGAAAATCCCTCCTGCCCTAAACAACATCTGTTAAGGAGTTGTAATTAATTGTTGTTTTAGTTCATAGCTTACCAAAACCAATAAATAAATAAAGAAATGCACATTTCCTGAATGATTGAAATCCCAGCTTTCAGTTTCACTGGGTAAATATGGTGCACATCACCTTGCTCTGAGTAGTTTTATCAGGCATGATTGATTTGATAATAGGTGGGTTTCATTTTAATATCAGTGACAATGGAGGTAGAAGGGAGTAAGAGAGTGTGGTACAGTATATCAGGTATTTAACAAAGACAGCCTGAAAATCAATAATAATCCTTCACTGGTGGCTGAAATTTTCAGACAACTTAAGCAGACAAATGGCCCATAATGTCACTCAGTAGTATTAGTCTATTCATAGGCTCACTCTTCCAGTAAATGAGAACTGTTGTTGATTAAAAATCCATTCTAGGGATGCCCACCAACATATTAAGTAGTTCTCCTCTTCCCAGGGAAGTGAAAGCATTCTTTTTTTTTTTCCCAGCCTTTATTCGGTACTGTTGATCACTCTGTACACTTCCTTTTATCTTTCTAATTTCCAGTGGTTACCCAGCATGAAATTTTGCATGTCCCACCAGTAAGCTGTGGCCATCAGTCACTGCAGGGGGAGGACTGCTCAGGTGCCAGGTCTTCCTCTTATTGTCGGCTAGGCAGTGCTCTGAAACACTCTTTAAAGTGTTTAGTGGACACCCATGATAATACCACGTTCCTGAATGAAAGTGTTATCTACGAAATCCGATGAGGTAAAAGCCAAATGTCTTACTTTTATTACACACAAAAAAATGAGGCATGGAGCTGCAGTGGGACTTGCTCAAATACTCCCACAAAAAGCTGTGATGGGGCAGGAAGTGAAACTGTGATTTCTGCCTTATATCAGTGCCATTATCATTGAATGGGTGATTACACTCAAGTTTACACTAAGATTTCATCGGCAGAATTTCCTACATGCTTTATTAAAAAAAAAAAAAAAAAAAAAGAGAGAGAGAGAGAGAGAGAAAATGGAGAAAATGTACATTTCTTTCTTGGTGGCAAGTACCAGGTACAGAACTTTTAGAGTAATTGGAGCAGGATACTTTGCCGGGGAAAAAATAAGCATTGGCAACCATGCATTCAATTTAAATGTATACTTCACTTGACTACCACAGTAGATTTTCAGCTATAAAAATAAAGTGTCATGAGGCAATAGTAAAGTTAATCGACATAGATTGTGGAAAATGTTTCCGTTTTTCATAGGAATTTTCAAACTTGTTTTAAGAAAGTATTTATTTTCTAAGATGCGCTAAAGAAAGAAGAAAAGAAACCCCAGGAAACAAACTAATTTACATTCAAATGAAATATATATCTCTTTTTACAATACCAGGAAAAATGCCTGTCCTCAAGAAAACCTGTGAATTGTATGTTTAAACAGATAGAAATATCCACCTAAAATTCAAACATAAAATATGAGCTAATCTATTTTGCTCTTTTAATAGTAATTCAGGGTTTTTATATGTTGTAAGCATGTTTTTAATGCTTTGTTTTGTTTTGTTTTATTCTGTTTTGAACACTGGAATATGACTGTAGATGGCAGATTTGGCAAAAGAAATTCTAAAATTTTGATAAGTTTTACTAACTACAGACAAGTTCATGATCTAGGTACAGGATATAATGGAATTATGATATCCATGAGCATTTTATGAAATTAAATTCATCCTTGAAGGTATTGCTAAGTCCTTTGTCTCTCAAGGACATATAAGTCATGTATCATGTCATTAGTTGCATATAGTCCTGTTGATATTTAAGTTAGATTGCTTGCACAAATGAAGTTATACAGTGCTGTAGGTTTTTGAAAATCAAGACTGCTGGGAGAAGACATGCAATATAGAATACAGTGGTAAATTGGAATGAGGCAAAGGTGAAGCTGACATAAAGCAATAACAATAAATGGATATGTGCTCCAGTTATGGACAAGTAGCTTGCAAGTTTTTTTTTTTCTGCACCAATTAATAAGTAACCATTGATCATTTTGTTCCTAGCAGTCTGACTGTTAACATTCAGGAACTTGCTGAATAAAGCAGACATCCCTTAGTAGGTAAAGAAGTAAAAATCCTTCATACCTATGAGTGAAGCATAAAACTCTGCAAAGACAAATAAAGAGAGAAGAACAAAGTATTATGATGATGTCTGTAAGTTGGAATGAAAGCTAGGATTGGGTAATGTAATTTGGATTGCTTCATATTTAATTAACCAACAGCTGATTGAAAAATTCAGCCTGGTGTAAAATAGTACTGACTATTCAACATATCCAGTACTCTGACTACTTTTAGAATGTTCTTATCTGACTGAAATCTGGAAATAAAAAGCAATGCTTTTGTGTTTACTTTTTTTCTGGCATGCCTAGTTATTGATCATACTTCATTATTTTTTCTGTTGTTCACATTTGCCTGTCCACCTCCAATGTCGATTTGCTAGTTTCTCTTGTGATTTATCAAGAGCAGCTGCCAGCCAGGAGGTTATTATAGTTCAAGTGGAATTAATGTGGCGAAGGAGGTCTATGGGCTCAATGAGCAGAAAGATAGGATTGACTTATTACCCAGGAGATACTGGTCTCACCCCCACGCAGTGAATTCAGAGTCAAGTTGCTCTGACAGCAAAAGGCCAGATTAGTGCTACCTGTATTTCTCCTATCTCTAAACCTTTCACAAACAATACGATCAGTATTACTGACTCAAGGGGGGAAAAAAATAGGCTTCAGCTGTTCGCTGACCTGACCTCGCTGTGTATAGAACAGAGTAAGAAAAACACACTTATAACAACTGTACATTAAAAATGAAGTGCGCTGAAGGAACTGTTGAAACAATTCAATGTTTTGTGAACCACTAGCTTATCATTTTTTAGCTATATTGTGAGACAGGAAGAAAATCTGGGTTGGGCATTGCAAGGTCTTTTAAGTAAACACACCAGGTCAAAATATAGTAAATCAGACTCAAACTACAAGCAACATCATATGTGTCTTAACCTAGTTGAATGTGGTTACTAGAGATTTCCAAGTCTGAAGCATGATGAAAAAGCAGGGATGTGTTTCTGATAAGAGCTGGAAACCAGAAATGAAACAAAAAGTAAAGACCACACAAAAAGTGATCAACAGTTTTTAAGCCTCAGAACATGGGAAAGAGGTCTCTTAACAAATCCAAGTAGGATAGCTGCTCACATGGGGCCAAAGCTGTATTCTCACTTCATAAGAAGTACTCATGCAGGAGATCCATGTGCCTGCCTTTTCTGCTTTTTAGAGTGGGTAGATTTTTCTTGTCAGCTCATTGGCAACAACTTGCCTCTGTGCATTTGAATGAACCAGCTCTGTGGTACTTAGGAAAACTGAGTCAGGAGGTGATAACTTATGTCTTGGCCATATGTAAGTTGGATTTCTACCAACTCTCTGCTATGAATCCAAAACCAGAACTTGGCAAAGCCAGAACCTACTGTGTCTACTTTGGATGCGTGTATGCTGATGGCTGGCCAAATGGAAAGAGAAGGAATCTCTCTTAGGAAATGATGGCATCTTTCTCATGGTCTAGATGCTGATTTTCGTGACACCTGTAGGAAAGTGCCTTGGTACTTAAACTTGCTGACCAGTTTCAATTATATTTAACAGTAGGATGTAAAAGTTATTAGAAAAGAACAGCTAGGTAGGGTAGCAAAGAGAACAACTGAAAAATATGTGGACTCCTAATGGTCTCAGTACATAAGAATTTTTGGGATATGGCAAGGATTAAACAAAGGTGTAAACTGAGAGGTTGACAGTGAGTACTGTAGTGAGCCTTTTTCTTTGGGAAATGAGGAATTGATGAGGCCACATGAGGAATGCTATAGTAATCTACTCTCCCCTTTTCTGTTTCCTGTGAAACAGATTATACTTCATTATGCAATTTCTATGCCATCACAATCACAACAAATTACTCAGTTAAAAATCTTCTCTCTATCATGGGCAAATTGAATCTGGGGAATTAAACTGGTAATCTGAATTGCGACTGGTGCCCATCTATGCCCCATTTCTGGATTCTGGGTAATTGGAAGGAAAGGAGTTCATATTCCTTTTTGTTTTCATAAACAGATTAAGAATGGATTCTTAGCAGAAATATATTCTACTATACAATTCCAAGCAGTTTTAAGCACTGAATGTGAATCCTGATTTTTGTATCAAGAATTTAGAAATCAAGGGAAGCTGAAAAAAATTAGCATTTCATTAATATTTGAAGTGTAATAGTATACTGCTGTGTTACCAGAGATAGATGTGATAAAATAATAGAATAGTTAATTTTAATTTTAAAATGGAAAAAAAGACAGAACATCAGTCTACCCTGCACCTTAAACCACTGGGAATCTTTCAAAGAACTTCTGTTTATTGCAGGTTTATGAGCCACTTGGCTCAGTTCAGCTATGTAACTGTAAGAGTTTGACATGATTTCAGAGAATTCTCAAAGATGATATAGAGCCAATTACTGGAAATAAAAGGAAAGAAATGAAGATAGAAGTGGACTGGCAATGCTGGTAGCATATGTCACAAGTCATACTGTGATGAGAAATAAAATAAATGCTTATTTGCAAAATCATTGCGAGAAGCTTGTAAGAGATCACAATGAGATTATATGAAGACTATCAAATTGTGGCATAAGTTCATAAAGAAATGAAATGTATCTTCACAGAAGCTTCTCATATGTACTGATTTAGATAGATAGTTCTTGTAGTTGCAATGAGTTAATTCTCTTAGGAACAGTGAGATAATAGGCTTTTGATTTTGCATATTTCAAAAGAACCATCCTTTTCCTTGAGGTGAGCTGAAAAATTAATCCACGGTACTAGGGAGCTTTAATTGAACTGTTGTCACAAGGATTAATTAATCACAACCAGATTTCTTGCACCACACTTTCCCAGTTGGCATACTGTCATTTTTGTTTAGTCAACTCAGAAATGTCTTATGATCCTCCAGTCCTCATGTAGAATCCAGTTCTCAAGTCAAATGTTTCTTGATTGTATTGGATGTTATCACAGTCTATTGACTGTCTGTGTATGCAGGTATCTCCAGGGGGGTGTTCAACCTTTTGTAATTAACAGCTTATTTGGTTCAGTGAAGGTCAGGATGTGTGTGTGTGTGTGTGTGTTTTTGTTTGTTTGTTTTGCTTTTTTTTTTTAACTTTTAGTTTGGATGGATTTTTGACAGGTTAATATCATTTCTGCATATTGATTTGTATAAATAATTTTTTAAAAAATCATCTATATTCTAGGGTCATCTCTAATTGACTTTACATTGGGCCATAAGGCTTTTGAGATATATTTTCACTTTGGAAGGGACATAAATGATTTTAGCTTTTCGGACATTCTTGATTTGCTAAGTTATGTTTGCTTTCTATTAGAATTTAATGTGAGATCTTAATTAAATTTCTGATAATTTGAAAAACTATTTAAAATAAATATTATTATCAGGTTATTTTGAAGCAACTGGTTTGTTATGTTAATGTTAACTATGCACCTTTTATTTCGCTATTTGCATATTTTATTTGGCCAGGTCTTGCTTGGACAAACCTCCTTTAGCTGCTGTTGGAGCCTGTCAATTATTACAAAAAACCTCTGCTACAAGTCCTTATGCATTAACTGCTAACAAAAATAATGAGAAACATCCTAAAGCATAACATCCCATATGTTTTATGGGAGAAAAAAGATGTATTTTCTGTATTAACAGTGTTTTGACTGTTTTGTTTGTTTGCAAATGCTCTCTAATACAGTTGAAAATAATCATGTACTGTGACAACTAATATCTTCCTTGTTATTTTCCTTTTTTTTTTTTTTGGAAATATTTAAAAAATAGATAATAAATATTTTAAAATAAAGAATGAAGTACCATTGGAAATTCTCATAAACTTTTTATTCAGGCCTAAAAACTTGAGAATTTTTTTAAATATTACAAGACGGACACGAATCCCACAAAATCTGGAAAGTTTGTGGAAAGAGAAAATGATCATATTATCCATATTTTTCATTGTTTCTACATTGATTCACTTCTATATAAGTACCGATGTCATAAGTAAAATATTTTTCTTATTCACAGATGCCAAGCCCACAACTGGTGTAAATCAAACTCAGAAGAAAGGGTACTTCATACCACCCTTATCACATATTTGCAATTAAATATCACTATCTATCACTAACATTGATTTAATTTCTTTTCAGAGCTTATAACAAAACCTTTGTAAAAATGTGGTAAAAGAAAAAATAAATTTCTACTCTTTGCTCCCACAGTAAGATTAGACCGATTTTCTTTGGAAATATCCATACAGAACATCTAGATGGGCCATAACGCTGCATGTATTCAAGTCACTGACATTAGTATGAAAGAGATCTTGTTCAAGAGGTTTTAAATATAATGATAATATTGTCAACCTTTATAATGTAAATTCTGTGACAATTTGAGCTTTAGAGTAAATGCTGTCTTGCCAAATCCATTTCTTGAAATACATATTAAGGAAATTCTTTTTTTTTTTTTTTTTTGTATAGAAGTAGCATTCAAGGAATTAATGAAACTCTTCTTTCTCTGTTGCTTTTGATTTAAGACACTAGCTTTTGTGTCTGCTGGAATGGAAACTGAAGAGCGTATTTCTAGTAAAGGGATAAACAACACAAGCTAATATCTTCCTGAAAAATTTTGAGCAATATGTCATTTAACTCAAGAAGGCAAAGTACAAACCTCATGACTTTTTCATGTGCAAAAGCACAGGTTCGTGTATTCCTTCAGAGGGACAGCAAACACTGTTCTGTATGGATTTGGGGCCAGTTGCTAGTACTGAAACTCAAGACATATCATAGGCTCATGAAGTCCTCTCATGTTTCCTTCAATCAGTACTTCATTTTCTCGGGATAAACAAATGCATCTTTCTCCTGGCTGTCATGCAAACTAATGCCTGCTAGTCGTGTTTGTGGGCTGACCTTTCTAGTATGGCATATTTCTCTATCTTTCTTATCATACTTAACATTTTTTATTGATTTTTTCCTAGCAGCTGCTAAATTTTGTTGGTTATATGTGAAGATATTTGTCTTTTTCAAATACGGAATGTGTTTCAGTGACTTCACTTTTTATCTGTGTACTCCTCTCAGCCCACCTCTCTAGCTTTGTATGTGCTCAAGAGATATTTGGTTGTTTTTTCACCACTGTCTTCACAGAGAAGTTGGTTTTCCTTTCCATGATACACGTGAAAGGAAGAAAGCATTGTACGCTTTGATTTTCTCATATTCCCTTCTGCTCTGAGGACCATATTGTAGATCTCCTTTCCCTTAGGGGTGGGCATCCCTAGAAGCTCATTAGAGCAAAAAGTATCATGGAGTTCACGAACTCCACAGCATGTAGTGCCTGAATTATGTTAATACTTAAAATATTCTTTCTTGTTTTCCAATAAAAATACTCCTACAAGTATCTGAATACTGAAATTTGTTACTGTTTTAGGCCTCAAGCATGTATAAACTGAAGGAATAGCAAAAACATAAACAAGCAAATAAACAAACAAACAAAAAATCCACAAAAAACACAAAAAACATACAAACAAAACCAACCAACAAACCAACCAACCAATATATAAATAAAAAACCAACCTAAAAACTTGCTTTCCTTGCAGAATCAGATCTTTGATACTGATTCTGTGGCTAGGCAGGCTCAGCCAATTTGGAGTTAACAGGTGAGAAATATTGAAGAAAAAGTAATATTTGGATGTCTACAAGCTGTAACCTCGTATCTCTGTGGGCAGGGTAGCTAAGATTTATCCCGCTGTTATTCACAGTATGTACTCATGCCATGTTCAGATGCTGTTGGTTCTTCTAATTTGTGCTGAACATTCCAGGTACAACTTAGCTTTGTTTTTTGTTGCTGCTTGATGTCTATGGTTCCTTGTTTTTACTGCTTTGAGTACATGTAGGAGGCTAAGATAAATTTTCATAAGAATACAAATGTATGTGTTTTATTAATTTGGAAATGCAACACAGAAATGTTAATTAACAGAGTTGAAAATTTAAACTTGATTGAGCACTACACAGAAACATGCTTGATTTTAGTCTCATGAGCAGTCCTATTTGCTAGAACGCTGTGACTTCCAAAGTTAAATTCTTGCTAAGAATTTTGTTGGACTGTGCCTTTACTGTCACCTCTTTTTTTCAGTCTCCTTTTAAATTTATTTCTTTCAAAATGCTAATAAGAATATCAAAACCTTGTACATTCAGTGAAAAACATGAAGATTAAAATATTAATTCAAAAAAGACAAAATATAGGTAAACTAGAAGTCAGTATTTGACTTCATTTGCCAGTCATAACTTCTTTGCTGCATGATATCCATAACCAGTATTTATTTATTCCAGTGAGAAGTCCTTTGGGATAATCTCTTACTTCCTGAAACAGCATTGATAAAAAAGTCAATAAATCAAGTATAATAAAAGGTGTTTAAAATAATTAATAAACTGTCAAGAATCAATATGATACCTGACATACAACTTCTTTTTTAACTAATGCATTTTTGATGAACAGTCAGCTGAATATGAGTCAGTGGTGTGCCCACGTGGCCAAGAAGGCTTATGACATCCTGGCTTGTATCAGGAATGGTGTGGTGAGCAGGACTAGGGAAGTAATCCTGCCCCTGTACTCGGCACTGGTGAGGCCTCACCTCAAGTACTGTGTTCAGTTTTGGACACCTCAGTACAGAAAAGACATGGAGGTGCTGGAGCAGGTCCAAAGAAGGGCAACAAGGCTTGTGAAGGGCTTGGAGAATATGCCCTACGAAGAGCAACTGAATGAACTGGGACTATTTAGTCTGGGGAAAAGGAGGCTGAGGGGAGACATTATTGCTCTCTTCCAGTATCTGAAAGGTCCTTACATCAAGAGGAGGGTTGGTCTCTTCTTACTGGTGACAGGATGAGGGGAAATAGCCTCAAGTTGTGTCAGGGTAAGTTTAGGTTGGATATCAGGAAACACTACTTTACAGAAAGGGTTATTACGCACTGGAATAGGCTCCCCAGGGAGGTGGTTCAGTGACCATCCCTGGATGTGTTTAAAAATCATTTGGATATGGTGCTCAGGGACATGATTTAGCACAGGGTTGTTAGTTAGGGTAGTATGGTTAGGTCATGGTTGGACTCGATGATCTTTAAGGTCTTTTCCAACCTGAGTCATTCTATGATTCTATTTCAGCCCGTGGAATAGCCTGTTGTTTTTCAAACAAATTGTAGAATTTGAAATGATATGGAAAAAAAAATGTATTGTTATAAATGTGAACTTTCTTGCAACTAATTTTATTTTTAATGTTCAGATGATATAAAAGTGAAACTAATTTTAGATACCTCTTTGTCTTACTAATAAAGTTTTGGGGAAGGGGAAGTAATGTAAGAAAGTGAAGACTGCCTGGCATTCAACATATACAAGATCATGTTCTTTGTAGGATGACTCTACAAATTGTCTCACCTACACAGTTTATGGAAATGTGTATTTTCCAAATTGCAAATTATGTGATTTGGAATACATGATCTGAATTTAGAAAAAGACAACAATTTTATTTTCTTTTGGCTGTGAAAAAGTAAGATAGTGGTGAGACATCATAGGCTGTCAAATAACATCATCTGATTCCCGAGGTAGTATCAAAATACCTACAAGGAACCTATTGGCTCATTCTGTTTGCAAGCATGGCACCTAGTTAAATTAATAGAAATGGAGTGGAATGACAAATTCTACACATAAAATCTGAGATGTATTTGGATCCTAATTTTCCCAGCTTGAGAAGCTACATATGATAAAATAAAATGAGGTATCACGACCTCTGTGGAATGGAATTTACTAAGGTATGTAAACAGCATTTTGCAGTATTTTAAATAGTTGGCTTTCTGAAAGCTGACATAAATTTCTTACAGCCAAAAGTACTGAATGTCTTTCTAAGTATTGCTGAGCATCTCCAGTTTCTGCTGGTTGTTTAACTGTTTTCATTTTCTTTCAATATTACATTCACATTTATTGATTTCCACAATTCTAGTATGAAAAACTCATTGCCAATGGCAGCAAAATATTACCTATGCATTTTGAAGTACTCATTCTACAACTTTTTAGTAAACGTAAGGAGAGAGAAAAGAAAGAACAAAGCCTTCAGAATTCATTAATCTGTGAAGGGATTGGCATGCCGTACTTACTGACTTACATATAGGTGTTAATTTTCTTGCCGTTAATGGAGAAGAAAATAAAGTTAATTAAGAACACAAATATTTTTTCTTTGGGTTTGCCCTTTTCAGCTGCACTCTGCCAAGAAGTTTTTAGCCAGTTTAAAGCACTGTTCACAACATAGGTGAATGATCTTTTCAGTAGCGTTAAGGAATATTTTAAAAAGTGCCTCTAACACTTTTTATGGATGTTTGCCAAGTCTCATCATGTTCGTTATGAAAATTAGGATCAGTAAGACTGACTTCAATGAACAAAGAAATAAATGTGCGAGATCTTCAAAACTGCTGCAAAGAGCTGTCTGTGTAACAAGGACTTTTTCCACTTAAAAGATTTAAGGAAATTATGTGAGATTTAATGGTCTGGAAACAAATCAAGATTAAATCATTAAAGATTTAATTCACAATACAATAATATAGTGTAGACATACCTGCGCTAGTTTCAAAACATTCATGCTGACTTTTCTTTAAAAGGGAAACAACACAGTTTCTGGTTATGACTCTTTCACCGAAATGAAGAACCTTTCTCTCTCTTTCCCAAAAATGCCATAGTGTCTGCAGCTTTGTTAAGAGCACAGCAGTAATAGTGATAGTCTTGTCAATATTTGACACTCTTCAAAAAGATAGAGTATTTGAGTGATCCGGTCAGCTGATTGAATGTGTCCTGGGTATTTAGTCTAAACACTATGATACATGTAGATGAATAATATTGCATCTTTCACATGTGGACATTACTTAACAGGGCAGTAGCCACAGCAGTATTTCTGGAATCATTGTTTTAGAAGCAAAAGAATGACACTGAAAAACACACCCACTGAATATGGATTTTCTGGAAACATTCATTTGGAAGAATGCTCAGTTTGAGAATCTGGAGCAAACTTTAGTATGAAGGAGGTGTCCTGAAGTCCATGGCAAAAGCTGTCGCATGAATATGCAGAAGTATATTTGGAAATTTCTCTGTTGGCAACTTAAACTTCTGTGAACTTTTATATTTTATGATCAGACATAAAATTTAAATATTGCACATATATATTTCTCTAAATTCTGTTTTACACATTAAAGCTAACTTTGGGTCATAGTTCTCATCTTTGTAGGTGCTAAAATCTTGTATTTCAGAAATGGAGATAAGTGTGCTTTTTGCTCACATCAAGGGAATTTTAGCATAGCTACACAAAGTATAGTTCTTAAACAATACGCTGTAGGGTGATTTATCTGCCTAAGTTCAGTTGTACTTTTACCTCCCACTGACAATACATACAAAACTGCAAGTGTTTAAAAAGTCTCAGAATGAAGATAGGACTAAAGCTGTAATGAGAAAGCACTTTTTTTTTTTCTTCCCTGAATTCAAATAATATTTTACTTTTAATTGATTTAGAGGTAGTGAAAATTTATATACCATTAACTGCAGAAGTGGTAATCTGAAAATAATTTTATTTCTATTTCTGTTCTGTGGGACTGCTCAGTAAATCTTTTGGCAAACTCCTGTTCTCCAATCCAATATGCTTCTGGACAGTGCAATACAATGACGTGTACACCTTAGAAGACAGAGGATGATCTCTGCTCTGACAGTAGCAGGTACAGTGTTGGGTAACGCCACTGGGAAACTGACCCTCCAGAGCAGGAGATGTCTCTCACATCTGCTGGAGCTCCAGAGAAAGACAAACATAGGGTCAGATCCTTACCAGTGACCCTGAATTGAGCAGTGCATAGAGGTGGCATCCTAGTGCAGAAGGTGAGGCACTGAATCATGGCAACAGCCCATAGAAAGGCTGTGACAGTCCGAGTATTACATCTTTTGATGGTCGGTCCTGATTGTGAAAGACTACGTAGTCCTTCATCCCAGAGCAACAGGCTGGCAAGACTGGTCTGTACCCCAGTTGTGACGTACAATTCATCAAGCACATGTGAAAAGAGTAGCAAAGGCCATCCTAGCTTTCAGGGTCTTGGGACAAAAAGGGCAGATACCATTTCTGTGTTTCTGTGGTGATTCTTCTTACCACATCCCACATGCACAGAGCAGGAGATTCCCATAGCTGTAACCTCATCAGTTTTGTCCTCAATAGCAGAAGAAAGTTTCCCTATATAACAGCCTTAAGGCAAAGGTTGACAGCAAGTGACGTTGTGCTTTTTTAGACAGCTTGCTCATGTATTCACAAGATGCTCATGGGAAAGATAAGTAAGGAATAAAATGCAAGTGCAGACAAATCTTATGTTTTAGAAAACTGTGGGGTATCCCTAGTCCATAGTGTTCATTAGCTCGTATGAATTGCAGATACAAACTTTTGCCTCAGAGTGCCCTAATATGAACGCTAAGAATATCACTTAGCTCGAGTGTGCTCCTTCTTGAGAATGAAGAACCAACATTCAGCCCAACTTCAGCAGCTAGTATGGGATTTTCTAAATTACAGAAGCTAATACCTATTATTTGATGGCAGTTCTAGCCCAGACATACATGATATCTTCTTTGAAGTGTTATCCCAAGCATTTTAATTGAGTATTTGCGGACAGAAGGTGAAACTCTAAAATACCAAAAACAAACAAACAAACAAACAAAAACCCTAGTTGTATAAATAGGCTTTAGATGCACGCAAACTGAAGTGAGACTGAAATTTTAATTCTTTATAAATTGCATTCTATAATTAGAATTTTCAACAATTTCAATCAAAACCAGTTTTTAGTTTTTCTATTTTAGATTTTCACTGTAAAATACAAATTTTCATATTCTCAGGCTTTAGATCCTTTTATAGAAAGAGTATACCTCATGAAATCTCCATACACATTGCACTCAATCTATAAAATCCATGTGACAAACCCAATAAATCCTATGTACCCAGAACTAGCTCTACACCACTCATTTTCCCAGCGAGTTCTCTAGTTGCTACTGTGTAGTGCTTTTATATTTCAGAGCAGCTTCTGAGGTGCCTAAACTAAGGTCCCGAAGTCTATTTACCACATATCCACATTTTAAAAGTTTATCCTGATATATTTTTAATACATTTTAAACTCATACAAATTTTTAGGGTTTTTTTCACAGCTAGTCATTTGTAAGGCTTCATTACAAAACTCAGAACAATATTCTTCCAAAGATCAGGAAGAAAAAGGTTTTTGGTGAGAAAGAAAATTTTAAAAGATATTGCATGGTTGAAAGAATACAAATTAAAAGGCATAAGTCAAAGTTACAGCTGCATACAGGTTAGTCTCAGCTGAAATCATGAAGTTCAGATTGCTTTAAATAATTTAAAAATATCAAACACAGTTTCTTCAATCCACATTTCATGGGTAAATGGCATACTGAAATTAAGATGTAATTGTGTTATGCATTGATCAAGCTCACTTGATGTTGCCTCTAAAATCCCATCTTCCTCCTCACCTCATCAGCTTATTCTTGCCATGATGATAAGCAGAAAGCTAACCTAGTTAAAACAGTTTTCTCTTCAACCAGTGATCTGGCTCACAACTCAGCACGTAAAGTATGAGCAGCCAAGAAAAGAGACTATTTGGAATAGTTGCTGATTTGCACTATGTTTTCAAGCTATAGACACAGTAAATTTGGGGATTGGTGATGCTCACTCTGAACTGATGCAAAACTAGAGAATTTCAGTAGGATTTTGGCTGCTGCTTCTCTCCTCCAGTGAAGGAACTCTGAAACCAAATGCTTACCCACTTCTCTCAGTAATACTGTCTTGTCTCATTTCAGATGATTTGCAATTATACTTTTTTTGTTGTTGTTGTTATTATTACAAGAGAAGGTAGCATTTAAAATTCTAGGCAAACCTCAGATTTCAAACTTCAGACCTGTGAATTTTGTCTCCATATTAAAGAAGAGAGTAGTTGTGTTTTTAAATAAGAATGTATATTGTTATTTTTCAAACATATTGAACAAAAATATAGCTGCAGGGGGCTTTAAAGAATGTTTATGTTCAGGCAGAGATAAAAACTATAAAGAATTGCAGGCCCCCCACATGAATTTTTGAGGGAGTCATGAATACGCAAGGACAAGTAAGCACCATAAAAATTGCTTTGCAATGTTAAATGTAGCAAGTATTATCCATAAGCTTTCTAGAGTAATATAAAAACACTGTTACATGAAGAAGAAAAGAATATCACCCTTTTTTCAAAGACTAATGACAGTAATATTTATTAAGAAAATGTCTGTATTTCTCAGATTTGAATTGCTCTTGAATACGTATTCAAGTTTACCTTAGGAGTTACTATCTCTTCTCTTCTTTAACATCTGTCTTCAGTATAGCTGACAACTGTGTGGAAGGTTTATTTTGACTTTTCTTGTGCCACACACAGTCCCACTTTTTTTTTCTGTATGTGGTGACATTCAAGCTTCTCTTTTTTTCATTAAGTTGCACTATAAAAAATAAAAATGAAATGAAAAAAAAAAAGAAAAACAGAAAATAAGTTTGGTTTGTCTAAACTAGTTGAAAGTATAAAGCAGCTTTTTCTACTAAGATATCTCTACATGAGCATTTCTACAGAACTAGTTGATATAAAATCATAGAAAGATGTGAAGGGATTCAAATAAGTTTATTTATAAGTTTGTATAAGCTTATCCTAAGTGAGATTTGCTATAGAACTCCTTCTTGCATAGAAAAAGAGGCTGCAGACTATTGCCAGCTCTAACAAAAGATCTTCTCAGTGGGCTAAGTGGAATACTTCCTTCTCTAAATATGTTTGTACCCTAAATGCAGGCTGATCAGGAGACTTCTGAGAGAGGCTGCTATTGTGTAATGATTACAGCAGTTCAAGATGCTTCCCTTAAATGGAATCTTTGCACTGGTTTTGTTTCCATAGCAGAACAAAATTTAATCACTCAGTCCCTTTGTATGCAGTGTTCAAAATTTTCTCTGGCCTACTGCAAGCTAAACTCCTCTCTGGTTTCAGGACTTCCAAGCTACTGAATCTCCTACTCGAGCTATTTCTGTGAGTTAACTTGTTGTAGGACTCTACAAGGCCTAAACGGTGCAGGGAAATTACTACTACTTTCTTATAGTACTTTAAATCAATCAGACTTTTTCATGTCATGACATTTAATGGGAGCTGTCTGTACGTGACTTATGCAAAATGCATTCAAGAAGCTAAGTTTATAGGATTGTTGTTTATTTTTTGTTGTTTCAAGTAAATGCATCATGAGTGCCTTGTTTAAAAAGATATTTAAAGAGAGCAATCCACGTAGTAGCAAAAATAATAATAACAAATATATGTAATTATCACCTTTACTTTGAATTTTCTCTGTAAGGGGAGCAAGGATGAAGCTTTGTTCTGTTTCTCCATCCTGCACTTTAGTGTGTTTATAATTGCACATTTGTGAGCTTCTCTATGTTTATTCAGATGACCCAAGATGACTTTCTGCACCTTGATAGGTCAGGCATGACTATGGACAGGATCTAGGGAGGTCTTGCAAAGGTGGCCATGTCTTTTGGAATCTACTGATCAAAAAGTAATCACTCACAGTCATTGTGCTCTAAGGATGGACCCCGTTTTGGAAATACCCTGAAGCAAGAGCAAGGCTGATATGGAGAAATGCACTGTATTAATCTTTTTCTTCCTCATCTCTGGAACAAATCTTCCAGTGGAGGTACTTCCTAGCATTAAGAGGATAACTGAACATATGGAAGATATAGTAAATCTGCAGGCAACTATTAAGTAATATATTTCTAGACAAAATGTAGGGGCTTTGAGCCTAAATCTCATTATCAATTAACAAGCTGTACCAGCTAAAATTAGATACCTTAGAAATATTTCCTCAGTTTTAAGATTATAGTCCTTGCACATTGCTGATTTATTCTCATGTCTTATATTTTTTTTTTTAGCAGGTGGGGCTAACTGACCATATTTTTAGCTTCATTGTAAATTCATGCTTTAAATTTATTCAATTAGTAGTTGGTGTAATGACTAGGACAATTCTATCATTAATTTGAGTTTTCATTGTGTTTTGGTTTTGTTCCCTCATTAAATATTCTTTAAGAGGATTTTACTTGAGTTAGAATATTTAAATTATGTGCAGTAAGTCTATTCTTTTTATGAGTTTGTTCCTTTTTAAAGATATTAATTAGAACAGGTTGTGGGAGAGATAGATACACTAAATGGATAAAGTAGTGTCCAGCCAAAAGGTTAAGGATTTGCTGTCACTATATGAAATGAAGCTCTTTCTGGAGACACCTCATTAATGGAAAAGCCTTCCTCTTTTACATGCACCAACAAGAAGTTCATTACTCAGTGAACCTCTGCTTATCAGGGATTATTAGTTCTTTTTGCTTTTAAGAGACTTTATCCCTTAGTAACTAGCATGTTCATGCCTGTGGTATGCACTTGGCTTAGTGATGTGAAATAGTTAGGGATTCAGACTGTTTTGCCAACAGATTTGCTCACCGGACAGAGTGGGAGGGTGGAAGAATAAAGGACAACATCAGTGGAGAGACAGATGAACTTTCAAAGTGAAAAAAAATATTGCAAATTTAATTTGCAGACTGGGAATGGAAATGTCATTGCCTCACTCAGAGGGTTAATCACTTTCTAATTTAAACTGGCAAATTTTATAATGACACTGTGAAATTAGCAGCATTTTATTGTGTTAATTATCTGCAGGACACTACATCATTTCTTCTAATAAATGTAAATGAGATTGCCTCTCCTAGGACAGTATAGAGGCAAGGTGAATTTTTATTGGCTATTTACTGGATTTTAGACAAATTGATACTCCCCTCCCCCTTCAGCTCCTCCAAGTAAAGCACATTCAATATGGTTTACTGCACTGCCTGATTTTCTGTGCATTTTAGTCAATAAAGTATACAGGGGGATTTTAAAGGTCATTACAGTTCCGTGCTCATTTGAGCTAATTTTCACATAAGGCAAGGCTGATGCTAAAAATCACATCATCTGTATCAAAACTGATGTGGGATTGCAGAGTCTAAGTATATCAATAATTAAACATTCAGCTTTTTTCTTTCTTTCTTTCTTTCTTTCTTTTTTTTTTTTTCTGACAGATTCAAAATGCCTACTAGTGTGTGGCTCTGTCAAAACAGACAGGAGAGTGCCTTTTCAGTAGACCTGTCACTCAGCATGTTTGATGCTGCAACATTAGGCAATGCAAAGAATGACATAAGAGGCATTTACTAAACCATGCTAAGAGGCAAATACGTATAGCATTCTGCTTTGGATAATCTTTGCAGCCAAAGACGCATTAAATTACAAGACAACAGGAAATATAGGTTTTGCACAAATAAATGTGACACTGGAGTCAGATTCCCCTCCTGGATGTACAGTTTTCTTTACCCCAAATTCATAAAGATTAATTACGATTGTTAGGTGAGCCAGTATTCTTATATGTGTGTGTGTGTGAAGATGGTATATATATATTGGTATATATATATTGGCATATATATGTTGATCTTTCCCATTAGATCAAGATATTACACTAATAAAGTCTGTATGTAATTACTGAAAGTCTAGAAATTTCTAAGTAGGATCTGTGAAGTTTCTGAAACTTCGAATGTTTGTATGATACATCTGATTACCTTTATTTTTAAATTGTGCTAAGAATAGTAAAAAAATAAAAAATAAAAATAAAAAAAAAGAACCACACTAGAAACATGAAATCTACTAATCAAAGAATGAGAAAGCACCTTGATAGCACAGTCCATAAAAAATTTTGGTGCATTTCAGAAGAACCACCAAATTGATGTTTTTACACGATGCCACTAAAATACGGCTCCGTAGGCTTGTCTGAATAGTTACTAGTGCTGCCTTGACACTTGCTGAACACCAAGCAAAGACACTTCTTAAACATAGATGCTAAACAGCCTAAGATTTGAATCTGCTGTATGCTAATGATACTCATGATCGCTTTATTGATTGCCTATGATAGTTATGGCTGGTCATGAGTTTTTGTGGTCTCTCCTTTCTTAGGTGTCACTACATAGGGAAGCATTTCCCAAATTGCTGTGCTGTTGCACCTATCTAGGTGGGTCATGGCTCACTGTGCCCACTTCCCTGCGAATAACCTCCTTAAGCCTTTTCCCCTTGAAAGCATCTGTAAGCAGTTGAAGGTCATGACTGTTCACTCGGAAGATCAATATACCATTAAATTGTGACAAAAAGCACTACCAGACTATTAAGTCCTCAGTCATAACCTCAATAATCCTGATAAAATGATGAGCTATTTTAACCTCACCGTGACTGTTAACAGTTGCTCAAAACCCTAACCCAGTAAGAGATCATTGACATAAACTCCAGAGTTTTTTACCCTCAACAATACAACTTGTTTGCTTTGCACCCTTGTCTGTATGGGTTAGAGCCATAAAATACCACTCTAAACAGGTTGAGAAGACATTTTGATAATTCTCCTACCCCTGGGCTAACTTCCCATTAGTTGGAAGTCTGCTGTATCAAAAATAGCCTGTTCTTGCTAGAGAAGTAGAAAAGTGTACAGCCAGCACATAAAGATGTGTTGTGAAAAGGGATTTTGCTGAGTGAAGAAGCAGCTGCTAAGGGGAAAAACACCACTGCTTTACTCACATACAAAATCCCTCAGTGGATGATGCAAAAGGAAATTCAGATAAGATCCATTCATTATTTCAGCCCATTACACCATTGCAAAACATGGCATATTAGACAAGATAGTAGATAGCCCACTGTCAGTGGAATCTTATCACATACACCCCTAAAAGAGAAAACAAACACCTGAAAACCATGAGATGTTCTGGCAGCCCTCTTCAGCTATTAGCCCTCCCTAGGCAGCTTTCCCTTGATATGTTAATAGACTAAATATAGGAAAGGATAGGAAGCAACAAAGCTTCAAGTCAATTAAGCTTCCACTGATATACAGATGTGTAATTTCTAATGAAGCATCCTAAAATCTTCTGGCTGTATCCTAGATACTTTCTGAGATATGTTAATTAGGAAAAGAGACCCTGTTTTAATAGTACTAATTATTTCATCTAATTTATCTTTTTTTTCTTTTTTTTCTATTTAAGACAGAAAGAAGCAGAATTTAATTTCATTTGCACTTCTCTGACATTTCAAGTATTTCAGGACATTCATCCTTCTGTCCCACTACAATACAAACATTTCCTGGAGCACATACTCTCTCCCATCACATAAGGTACAGTTTCTGAGGAAGAAAGGAGTGAAATCTAAAATAGCCTTTTGCAGTTTAATAAGAAATATTACAACCATGAATTAAGAAATAATTATGTAAACTTCCTGCTAATGTGAATGACAGTACCACCAAAGGTACCACAGCTGCTATACTGAGAGGGTTTACACTCTGAGCAGTGGTAACTGGGAGAAGAGATTGCTAGAATTTGGTGGTCTGAATGCTAATCAACACTGCAGCTCATTTTTTTTCTTCTTTGAATACACAGTGGTTTACACAGCACTCAAATTGACAAAATAAGCCAGAAAATAGCAACACATGTCAAAAAAAAAAAAAAAAAAAAAAAAAGTCTGTGATTGTTTTTATACTCTGCCATTATGGTTGATATGCATAATGCGAATGCTGGGCTCTGAATTCACCATACAAATCTTGTATTTAAGATTATTCAGATGTTCAAAAGAACTAATTCTGGCAATGGTTTATTTCTGCTTCTGTAGTCTCCCCATAGTCATTTCTGACATTCTAAATTATGTTGGTATTTTGCAAAGTCCTCTTGAAATCTCTCAACATGATGTCAAGTCAAGTGTCTGGCATTGGATTGTTTCTACAGGGAAAGCTTTTTCTACAAATATTAGCAGCCAAAACACATAACAGTTTACAACATTAGCCAATACTGCTTCAATGCACACATGCAACAGTTTTAAAAAACTTACTGTTTATTTGTTCTTTCTTTCAATCTGTACAAGCAGACATTTTGAATGAGAACTTAATAGTGTAAGTTTATGGCATTCTTTATTTACATGAACAAGATTATATTAAAACTTGCCTAAAAAGAGTATAATATTTATGTTTGTATTAGGAGAGCCAATATAACAGTTTAGCCAAACAACTTTTTTTCATGAAGAAAACAAATAAGCTCCAAACTTGACCTTAGAGAATATTCCTATAGGCCACAGGTAATGGAAAATGCAGTTTAAAAACCTCAGTATAATCTTAATTGGTGTCATTGGCTTATATAGGAAAAAAATATATAGTTCTGTATTCCTTAAAACTTATGGCTTATTTTCCAAGAAGACTTTTTACACTAATACTTGCAAGTCAGAAAACAAAAGTGTCCTGCTGTATCAGTAGTGTGTGAATACAGACAGTGATGCTACCTTGTACCATAACATTTAAAGCTTAACACAGTTAAATCAGTGCATTGAAAGCTATATTGTCAGCTTTTTATCTTTCTGAAATTGTTGAACCTCCTTCCAGTTGTCCTATGTTTTATCATGGATTTCTACCTTTAAATTCTGGTCTAAAGAAAAAAACAAAGCATTTTCCTTTAAAAACTTTAAAGTGAAAAATGACTTGAAGCTGAAAATTGTTATGTAGTGATAAACTCTTTTGCTAATACGTTTTTCTTACTATGAGTCAAGCAATAGTCTTATGATACGAATGTATTTTTGGTACTAGAATGCACCTCTTTCAACTTGTTAAAGCGGATTCAAATGATACTCTGAAAACATATTTTGTTGCCTCTGTTATACAAAAAGATCTCTTTGTATAGTCATCCAAACTAGTATTCATTTCCTTAAAGAAGGGATGGGAGGTTTGTCTTATTTTTAAAGGTTAGATTAGCAATTTCATTCTTGCTGTAGCATAACAAGAATACTTGAGCTATGATCTCTGCTTATCATCTCTAAACTGTGGTAATGTTGGCTGCCATGCAAAACATGAAGCTCCATCTTGTCCAGCCAAAACTTTTTCTCTGAGAACACACAATCATGCTATGTTTTCCTTTATTTTCTCCTATTTTTTTCTGGAGTTTGGTGAGATCATAGCTAAAGAGGGAGAATATTTGCTGCTAGTTCCTTATTGCTGGTGAAAGACCACAGTGAAAAGAGTTGTCTCTGAGAAACAGCCATAAGTAGATTGAGAAGTGATGGGTGAAAATCAGGGACCAGTGCAGTAAAGTATATGTGGTGGTTGGGGTCTCTTACTGGCCAGGTTGAGCCTGTGGATGAGGCCTTCTTTGTTCAACTACAAGTGTTGCACTTGCAGGTTCTCATCTTAATGGGGGATTCAGCCACCTGGATGTCTTCTGGAAAAGCAAGATGGTGGGCTGCAAGCAATTCAGGAGACTCCTGGATTCCATTGAGGATAATTTCTTGGTGAAAGAGCTCATTAAAGAGTAACCTTTAAGGAGTCAGTCTGGGCTGTAGTGATCGTGCCCTGTTGCATTTGTGATCTTGAGGTGATAGGTCTGGCAAAAAGTAAAATCAGGACTCTGAACTTCAGGAGAGTGAACTTCAGGCTATTTAGGGAATTAATGGATGAGATCACCTGGGAAACTGCCCTTAAGGCCATATGATTAGAGAGGAGTTGGCAACTCTTTAAGGATGCCTTTCCAAGAGTACAAGATCTCTCTGTCCCCCATTATAGGAAAACAAGCAGAAGAGAGCGGAAACTGGAATGACTGGGCAAAGACCTGCTGGTCAAACTAAGGGATAAGAGGAAATGTACAGACAGTGGAAGGAGAAGTGTGTTGCCTAAGAATACAGGGATGCTGTCTAGACATTCAGGGATGGGATCAAGAAAACCAAAGCACAGGTGGAAATACACTTGGTGAGGGCTGAGAAAAATAATGAAAAAGGATTCTACAGGTAAATTTACTGGAAGAGACAAGCCAAAGAACGTGTACCCTCTCTGGTAAATGAGAGGGGAAAACTCGCTACAGCAGACATGGAGAAGGCTGAAGTAATCAATGAGTTCTTTGCCTCAGTCTTCATTCACAGCCAGGCTTCTTCTGTCTCTCACATCCTCAAACCTCACATCCATGAACATCTAGGCAAGGGCTGGATTAGCAAAATCCCTCCCACTGCTAGAGCAGAGCAAGTCTCAGACTGCCTCATAAGACTGAATGTCTGTAAGTCTATGGGGCTTGATGATATGCATCCCAGGATACTGAAGGAACTGACTGATGTGATTGCCAAGCCACCCTCCATCACATTTGAAAAGTTGTGGCTGTCAGACTAAGTCCCTGGTGACTGAAAAAAGGGAAACATCACTCCCATTTTTTAAGAAAGGGAGAAAGTAAGATCCGGGGAACTACAGGTTGGTGATCTTCATGTCTGTGTGTGGGAAGATCATAGGGCAGAACCTCCTGGAAGAGATGTTAAGGTATGTGGGGAATGAGCAAGTGATCCAAGACACCCAACAGGGTTTCACCAAGGGCAGATCATTCCTAACCAGTATGTGGCCTTCTATGATGGATTGACAGTACTGGTGGACAAAGGAAGGGCAACTGACGTTATCTATCTGGACTTGTGCAGACCTTTGACACCCTTAGGTCTAAATAGGAGAGATACTGGTTTGAAGGATGGACTATTTATTGGGTAAGGATTTGGTTGGATGATCATAGACAGAGGGTTGTTGTCATTCAAAGTAAATAGAATGTTGTTGTTTGCTTTGCTTCAAAAATAAGGCAGATTAATTCTATGTATTAGAACAGAAGCTTCTGAGCATTGCTACTACAGAAATCGAGGCTCTATTGGTATATGTTTTAGTTATACAACATATATGTGTTTATGATATGTTTATGATGATTTATCTGGTGGCCTTCTATGATGAAGTGATGGCATCTGTGGACAGGGGAAGAGCAACGGGTGTCATCTACCTGGACTTCTTTGACATGGTCCCTCACTATATCTTTCTCTCTAAATTGGAGAGGTACAGATTTGAAGGACTGTTCAGTGGACTGGTCACAGCCAGAGGGTTGTGATCAAAGGTTCTGTGTCTGTGTGGAGGCCAGTCACAAGTGATGTCCCCAAAGACTGGTTATGGGACTGGTGCTCTTCAACATCTTCATCAATGACGTGGATAATGGAATCTATTGCACCCTCACCAAGTTTGCAGATGACACCAAGCTGAGCAGTGCAGTCAATAAATTAGAGGAAAGGGAAGCCATCCACAGGGACCTGGACAGGCTGGAGGAGTGGGCCCATGAAAACCTAATGAGGTTCAACAAGACAAAGTGCAAGGTATTGCACTTGGGCCGGAGCAATCCCACGTATTTTTACAAACTGGGGGAAGATCTCCTTGAGAGCAGCCCTGCAGAGAAGGACTTGAGAGTCTTGGTAGATGAGAAGCTTGACATGAGCCTGCAGTGTGCACTTGCAGCCCAGAAGGCCAACTGTGTTCTGGGCTGCAATAAAAAAGGGGTAGCCAGCAGAGAGAGGAAGGTGATTGTCCCCCTCTACTCAGCTCTTGTGAGGACCCATCTGGAGTACTGCCTCCAGACCTGGGGACCCCAGCAGATACAGAGTTCTTGGAACAGGTTCAGAGGAGGGCCACTAAGATGATCAGAGGGCTGGAGCATCTCTGCCATAAAGTTGAGGGAACTGGGCTTGTTTAGCTTGGAGAAGAGAAGGCTTTGGGCAGAGCTCATTCCAGCCTTGAAGGGAGTATACAAACAGGAGGGGGAACAACTGTTTACATGGGTTGATAGTGATAGTACAAGGGGGAATGGTTTTAAACTAAAGTGGGTGAGATTCAGGTTGGATATTAGGAGGAAGTTTTTCACTCAGGTGATGAGTGGTGATGCACTAGAACAGGTTGCCCAGAGAGGTTGTATATGCCCCATCCCTGGAGGCATTCAAGGCCTATCTGGATGTGGCCCTGGGCAGACTGTTCTAGTGGGTGGCTACCCTGCCTGTGGCGAGGGTGTTGAAACTAGATGATCTTTGAGGTCCTTTTCAACCCAGGCCATTCTACGTTTCTATGTCTCCATGATTGTACGAGTGGAAAATACGAAGTAAGAAGTGAAGGAATATATATATATATAAAATATATTATTATAAATTCTAATAATAAATATTAAATAATGTATTATTTAATATATACAATAAATATAATATCATATCATATCAATAATATAATAAAATATCATATAATATTATATATATATATATAAAATATATATAATTCAAACATTCCCCTGGTTAATTACACATTGTTTCAATTCTTTCTTTATTTTTGAAATCATTATTTTGTCTAAGATGGCGCATGGGAGGAAAACTAAGAACTCTTTAATCACTCTTTTAAATCTAATAAAATCCCCCACCCCTTTTTTTTTTTACCAGTTCTTTTTAAGAGAACAAGAATTAATAGTTTATTTAGCATTTCACTGCATCCAAAATGACAACCTACTGAATATGTGTCATTTCACAACATCATCTGCACTGCTAAAAAAAGGCTTGAAACAGAGCATAGTTCCCTTGATACAAAATAACACACCCCCCCCCCAGAATGTGAGCAACTCCTTGTTTTTGAGAGATAAAAATAATTATTATAGTAACTTAAATATCTGTTAACTAAGTATGTGATCTGAATTCTGACAAATGCTGATTGGATCACTGATGTGCTAAAAGTGCATCTTTGAAAATTGGCTATCTCTTAGGAAAGTGATTAACAAAATAAATATAGCTGTACGTACATTAGGTAAGTGCAGAGCGCTACCAGGATCAGTGCTGCAACTGGGGAAATCTACTGCATAACATCGCTGTATTGCTCTCTATTTAGTTAGAAGTGCAAGACCTGAGTGGTAAAGTAGGTGGATATCATTGACAAGTGTCTGTGATCTAGCTCCTAGTGGGCTTGTTCTGAGCCTGTAAGAAAACCACAGAGCCTCATGGCAGAAATCAGCATGATTAGAGGCCGCTACTCATCAGAATGCCAGGTTAGGATAGCAGTGTTATATTAGAGGTCAAGTCTGAGATTCATTTACTGAACTGTGAGGGAAGGTTAGTTTTATGTCTGT
Organism: Gallus gallus; assembly: GCF_016699485.2. Taxonomy (NCBI): domain Eukaryota; kingdom Metazoa; phylum Chordata; class Aves; order Galliformes; family Phasianidae; genus Gallus; species Gallus gallus. The sequence continues at coordinate 38,939,593 of NC_052572.1, forward strand.
ACTACCTTTGGTAAGTTTACTTCAGTTAAATTAAGAAATGATCCAGATAATAACCCAGTTCAACCAAACAAATAGCACCTGAAGAATTATCTCTGTCACAAAAGAGTAATTATTTTCTTTCTTGATCTTTCTAGGAAAACTGCAGAGATGCTAAGTACAGGAACCTAATAATTCTGAAAGAACATGCACAGTAGCCTACATCTCTTCTACAGTAGAATGGAATGGAATGGATTAGAATAGAATCAGATCTTGTGCTTTTAGGAGCCAACAAGTGTCATGCAGTGCAACTCCAACTAGTATCTTCAACTAGGGTCTTCCACTTAAAACAATTCATACACAAACCATGATATTTTCTAATATGCAGACTGCTGGAGACTTGAATATAGTCTCAATGTTACAGTACATTGGGTTGCTTATGAAACCTCTTGTTTTTACTCTAGTCATTCTTGCAGCACTTCTCTGTATCTTTTCTATTTCTGCTGTTTTCAATTAGAGATGAGGCAACCAGTTGTAAAGTAGTTTTCAAAGTGAGGGCATGTTATCAGATTGTATAATAGCATCATAATATTTTTTCATTCTTTTTCTTTATTCATTCCGTAATGCAATCTAACTGTTTGTTGGTGTTTTTTAAACCTTTACTTCATTGAGAAGGAGATTTCAGTGTGATCTCAAATCATGCCCAGAGGCAACATGATTCTGTAACTACTTAATATTTAGTGGCTACAGACTTTTTTTCCCTTTCAGCATGTGCTATCTTAAGAGTTTCTGTATCCACTATTGTATTAAATAAATATATACATTTGATCATAACAACAACAAAAAGCAGAAAACATGAAATATATCCTTCAAGTTAGGCAGATGCTTTAAGCAAATGTTTTGGGAATGACTGTTAATCACTGGAATGAGAAAATATGTGTGCTGGAATGAAAATGCTTGTTATCTGTTTTTCGCTGTTTTTCTGTTTACCCCACTGAAGGAATATGAAAAAAAAATACATAAGCCAATCAGTAAAATATCAAAAATAACAATTTTTATGTCAGAGATGTTCATTTGAATCACTTAATAAAATAGATGTTTTCATTCAAGCTATATAACAAATTCTAATATGCCTTAGAATAGGCAAAGTAATAGTCTACTTGTAAGTTACTTATTGTTTTTTTCTAAAATTACAAATATGGTTCTGAAATAGATTGTCAAGTTCTTCATTTGCCTTCTGTCGTATTTGTTCCTTGCTTCTCTCGCTTGAAGTTTCGGTCTCACGTTTCAGCATCAGGATAGCACTTATGAATTTACATCCAGATGTTTCAAAATTATGCACTAATTCCCTAAACCTCTGTTTCTCGAATCGGTATAACTGTCAGTACTTATAACCTCTAGAAATCAGACCATACATGAATCATGAATCACATAAGCACAACAGAAAAACTGTGTCTTTTCAATTTCATAAGATTAATGTTGAATAATTGTGTCTGAATCTAGGGAAAAAATAAGTTGGTGTAAAATGCATACAAAGTAGAAGAGTTGTTCAGTAACTTTCTTTTCATTAATGGAATTATTCCAATAAACATTTATTTAAAGTGGTTGAGGGAGGTGGATATTCAAACCATATGAGGTGGTATAGGAAACATTTTTCCTTTTCTATTTTGATTATAGGAGAATGCAATCTCAAATGTGAAATGAGCACAATTGAAGTGTGGCAAATCTGAAAGCTGAATGTAAAACTGCAAAAAATCATCAAATGTTAGATATCTCTGTCATATCTGTATTTGTGTGCGTATTTGTTCTGCTGAAAAAGAAGTGGATCGTATAATGGGGTTAATATAAGAAAGCAAGCCAAGCTGAAGCCAGTAGTTTGCAGTATATTCAAAGTGATTCAAAAACCACAGGTTTGCTTTTGTTCTTGTTGTTGTTTTTTAGGTAGTAATACATAAACATACAGAAATGTTTATGTGTTGAAGTTAGTAGAGAGGACTTGAAAAGGCACAACCTAGTAAGAGAACTGAACAATGAGCAAACAAACACACAAACCAAACCTACCAAAAAGTGAAATAAAATTCTGCCTTCTAAGTGTAAAAATTAAAAATAGCAAGTGAAAAAGGTATAGCAGCTGGAGGCAAAAAGCTGTAAGAAACAAGAATGTCAGATAAGGAAAGGAAATTTCCTTAGAAAAAGAAGTTGTCTACATTTGGGTTTGAGAGGCATAACAAAGACAACTTTTGCTAGGGTAATATACTCAAAGAATGCAGGTAAATATTCTAAATATATGACAGAAAGTTTCATAGGTCAGAAACAGGAAAAGGTAGAGTAATTACAATATTCTATTTATACAGCAACCTGCATTACAATTGCAGCTAATGCATTCTTGATTTTTTTTTTCAAATCAGTGTGCCTGTGTACATGAATACAAGTATGTGACTGTACAAATAGCTTAAATGCAGAAAGCAGTGGAGCAGAACGGAGTAGCTGTTTAGATCTGCACAGCGAAAGATGTGGCATTTTAGGACAGGAAGTGAAGGGAAGTGAAGGAGAATACAGCATCCAACTGAAGCTGCAGAAGGGATTTTATGTCAACGGAATGCAATTACCAAAACTGGAGTATTTCCAGGACAATAGAACTACCATAAAAGGATAATCATTATTGCCTGAAATTGAATATAATAAAGAAATTAGTTAGACAGAGATAACTTGTTCAGAAAAGGGAACAAGATGAGATGGCAAAAGAAATTGGAAAGGGTTGTAAAAGGCATGATCTCCAAACAGTGGGAGACTGCAGATATAAACTAGGTCATACCAAGTAAAGGGTATAAATCAAGCGGTTCCATGGACATTGAAATGATTTGATCTTTTATACTATAAAGAAAGGTAAGAATTATGGCCCAACCTTTTTCTCCTCACTCGTTCCATGAACTGTGGATGTATTAGAGAGCAAAACAGCATCTGGCTAATAAAAAAAATCCGATTCTTGCCATAGCTATGAGTCATGCATGGATATGTGATAGTAGACTCAGAGGCAGGATCTCTGCAAAACAACCACAAGCTGTTAAAGTTTGTCATTATATCTTCACACAACTCTAGCTCATGTCCTGAATTTCTCTGTGTGCATTTCAAAATACTCTGGGAAAACTAAAGTTTAAGATTTGAAGCTTATAAGATGAAATGGCCCTTCAATGCTTATCTTTGCAACAAATGAACTAGAGTTGTAACAACTACAAAAGTGAGAAATGAACCTGAATTGTACAGCTCCTTCATATATCTCATAATATCTTTTCAATAGCTTTGTCAATAAATAGAGGCCAAATTTCTCAGATGATGTAACTCTTCATAGCATCTCCAGCATTAATTTAATTTTGTTGAGAACCCAAATGGGACATTTAATAGTGTGCTTTTTTCTGCCCATGCAGGCAGCATTGTAACCTTATCTTTCAAAGGAGTGTGTGGTTAAAACGGTTTGATGATATATGCACAGTATTACTCTTCAATAACAGGGAATAAATGCAATAAGATCATTTACTATATTTGATGAGCTGAGATCTTTTGGAGCCATAATAAAAATCGCATTTCCTGAGATGTTTGTGTTATTTTGTTTTTAATTCTTTGAAATCTTAAGTAACTATTATAAATGTCATCATCAGAAAAAAAAGAAAAGAAAAATAAAAGCAACACAGTGGGCTCTCCATGATGTATTTGACTTAATTAAACATAAATCAGCTCAAGCTCACACAATGTAGGCATGCTTAAAGTATCTGGAAGAACTGTTTGAGTAAGTATCTGAAAGGCTTGACAGAGGGAAAGCTACAGGCATATTTTACCTGGATTTTAGCAAAAGCTTTTGATACACTGTCACACAGGAATCTAATCCACCAGCTAATCATTAAATTTATTACGAGGTGAGCTACTTGACTGGATTAAGCCATAGTGTGTGAGCTGATTTGGTTAAGGGTAGAGAGACTACTGGAATTTAGCAAGGAAATAGGCCCACTTGGAAGCAGCACTCCCTCTCTGTTCTTGGACCTGGTATGAAGATTTAGGAGTGAAGAAGGTCAGCTTTAGATGAAATTTCATTTTTTCTGTTAGCATGCTGTGCTTCTTTTATGGAGGCACAAGAACATTTTCTTGAAAGCAAAATTAATGAATTAATTTAGGTTTTTAACAAGCCATATATTTGTTGTTTTCAGAAACATAACTTTCTTGAAAACAGCCTGTTCCCCCCTGAAACAGCTGGTACCTCATGACAAAGTAATGTTTCATTTTATTTTGTTTTAACAAATAAATAACCAAATAGAGAATGTGAATTAAATGATATTTATTAAATACTTTTTTGTTATTGTTGTTATGATTGCTCTAATTTATTTTACTTTTACAATTTTGCACTTTCACCAGTGGATCTCTCACAGCACAGGCTTTGTAGTCATAGCTATTGTAGTGTTAAATGTGAGTTTTACCTATCTGCAGTAAAGCATATCTGAAGCTAACTGTACTTCTAAATCTATGACCTTCCACCCTTGGGGTTTTTATATTATCATTAAACTAGCAGGTGTTCAAAGTGGGACTTTGCTATTGCAAGTTTATACAGTCCTTCAAGCTTACTACTGTAAAGGTGTGTATGATGATTCCTTTTGCATTGTGCTTACTTTTCATGTTTATTTTAAATTCTTCCAGAAATCATTACATCTCAGTACCTTCCTCATCATTTTTATGTCACTAGATTGACTCTCTTTGTATTTGGAGACACAAATGTAAGCCATTGAGTAATCAGCACGAATGTATGGATTTTCACATGATTCAGCAAACTGTCTCTGCTGCTTGTGCTAGCTGGCAACATATAATGCTACTGTATGACACCACTCCTATGAAAGCTGGACTGCTTGTTGATCTGTTCTTTCTGACCAGACACAGGGTTATTTTCATCTTCTTCTTGTATAATTCACATAACCTCTTGGAGAAAACCAAACAGATCTGAATGGTGTTGAAGTCTTATTTTTATTTATTTATTTATTTATTTAATGCATTTATGGTGCCTTCCACGTTTTCCTTTGGATTCAGATCCTACCAGTTTGCCTAACCAAGATAGATCTTATCCATAAGTCTGTGGTCACTATTCATTTCCAGTGATCTTCAGTAATTAATTGTGTCATATTATGTGAGCTCCTGGGGTAATGATAAAAAGAGGCTTCAAAAGTAATTAATTCTTTAAATTATCACTGCAGTGTGTGTTTCATAGGAAGGAGTGATGATATGGAAATAGATAGGAGGGTGTTACATACTTTCTGTTCTCTTTCTAGCCCCCCTTTTAAGTAAAAGGAATAAAGAAAGACTTGGAAAACAACAGGACAGTTAATCTCACATCTGTACCCAGAAAAATCATGAAGCAGGTCCTCGTGGAGATTCTGCTAAAGTACATGGAAAATAAAGAAGTGATTCATGACAGCCAACATGACCTCACTGAGGGCAAATCATGCCTCATAAATGTGATGGACAATGATAAGGTTAAAATGGTGATGGAGAAGGAAAGAACACATCTATCTAAACTTGTGCAAAGTGTTTGATACTGTTCAATATTAAAACCTTGTCTCACAAGAAATTCATGGAGTTGTTGGGGCAAGTCCAGGCAACGGCCATGGTGATGCTTAGAGGGCTGGACTATCTATCTTGTGAGGACAACTTGAGAGGTGGAGAACTGCCTGGAGAGGAGAAGGTTATGGGGAGACCCTTGTAGCACTGTTTGAGTAGCTAAAAGGGGTCTGCTGGAAATCTAGAGGACTCTTTTTCAGGGATCATAGTGATTAAGTGGCAATGGCTTTAGATTAAAAAGGGAGATTCAGACTAGATATCAGGATGAAATTATTTACTCAGAGAGTAGTTAGGCCCCGAAACAGGTTCCCCAGAGAATCTGTGCATATGCCCCTTCCTGAAAGTGTTGAAGGCAAAGTTGGGTGGGGCTTTTGGGAAGTTCATCTAGTGGAGGAGTTGGAACTAGATGATTTTTAGTGTCCTTTCCAATCAAAACGATACTGTGACTCTGTAAATTTACACATTTGGTGCCTATGTAGAATAAAATAAAGAAAAAAAAATGAAAATGAAAATTAAAAAATTTGCCCCCTGTATTTGAAAATGAGTATCTGATTGGATCAAAAATAATGATCGATTTGGGATCAACTTTTGATCCGCACAAAATCACAGGTCTTTATTTGACTTTAATAATATGTCAGGGCTTTTTTGCACATTGTAGGATGTTGTTACCACTTAAAAAAATAGACTCTCCCAAATTAGAATTGTGCTTGAATCCTGCTGACACCAAAACTTTTTTTTTTTTTACTGTTCAGTTGCCTTCATATCTGTAGGCCAAGAAAAAAAGGCAAAACATGCTAACTCTTGAACAAAGAAATGTAGCTTATATCATACTCTGCAACAAGCTAAAGGTGGCTACACAAGGAATCAGATACTTCATAGAGGGACAATGTCTTCTGTAGGCTCACTTGCGGATTCTGTAACAGTCTTTACATGGTGGGACTTTCTCAGCGTTCATGTGCTGTGAGTGTAACTCCTGCAGGAGAAACACTTTCTGATATCAAGACTTGGCAGAAAAATCACCTCTCACTCACCTGTAGAATTATTATACAAGTCCTCAGTCTTACTTATTTATTGCTGACATCCACAGTTCTCCTTCTTCCTCTTTCTTGACTGGCAAATAGACCTTTCTATAGAACATGAGCCATGCAATTCTTTTTAGTGTGGGAAGCACATATGTTTTATTCAGTTCTTATATCTTTGCCCAAAGCACAAAGCAAGTCCTTAATAATTTAGTCTTACAGATGACTCAGAATCATCATATCCCAGGCTTACCCTTAAACCAAAGCTATTCATGGTCTGAATTTAGTATTATAGCTTTTAAATTCATGACTTTGGGAGCAGACAGTACTTATAAAAGCACATCGTATATATTTTTTTGTGCTAAATGTCAAACTATTAAGGTTTATATTTCCTAACTTTTCCAAAGATTAGGGGAAATACAACTCAGTTGCTGTACTTCACAGAGCTGAGAAAGCTTGAGAATAGTTTTTGTGATTTCAGCCTCTCTACTGCAGTCTTCCTAATGCTGCAAGAAAATTACTTCAAAGTATTCTTTTGACAGTCATTCTTGGATACACAGCAATTACTGTCACGCATTTTATGTAATCAACCTATAGCGCTTGGGTGTGTGTCCCTGCTATGGAGCTCCAGGAGTCAGTCTCACAGTTTCATCATGCCTTCAGAACTGCTCTGCCAGAAAAATCTTTGAATAGATAATTCATTCTTTTCTGGTGTAAACCTCTAACAGAAGCCATTCTGGAGTTATCAAGGAAATGCATAAAAAACAAAGTGCTCAAACTGTGCAACTTATTCATTTGAGTGACATATCTTTCTGATCCCAGGCAGTGATCTATTAATGCCACAAAGCCTGAAGAACATTCTTTTTTTTCCTACTACATGTATATGCAGATATTACTCTTATCGTATGATCTAAACATATTTAGAAATATCCTGAAGTGTTTACTTTAGTCTCCCCAGATTAAAAATAATTAAAAGTGATAATTATTAATAACACTTTCCAAATACTTATGATCAATGAATTCTACAGGTCAATAATATGTCTAATATAAAAGAGAGAAAAAGGGTTTATCAAATAATAAGTAGTCAGTTTGGTGGCAAATTCCTGGAATATTATGGGTATTGTTTCTGACTTGCTCTTTATATCGACAAGTCTTGTGACTATACTGTAGCAAGATACAAGTCATGAACCTTCACCAGAGCGTGAATCTTTGGTGAACAGCTAACATTAGTTTTATATACATATAACTTGGAGAAATGAATTCTGTTTAATACTTCTGTTGTATAACAAATCTTAACAAAATACCTCATGTGCCTTTATATCATTACAAGCTCAAAGGAACAAAACTAAATGAACTGGGAAAATTTATTTTAAACTTAAGCTCCTGTTGGCTTGTTACTATGTGAACTAAGGTGAATGTTTGTGTCATGTAATAGTGAGATAGCTTATGTAAATTTAGCTAAAGTAAAGAAGAGCAAAGAGTGAGATCAGTGTTTTTCATGGCATCTTCCTCTTCTTGCAAAGACGAGAGTACATCTAAGGTAAGGCTCCTCGTAGGTTGGACAGCCTCCATAAAATTTATGATAGAAGCATGAAAGGATCTAGGCAGGCACTGGAGTGCAGGGTTTTGGCTATTTAGGCATGTTAAAGACATGGCTCAAGCACCTCCAGCTATAGCAGGCTTTTTTTGTTGTTAGGTAATGACTGTCTCCTATTTTTTCAATACTCTTCTGCCTACAGTTAGGCAAAACAGTCTTCTGAACATGGCAACATCTTGCCCGACTACCAGAAGTTCAGCTATTCTCCTGTTGCGTAAGATTTTGTGTTACAATATGATGAAACTATTTTGTTTTGAAAGCAAGGAATAATTTATTAGCTAAGTCTTGCACAAGATTTTGGTAGACAGCAGAAGGATTTGATTTTGCTTCAGTAGACTCCAATAGTAGTTGGAGCCTTTATTCAGATAGAAGGAAACCAACAAACCTACTTTCTCAGCAAGATCAGGCTGAAAGGCAACTGGTCTCTGAATGATAGAACTAAAATCAGGCCTGTTGCTCTTCTATAGTGCAGAAACAATCACAGAAACGTCAAAAAATGTGTGCTGTACTCAGCAGGTGATCTAAAGTACAAAACCAGTAAATATCCTCTACTAATGATATCCAGATTTTGCAGATCTAAGCTGTGACAGCTGTGACTCAGGAGACATAACTCAAACTGATCAGTGGGTTACTTCATATACATGATGCTACAGATATATGTGATGTTACAGATAAACCTTCAATACACACATACTGCTTTGCTGAGAGCATTCTTTGGCCACTAGCTAAAATTGCTTGTGAGTTGTTTTTGGGTGGTGTGGCCCAGGGTTAATCTTATCTGACATCAGACAAATTGACTATTAGGATCCTTGCAGAGTTGTCAGCACCTCAATGTGATAATCGGGAATGTGAAGTGCTGTCTGTGTTGTTTGTATTCATCTAAGTGTGGAGGTGTGTGGTATGATAACCAAACATTACTCACAAAAATATGCCACACAACTCAAAGCCATTTTTTGTTAAGTACTGGCTCGATGAGTAAAATGTAAGTAAATACTATGCAAGGACTTTCTTTCTAGATTTCATGGAAATAATAAGTTATCTTCTTAAATAATAAGAAGTTACACTGCCATTATGTTTACTTTTTTTACAGTAAACAAACCAACAACAGTACCATACTTTGTGAGGGTCTACACATTTGTTTTGTCATTGCTGTTGTATCCTTAGATTCAGTCACAGTGGTATACCCATTTTCCTGGGTGCCATACATGCATAGAGAAACAAAGTTTTGCTCTCCTGAAGATCTGAAATGTAAAGAAATATTTATAAAAGAAATCCAGGAAGAGTTGGCAGGTACACTGTGTCTTAACCAAGCCAAGATGCTAGATCAAATATCTCCTTTCTTGTGTACAGAAACAGAAGCATCTTTTCAGACAACACAATTTTCAATGAGAGTAAAGATGTATGTACATCTTTTTAGGAAGCAGTCAATCAAAATATATCTTGATGTGAAGCCAGAAGAAGGCTGACTGACAAAAAGCCTGATTTTCTTCTTGTGGCCTTTCCAGGAGAAAGAGCCAAACCAAGAGCTTAAATGAATGTCTTTAAATGAGTATGTCTCTATTTGTTAGCATTCATTTTCTTTACAGTTTCTCACAGTAATCTTTTAGAAGACAGCTTATATTTTGAAGGAAAAGGGACATATGCTTTCTGTGTACCAGATAAGAACTGGAATTAGCATATCTGTTGGTTATCTCTGGAAACTTGAGATCAAACACTGACTTAGATAAAAAATAAAAGTGGACTTGGTGGCAAAGTTCCGAGCATGATCTAATTAGTCACTTTGGAATAAGGCAACAAAATTCATCACTGTATAAGATTTTATTTGTAAAGCCTGATTATTCAAGAAACTGATTTTTTTTGATTTTTGGATCTCTATATGTTGGAAATACGGTTTAGCTGCCTAATCATAAATGTAGATATTGTGAGGTATTTTTGTATAGGATTTAATCCTTGTTCATCATAGCCAACAAATGCATTATATGTGCCGGCACATTAAGTTTCATTATATTTTACCTTTCTCTCATCCTTAAAGCAACACAACATGCTGACTTATGTTTTCCATCATACATATTAAAAACATAGTGTGATACTCTCTCATACATCAAAGGGTACAGTACAAATGCAGCATGGGAAATTCTCACTAATTCTCTCACTGTGGTACAGATGTGGATGTTTGTACATATCTGTGTTTGGGTGTTGCTAAAACTTTTCAGAATTGTTCAGCTGATGTTGGTAACTGTTCTTGTATATTTACTTACAATTACAAACTTAGTTATACTTACACCCTAGAAGGTGTACTGGATACGGACATATGTAGAATCACGGTGACAGCAAAATGAGAATCAGTGTCAAGGAACATGTAAATTCAGAAATACAACTGTTCTTAACAATATATACAAGAGAAAATTCAGTGTTCATTAGTACTAAAACAAATTTAAATCAATGTTATCTAGTATTCCTTCCTTCCTTCCTTCCTTCCTTCCTTCCTTCCTTCCTTCCTTCCTTCCTTCCTTCCTTCCTTCCTTCCTTCCTTCCTTCCTTCCTTCCTTCCTTCCTTCCTTCCTTCCTTCCTTCCTTCCTTCCTTCCTTCCTTCCTTCCTTCCTTCCTTCCTTCCCTCCTTCCCTCCTTCCCTCCTTCCCTCCTTCCCTCCTTCCCTCCTTCCTTCTCTCTTCCTTCCTTCCTTCCTTCTCTCTTCCTTCCTTCCTTCCTTCCTTCCTTCCTTCCTTCCTTCCTTCCTTCCTTCCTTCCTTCCTTCCTTCCTTCCTTCCTTCCTTCCTTCCTTCCTTCCTTCCTTCCTTCCTTCCTTCCTTCCTTCCTTCCTTCCTTCCTTCCTTCCTTCCTTCCTTCCTTCCCTCCTTCCCTCCTTCCCTCCTTCCCTCCTTCCTTCTCTCTTCCTTCCTTCCTTCCTTCTCTCTTCCTTCCTTCCTTCCTTCCTTCCTTCCTTCCTTCCTTCCTTCCTTCCTTCCTTCCTTCCTTCCTTCCTTCCTTCCTTCCTTCCTTCCTTCTTTCCTTTCTCTCTTTCTTTCTCTCTTTCTCTCTATCTTTCTCTCTCTCTTTCTTCCTGGAATGTATTTTATCATCTGTCAGTTTTGCCCTATGATGTGTCCTCTTAAATTGGATCTGTAAGCCCTTCATAAAGTTTAATAAATCTTCAGCATTTCACCCTAAGGAAATTATATTAAAAACCTTCAAATGTGAAGTTGGGCCCGCAGACACACAGCACTGGGAATTATATCACCATAATCAGCTTGTAATGAAAGCCTCTGTCGCTGTTCTCTCCCAATCATAATCTGCCTGTCTTTATGAAAAAAGGGGGGTTTGTCTGGGTTCATCTGCAAGCTTTAATTGGAAGATGTCTTCATTTCATTCCAGCCTACTGGGATAATAACTCAACCCCATGTTTAAACACAGGCCCTTGCCGCTGATATTTTTTCATTTAGTAAAGCATGTCTCTTTAAATGATTTAGCAAATCACCATGAATGCCAAGGCAGGATGATTGGCAGCTCATTGCTGGTGCACCATTTGCATGACATTTGTTCTTCAGCCCGGAAAGCTGCGGCAGGTAAACAAGCAGGCCCTGTACTGACTCCCTATGAGTCCTTCTCTGTTTATTTTCTCATAATCAAATGACATTTATGGAGAGGCAAATGCAGCTGCACATATATGGAGAAAAAAATGCAATCAGGCCAAACATGATGACTTCATTCAGGTGATATTTTGATTAGAGAAAGGACATTTTTATGGCATAGGGTTTCTTGCAAGAATGGTTGGTCAAATTCCATTTTACATTCTTTATTTTTTAAATATAAAACCTAGATCCAAATAATTTATTGTATTTATTGGCAATGTGAGTGTTTCAATAGAATATGCAGAGGGATGGAGTTCTGAAAATTATAGGGATTCTCTTCTGTACTCTTCTGAGTAAAATATTTTCTTGGAATAAATATCTCTTTTTTTATATAATGATGTTCCATTGTGTCACTGTAGCTTTTTCCTAAAAGAGATTTCAGAGAGGAAGGTTATTTCTGAAGTTAAACATTTTAAACTTATTTCCTAGCATATCATAGTGTCAAGAGACTTGGCAGTGAACAAATTGAAAGATTAAAAAAATATATAGTGTACTATAAATATATATATATATTGCATCACATTGTGCTTGTATAAAAACTGATAGTATCCTGCTGCAACAGAAGTTTCACTCCTATTTCAAAAGTCCTTTGAAAACAGAAATAAAAAATGGCAATTATTGAGTATGGAGGGGGAGTTACTATGAGTGGGGCAACACAGCTACCTTAAATGGCTTTGCTTAGTTTTTAGTTTTTCTTAAGGAAGTACTTTCTCATTCACTTGCTGAAGGAGGTGTGTATCATTTGTCAGAAGATTTTAGGTGAGAGAAGCCATGAAATTTGATAGAGCCTTCAGTAGCTGTATAGGAGGGGAGAAACAGTCATAATCATATAGTCCCCACCCAGCCTGATCCAGAAAAGTCAGGAGTAGAGGGCTTTTTTTTTTAACCACATTCTTACAATATTTTATTTTATTTTATTTTATTTTATTTTATTTTATTTTATTTTTGAAACAGTGTTTAGGTACCAGAATGCAAAGATAGATGTTTTCTGAGAGATACGGAGAGGGAAGGGGGAAGGAAACTCCAGTATATCCTCTATTTAAGAAGTTGTTAACTGTTTGAAAATCTACCACCAAGTGTCCCAGAAGAGGCTTCTGGGGGCTCAGCCTGTTCTGAGAACTTGGCTTTAACACAGGAGAAAAATTTGCTTTTGCAGAAGGGAAAGCAACTATATTCCATAGTATTGTTTTCACCTTACCTTTTCCCAGAATAAATCATATTCATGTATTTGTGTGCCCTTTATACCCTTTTTTTGGAAAAACAAACTCTTACAACTCTAACATAGCACAGATGTAGTTATTTCAATATTCAGGCCTGCAATGATTTGTCATTTACCACACCAGACTTTAAGTAGGCACAAAATTATCTGTAGACAGCATTGAAAATCAGACTTGCTAATTGTGCTAATAGGGTTCCCCATATAATTCCTGTGTAGCCTTTCCCATGCAGAACAGAGGATAACTTAGGCAGTTGGTGTATTCTCTAGTATCTCTCCTAGCATCTCTAGCTTATGACATTTTATATAGAACAACTGAGTTCAGCATGAGAAAACATAGTGTACAGAGCAGAGCCTGAATTCAAAAGGAATCACTAATGTGGCTCAAGAAATTGTTGGACCAGGTAACCAGGAGAGAGTTGGAATAACAATTGTGCAGAGGTAATTGGCCCTGCAATTGGAGCTGAACCGAGAAACAGGAAAGGGAAATATTGCCTCTCTGCTCAAAAGCTGGGAAACTGTGAGTGAAGGAGGGCAGGGATCTACAGAGAAGCAGATGTGATAATAAAAGTGATGGACTGGGGAGCTTCTTGGATAGCCTGGCTCTGTTCTATCCAGTGGTGAGAAGGTAACTCAGCTGCAAGGTTTGGAAGAGATAAGGGTGCTAAAATCACTGCTCAAAGGGGGCGTGGCTTGGGACACCAATGTCGTGTAACTTTAGTTTTTGCCAATGGGAGACTACTGAACCAAAGAGTGGGGAAATTCAGGAAAAAAAAAAAAAATTAGAATTGCCAGTAGTGACTAGCTGCAGTCATTTGCAGGACAGCAGATATAGCCTAACAAGTGAGAAAGCCAGGACACCAGGAAAGAAAGGATCTCCTTGCCTATTCTTACTCATTTATGCATTGAGATCAGTTGCCGCATTTTCAGATACATTACATAACATGCTGTTTTAAAATGTCTGAAGTGTTGGTGCATCACTAGATTTTAAATATAGACATATATATCACTTGCGTTTAGGGATCATACAAAAAACCACAATGCAACTGACTACACTTCCTCTTTATTTTAGAATTATGATTTTGAATTTTAAGGTAAAAGAAATACATCAGCTTGTGTAGCTATTATCAAATTTAGATATAGATTGTCTAATTTACTTCTGCTACTTGCTTGACTAGAAGCTTGATGGGGCATGTGATTTTAATTGCTAATATTTTCTTCCTTTTTAATTCATTACTATAAGCAGAGTCATGTGAATGGTTGTGAAAAGATATTCATCTGAAATAAGGATAAAAGCCTACAAATTACTATTGCTTAAGGATATTTTCAAGCTGTGGAAATCTGAAGGCACTTTGAAAATTTTGTAAGTTTAAAGATAAAAATTCCACCCCCACAGCCTCTTTCTTCAACTTCACCCCATACAAGTGCCAGGAAAAAATAATTTCTGGAAAAATCTGTGAATAAAAGAAATTTGCTCAGTGGTTGTCGACTTCAGTACAGAGGTCAAAAGGATACTGGGGAAACTGTTCAAGTTACCCTTTTTATTATTAGCCTTTTGGACTGCAGTGAGCAGAAAAGTCTTGTAGGGAGCTGAATAAGCATCAGCGTGGTGTTTGACAAGACTGACAAGACAGTCGCCCTGAAGCTGTTTTACTCATCATGTAATTCCACTTTGCCTTCTCGGGTCAAAGCCTAGAAAGCATCAAAAGACCATTATTATCTTTCCTTGCTGTGTGAATGAATGCTTTGTTCTCAAAGATATTTGGAGAATGGCTTCTACTTGTAACAGTTTCTCCATTCACATGTGTGTAATATCTGCTGTTTTCTATTTATTGTGCATAAAAATAACATTGTTTATTCAGGAAGGAAAAAAGTACTTCTAGCTTAAGGAATACACTCAGCAGCGCTAATAAATTACAAGTGAGAATTAAACAGTGTGCAAACAACCCATAGTTTTAATCCTGTTTGTTCAGACTGTATAGTAAATAGACATTCAGAAATCACTCAACAGTGAGAGACCTGAGAGCTAAATGTATTTTGCATAGTAAGTGCTGGCAATGCTTAGGTCACCTCCTGCAGAAAGAATGTACATCTTGAGATACAGTCAAGATGAATTTTCTGTGATATGGTATAGGAATGTCTATGGCATTATATGGGTTTGGGTTGAATTTGAATATCTCACAAGCTTTAGGGATAATTGAATCAGAAAATCTGATTTTAGTTCTTCTGACATAAAGTACAGAATTGGTCAAAACTTCTCCAGGGAGGGAGGTGGTGGGAAGGGGAGGAGGCAAAAAAAAATCCAAAACAAAAAACACAACAGAAGGGTGAAAGGATAAAAGAAGAGAAACAGGAAAAGGGAAAGGGTAAATGGAAAAGTAGGGAGGGGAAAAAGAACTAGGATGGCGGGGAGAGTAGGGAAAAGGGAAAATAGAAAGAAAAGTAGAGGGAAAGGAGAGAAGAGGAAAGGAATAGAGGGCACTGCTAAGTTCATATTGTATTTTATGATTCCTTCTAATGTGAACAAGATTATACTCTGCCAGTTCTATGAGGAGCAACAAAACAACAACAAAATTTCTGTAAGATTTGTTAAATCTTCTGTTTCTCAGAGACATTAAAAACCAACACTGCAAACTGAATTTTAAAGAAGGTTCCTTGTAGAAACTGATAGTGACAGGACAAGGAGAAAAAGTTTTAAACTGGAAGAGGGTAGATTTAGACTAGATATTAGGAAGAAATTCTTTACTCTCAGGGTGGTGAGACACTGGGACAGGCTGCCCAGTGAGACTTTGGATGATCCCTCCTTGGAAGCATTCAAGGCCAGGCTGGATAGGGCTTTGAGCAACCTGGTCTAGTGGGAGGTGTCCCTGCCTATAGAAGGTGGGTTGGAACTAGATGATCTTAAAGGTCTCTTCCAACCCAAACCATTCTAGGATTCTAGGATTCTAGGATTCTGTGACTCATAAAGAAGTAACTTTTTGAAATTTTAATATTTCATTTTAAAAATGGCTTGCTGTTCTTTGCCACTGTAATTCTTTTCATTCAAGAAATCCATTTTCCTCCCCAAATTACATATCGGAATAATTTTCAGCATGTCATTTCAATAAAACAGTGTGGGCAGAGTTCAGTGTAAAATGAATTATCTGAAATTTCAGTGAATGTAAAATGAAGAGTACAACCTCTCACAACATAAGTGACTGAAACAATACAACTATATCTGCACAGCTAGTCATAGTCATGAAATATATGAACATGAGATTTAATAATCAGATAGATATTTATAATTTAAATATACAAGATCCCTGTAATGGATTTTCTACTCTACATTTTTATAAAAATGCATACATTTTCATCACAAAATTTTCTATTCCACACATAATCTTAGCTTCTGGATGTTTTCAGATGACAAAGATATGGCTCACTGTTCTCATTTTGTGAAAGCATTGGATGACCATGTTCAGGAAAGAAAGGGATAACAAAGAAGAAATATTAGAAGAATTATCATTTCTTCTATAATGACATTTAAAAAGGAAGAGGTTTGATTATGCTATCATCCAGAAAGAGTACCCAGGGTCCAGTTTTATCTAGGGTACTTTGAATGTCCTAGACAGCTAAAAATCATGACAAAGTAAAAAATATTCATAGTCTGCAAAAAATTCATATCCTTTTGATAGAGATGTTAGATGCATTTCAGACATTCTACAGAGTACAAGGTCATATATCCTTTTTAACTTATAATGGTATAATTTGAACACAAGACAGAGAGCCTGGGAGATTGGCAGTGGCACTGTCTGGTCTGATCTTTTCATAGTAAATAAAGCTGCTCTGGGATGTTACACTGAGATATTTTTTTAATTGAAAAAGGAATTATCAGACAAAAGATTTATCTTTTTTTTTTTCATGCATTTTTAACCAAACTCCATCTGACATGTAAGAAATGGATTTTGTCAGGATAATAGTTCAATAGCATACCATAGGATGTCTGGTAGTGACATGATCTGAAACACGGAAAATTTTGGTAACAGTCCCCACATCCTAGACAGGTAACTATTTCTTCATATGAGGTGCATTTTGTCTCAGCTTTTTATAATGGAGCTATTCCACTAGCGTAAGTAACATCAAAAGAAAAATTGACTTGTTTCTTTTTTCATTTCTTTACCAACAGACTTCACAGTCAGTTTTCCTCTCCCTTTCTCTTTGGTCCCCATCATGGTTTTATAGCTGTTTACTTATAAAAATTAGAGTAGTTTCAACAAAGAAGCCTGAGGATTCCTTTTATTCTTCATACCATATTCCTAATGCCAAGGCGCATCCAAGATCTTCAACATCAGCCTCCCAAATTCAGCTGCATGATCTGAAGATCTTGGATGGCCCAAAGTAAAGCAAGACCTAGGATCCAAGTTTCAGCAGTGAACTACTTGTTGATGGGTGAGTTCCCCTCATGCCTTGATTGGTCTGGATTTCACTACCTAAGAACAAGAAAATATTTGAAACCCCTACACTGTAGCAGTTGGGAATACATCAGTGATCTTCTACCTGGTGATACCTGATTGAACTTCTGTTAGAAATGAAGCCTTGTGTGAAAGGCAGTGCATAACCTTTTCTCAGTCATTTATTTCCTCATTACAGTTTGAGCCACAGTAACCCTGTCCATTCTTTCACAATGATTCAGTACATATATTTAGAAAGTAATATATTCTTCACTATAGACTTACGGACTTTATTGCTTGAGTTTGAAACCACTACATGGATGCTGTACTCTGCATATGCAGAGATGTAAAATTAAATGGAGAAGCCTGGTGTGTGTTGCATCTTGACTAAGAAAATTGTGTCAGAATCACATTAAAGACACTGTCTCCATTCGAATCACTGTAGCCAGGTTTAGACAGAGAAGATAAACAGTAAAGAACTGTTTATTGACAGAACTGGACTGAATAAATTTAATTCAAAACATAGGCAGTAAGAAGAAGGAATCTGTAACAAATCTGTTTTTAGAAACAGACTTTTGAATTCTGCAGTGAGAAGTAAGAATTAAAGACAGAAAGGTTGAAACTAAAAGCATGTAAGAGAATGATGTAGCAACAGAGATGTATTTGATTAGATGCCATACACATCTTTAGACATTTATTAAAAATCGTAAGTGTTCGTAACACTTCTCAGAGAAATAGAAGAAAACAGGTATGTTCCTCAGTGAATTAAATAAGTAAGTGGCCAAACATCAAACAACATCAGAGTGATATCATCTTTATAGTGCTGGTCTGAAAGAGCTTTACCAGAAAATGTATCCAACAGTGACAAAACCTAACTTTTTTTTCAGCATTGGCAGCATTCATTTCCACCTAAAACATCTCTGAGAAGCACAGGAGGACTGCATGGGAAGAATTCATAACTATGTCCAAAGCAATTTTCTTTAGGTTTTTGGAAGACAAAGTTTATCCATTTCTTCAAAGCACAGACAGCTGGGAGTGATTGCACAGCAATAACAAATTGAGAAAATAATGTTCATGAGTACTCCACTGGCTTTTGAACAGTATTTTATGTAAATTATGATTTTTGAATGTTTTGCTAGCTATGGGAATGAAGTTTTATCTCTTCTGAACATTCTCTAGAAGTGGCAAATATATAGGCCGGAGATTCTTGATTCTTAAACAGAATTTGTTGAAAAAGTTCTGCAGCCTAGATTCTCAAGGAGCGAGGATTAGGATCAAATATTAAACGCTATTTTGGCAGAAGTTCTCAGAGCATATCAGATAAAGAAGCACACCATTATAGACAAATGAATTCAAGCTGCTTTATAACTGTTCTTCTCCAAACTCCTTATGGCCACCAGTCTTGATGATTCCCACAGTGCAGGCTTTGGCTACACTGCATTTATCCAAAGTGTTCTTTGAATTGTAGCCAGGAGACATAGGTCTTGGTTTAATTACTACCCATGAATTGTCCTTGGTGTCCTCAACTCCCTAACACACAGGAGTTTTCACAGGCCCCCTGCTGAAGTCTGCCTGGTCCAGCCATCCAGTTGACTTCTCTCTGCAACAGCTTTCTCTTAGGCAACAGCTTGCCTAAAAGTCTGTCTCCTTGTCTGCTTGGTGGGACATGGGAAGATGGCAGAACTGTTAACTTTAGGGCAGATGTGAGTGGGAAAGTATCTGGAAAGGATAGATAAGGAAGCAGTGTGTCAGAGAGAAAAGTTGAGGTTGTTGAAACACAGGGCAGGGAGGATGTGTTAGAGGAGGATGAAATCTGGAGGGAATTAAAGTTTGGGAGAAATGTGAATGTGATAGTGCCAACTGATCATCACTAGGTAATTCTGTACAGTAAGTTAATTGTTGTAAATGCCCATGCATTTGTAGCCTCAATAGTAATATGTTGCTTCATGGTGATTGCTTATCCCCACAGGTAGCCGTAGCATAAAACAACTTGTCATCAGTGATAGCTTAACCCCATGAATAAGTCAACATCACTGATGAAGAAGACTGCTGACAAGAAGGTATTGGTTACTCCCACCTACATCCTCAAAGCTGATAAATGGAAACAGCTTGCTCCAAGCAGTAAATAATCACTGCCTTGAGCTAGAAACACTGATCCAGTCAGCAAAAATTTTCAAGTGATGGTAAGGATCAAAAACTTCTGTCCAAATTTTCCTGGGGTTCAATGCTTTCTGGGTGCATCCTCTTCCTGAGCTCTCTCTAATATACGGATGCTATTGATTTGCTCAGGCCTTCTCTCTGCCCGGCAGAGCCATTTAGGTTAACCTGCACAACTTTGCTCTAAAATGATCTGGAAGCACTGGCACAATTAGTTACAAGGTAACAGCTGAGAGGAGGCAAGGATGAACTGGAAGACTCCAATGAGGAGCAAAATAAATCCCCTACAATTCAGGAGGAAACAGTTGTGTGATATACTCTGCCTAGATTGTTGTAAATCATAAGTCCATGGGGCCAGATGGGGTCTACTTGGCGGTACTGAAGGAGCCACTTTCCATAGTTTATCAGCAGTCTTGGTCAACTGGGGAGGTCCCAGATGACTGGAGGCTTGCTAATGTGACACTCATTTTAAAAAAGGGTCAGAAGGATGACTGAGAACTACAGGCCTGCCAGCCTGACCTCGGTATCAGGGAAGGTCATAGAGTAGACCATATCTTGAATGCAACCACACAGCATGGATAAGACAACCAGGGAATCAGGCCTAACGAGCATGGATTCATGAAAGGCAGATTCTGTTTGACCAACCTCATCTCCTTCTATGACCAGGTGACCCACGTAGAGGATGAGGGAAAGGCTGTGGATGTAGTCTACCTGGACTTTTGTAAAGCCTTTAACTCTGTCTGCCACAGTATTCCTCTGGAGAAGCTTGCAGCCCATGACTTGGACAAATGTACTCTTTGCTAGGTAAAAAACAAGTTGAACAGCTGAGCCTGTGGTGGTTAATGGAGTTAAATCCAGTTGTGGCTGATCATGAATGGTGTTCCTCAGGAGTCAGTACAGTCCTGAAGCCAGTCCTGTTTACTATCTTTACTGATGACCTGAATGAAGGGATTGAGTGCACCCTCAATAACTTTGCAGTTGACACCAAGTTGGGAAGAACTAATGATCTACCTAGGGTTTGAAAGGCCCTTCAGAAGGATCTGGACAGGCTAGATAGCTGGGCAGATGCCAACTATGTGAGGTTCAACAAGACCAAGTCCAGGTCCTGCACTTTGGTCACAATAACCCCAGGCAACGCTATGGGTGGAAATCAGTGCGGAGGAAAAGAATCTGGGGGTATGGGTCAACAGCTGGCTGAGTGTGAGTCAGCAGTGTGCCCAGGTAGCCAAGAAGATTGATAGCATCCTGGCTTGTATCAGAAATAGCACAGAGAGCAGGACTAGGGAGGTGTTTATCCCTCTGTACGATCACCTGCACTGGTGAGTCCGTGCCTTGAGTACTGTGCTCATTTTAGGGCCTCTCACCACAACAAATATATCAAGGCCCTGGAGCATATGCAGTGCAGATTGGACAGTGAAGCTGGTGAATATTCTGGAGAACAAGTCGTATGAGGAGTAGCTGAGGGAACTGAGATTGTTTAGCCTGGAGAAGAGGAGGCTCATGGAACATTACTGCTCTCTACAAGGACCTGAAAGAAAGATGCGGCAAGGAATGGCCTCAGCTTCTGCCAGGGGAGGTACAGGTTAGATATTAGGAATTTTTTTTTCTCAGAAAGAGTGGTGAGGTATTGGAACAGGCTGCCCAGGGAGGTGGTAGAGTGACTGTCCCTGGAGGTGTTCAAGGAACATGTTGATGTGACACTTAGGGACAAGGTTAGTGGACATGGTGGTCATGGGCTGATGGTTGGACTAGATGATCTTAGAGGTCTTTTCTAACCTAGAAAATGATTCTATGATTCTATGGGTTTATGATCTGCTTCCCAAATCACTTCCATATGCAAGTCTTCTGGGTACAAGGTCTTGACCATTCCTAGGAAAACTGACTTAAATCTTGAGGTCTGAGTGCTGGTATACCTCATCAGTGGCTGCAATTATCCTGTACTCAAGCTCTCAGTTATCATTTTAGTTTCTACATTTGCCATGTCAATGCTTAGAGTCGTAATTCTTATATTTCTGCTCACTGACATATTGTGGCTGTACAAATTTGCCTGATCATCAGTCCTGAAAATCCCCCTGTCCATTCCAAAAGCTCTTTTTAGTCTCAGCATTTTAACTCAGCTGTTACAATATCCTATCCCAACTCCATCAACCGGCAAAGCCACTTGCATTTTCCTTCTAAGCTGTAAGTCTACATGTCAGGTCTCTTTCCTTTGCAATGTTTTTATCCCGATTGTCTTAATGACACAGACCACTGGTTCATACAGCTTTATGTATTCCAACTCTGTACAGTGTTAATTTATATTAATGGGAAAAAGATATGAGTTCTGTTAAATAAAAATTTGGTTCTGTAGGCCTACATTTTCTTACTCTAAATTTCATCTATGCCTAAAGGAAGGAAATGTTTCACCAATTTGCTTGCTTTATAGGAAAATGACATTATGCAACAGAATTTGTCCTGCAGAACAGGAAGAATTTTGAAGTACTGAGGCTGTAATTTCTCTGTGGTGATTCCAGGATGAAACTATGACCAGCTGATATTGTTTTGTATAGACAAGAGAATAAAATGAAAAGAAACGATTGAAAAATTATTAAGTAGACAACCCTAATGTCATTGATTGTAATCTAGCATATGATGTAAAATGGAGTACCAATGGATCAAATTATTTATTACTTCAAGTGAATTGAAAATATTTTAAATTAACTGCTTGCCTTCTTGTCTCTATTGAAAAAAAAAAAAAGATGATTACAGTCTGTGAGAGATTTTAAATACCTTTTTCTCTATATAGTTTTTATTATTTCCTCTGTTCTTACCACAACAGTGGTTCCGTACTACCATGTGTCTTTCCTGATATACTGTGGTCTTCAGGCATTCCCTTTTCCAGCAGGACTGTCAGGCTGCTGAAAAGTAGTCACGTTCATTTCCAGCATACGTTATACTGAAGGAGAATAGAATTACAGCTCTATTAACTTCTTCTACATCTACCAGTGTGACACTTAACCTCCTTTTGGTTCTTGCCCAGAGAATGAGTGAAATCTTGCTCATTCTTCTCAAAGCAACTACAGGATCATAGAATGATAGAATCATAGAATGGTTTGGGTTGGAAGGGACCTTTAAGATCATCTAGTTCCAACACTGTGGTTTGATTATCCAAGGTACTAAAGATGCAGAGTAGAAACAGAAACCAATCTTCAGTCTTCTGGCATAAGGTACTGCCGTATATTTTTCTTTCCAAAGGGGTGTTCTGGTGAAATCCTAAAGCTCCTTGTGTTCCTCAGAGAGTATTTTTTAACCAGTCAGCACTGATATCAGTGACAGTATCTTAGTAAGTCAGCCTGTATAACCACATCTAAAACATTTTGGTTGTGGTTCATGATCACGTTGGAAGGTAAACCAAATAAGATCAAGTATTTTTGACAAACAAAAGTGTTCAGTAGTGTACAAGCTTTTCGTTTCATTCTGTCTGTCCTTACTCTTTATAACAATTATGCTTGTGGCAATAATATTTGGTTCACTATTAGGGATTTATTTTTCAGATAAAGAATTCAGAGCTTTTGTCTTTGAGTGTAACTTAGTGTTCCAGGAGCATTTCTCCATTTTTTTGCCTTCCTGCCTGGCTTTTATTTCTTGTACTGTCTACATCACATTTCACTGCAAATAGTTCAAAATGTCTTGCCATTTAATAAAAATGTTAACAATTTTCAGTGAATGGAATCTTGGAGGTTTTAGGTTAGGTAGATACATCTACTTTACAGAACATCTTGGTGCTCTCTTATTCCAGAAAATCAACAAGAGAGAAAGAAGGCTAAAGAAAAAAAGAAAGAAAATGAAAAAATTCAGTATGGTTCTTCTTTATGGCAAGAATTGGAAAAATGTGAAGAACGGTGAAGGTACTATAATACAAAGGTAAGTACGTTCTTTACGCAGAACTCTAGACAAAGGAGGATGCTATATGACAACCAGGAGATAATGCTGTTATGTTGAAATGACTGCTTATTATGGTTTTTTTTTTTTTTTTTTTTGGTTTGCAGAAATATTCTATGACAATGGCCTACCAAAATATTATAATGCTGTTGAGAGAAACATACAATATATGTTCCTTAGTTCAATTATCAAATTGAGTTGGTTTTGCTATTTTGGCTATGCAGAGCAGATTAGGTCATGAAAGTCTTTGGACTTCTCTCAGTGAATGTAAAAATATTAGGCCATATTGCTAGGATGTAAAAATACTGATAACCCAGTCTAAACCCAGTGTAAAACTCCCACACTCAGAAAAGCATCCCTGTCTCTGCCCATTATAGAGACTGCATCAACATATATGTCAAACTTCTTCTCAGTTTTGAAGTAGGTTTTATTTTCATTTATCACATGATATTTTGCAGCTTCATGCCACTCAAATCAGTTTGATTTCCACTCTCTAATAGTGTCTAGGTAGTCCTTTGATTAGTTATCTTTCCAAATCTTTGGAGTAACTAATTTTGAAGATGTTTTAAACTGCACTGACATAAAATGCTTCCAAACTACCACTTCCTATTTATAATATGTTCAACTTTTTTGTTTGTTTTATTCAGTTTTGTCTAGGTCTAATTTCTTTGTGTTTTGTGAGGTCCTTGCTCTAGTAATTTGGAAAAGGTGAAGAAGATGGAGATTTTGGACAGTGCTTTTTCTTCTTTGATTAGGTGTACACAGAATAGAATAGGACTGAGTGACACACTTGCTGAAAGCTATATGGGTCCATCCATGATGACAAGTCCTTGTAAGTAAATAATTTTAGTATTTTTAGGATCCCCTTTGATTCACTATATTAAGCAGAAAATATTTGTCCATATATATTGGCAGGTAAATCAGTAAAGTTTATGAAACTTTTTGAAGTAAAATTTTAAAATTTGGATCATTTTCAACTAAGAAGTTTGTATGATGAAGAAATGGGGTAAAGTGTTATCTTTCTTAACATTACCTTAGATGACTGTACTTCATGTATGGCCTGAATGTGATATTACTCATGCTCTGGTACCAAAATGTCACTAAACACCATCCCACAAGTACTAACCATCAGAACTGAAAACTATTTCATATGAAAGTACAGCTCCTAGAACAGTGAGATAAGCAATAAGTTCTCTTAGCTGTTTCATGACATGATTTTAGGATTTCCCCAGCTTACTAAAACCAGTCAGTCCAAATAAGTAATATGACTCAGAAGGAGCAGTATTCTTTTACTCTCCTAAGATAATGGAAAGAAAATGCTGCAAACAAGAAAAGTTTTTATAATTCAAAAAATGTTTATTCTGCACTCATCCTATTGCAAAATTAAACATTTAAATATCCAGAGAGCTTTCATCCATTCTTTTTTTTTTTTTTTTCTTTCTTGCCTTGTTTTTACAGACTTCTTTCTGGACACCCATTGCTCTATCAAAATGTTCATCTTTGTTAGTTTACTTTCTACATGTACAGTGCATTCACTGCTTAATCACAAGGTCAAGATTTGTTTTCTTAACTTCAATGACCAACTAACCCTACGTAATCAGTTACTTTTAAAACAAAAGCTAAGGATCACTGTTCCTCTCAGTATTGTTCTCTCCTCTGAAAGGACAATAAATGAAACTGACCCTTATTCTAAAAGTCTATAAAAAAGCCACAATAGAAAAAGAAGTTTGATAACCCCAAACCTATATATTATATCTAAATCTAGGTAAATAAACGAGATGAAAGAATAAATCATTATATATTCTGCTACTGAAAGATATTCAGAGACCATGGTAATGTAGACAATATATGAATTTTTAAAGGACAGGTATGAACACTAAATAATGTTTTCAAATCACAGGACTTCTATCCTGTGAGAGACCACATTGGCAGATGAATCGGCACAAGTTGGAATTAATGTTTACCATAGTTTCTTACATTCCATGTATGCTACTGAAGGTGTAAAACCATGTAATCACAGAATAAATATAATACAATATTTTTCTGAAAGGACGCCTACTTCATGCTTCTGACTTCCTGGAGGAACCAGAAGCCTTGCAGAGGAGTGGCCTCTCCCCTCCCCTCCCTTCTGCTTGGGAGGATAAATCAGAGTTTTGTATAAGAAGTGACTTCATCTGTAAGATGGATGAATCAAAGTTTTGAAAGAAAAGAAAAGACAGTCCCACCAAGGCAGATGGATGTTCTTCAGGTTCTTCTTACACTATACTTCTCCCACTAAGTTTGTATGTGATCTTGGTCAAGATTTTTAAATCAGTTTCTGCAGGGAGTTAATTGAGTATGCTACACATTTTCTGATACTAATTTAAGATTCTTAGAGTTTTATTTGTAGAAATGCTGAGCTCTCACATCCACAACTGAAATCAATAGAACCTGCATTTTGAAAAAGCTATATGCAGTGGAAAAGCAAGTCATTCTATTTCAAGTTTGTTACACCATGCTGATCAACACTTTGATAATGTTGCCCTTTCTCTGCATGTATCTCGATTTTTCATTTGTAAAATCCATATGGTAATAATAACAACAGCTATGGTACTCTTTTAAGACAATGAACTAATTAGGTCAGAGTTTTGAGAAGATCAGAATCAAAAATTTAAATTAAAAATATATTAAAAGATTTCGTAAAAGCTTCATCTACGTTTTTAAGCTTTAGAAATACCCTACAGTATTGAAAGAAACATTGATAACATGAACTTAAATAAGGGCTCTCAAATAATTTAATCTTAAAATACAGCAAATGCAAAATAAAAATGTTTTCAAGAGCTAATAGCATTTATTTTTTAATGTTTCCCAGTGGAATGTTTGTATTTCAAAACTTGAACTTTTATTTAAAAAAAACTTGACAAAAATCCTGTCAGTTTTAGTGATGTAATACATCAAGACAACACTGTGAAGTTTTAAGTGTTTATGAATGAGGAGAACTAGATCTGAAAAATTATTTGGTGCTTTTTTATTTTCATTGTTCCTACTTTTCCTTTTTCTAATGTACTAGGGAAAGAATGCTAGAATTGTATGGTTTGGAAGGGACCTTTAAAGGTAATCTAGTCCAACTCCCCTGCAGTGAACAAGGAATGTTCTAGTGCATTTGCGCTCTTGAGTTTTTTCCAGACTCACCACATGAGCAAGGACCCTGGATACTACAAAGAAGTGTGTTTTTGAACAATGAAGCTATTTTTTTGTGAGTAGCTTCTTGTCTGCTCTTGTTAATGACAGGAAAAGTCAAGTAGCCTCCCACTCTCTCTGAATAATTTGGGCTGGTACATTTTACACCGGAGTGCTGGATCCAAGTGCGTAAATAATCAGCCAAACACTGGTCATTTTCCTGGATCGATTGTGATCAGGTTTTCTTCCTTATTACCAGACAGTGTAAACACAGTCTTGGGCAACTGAGAAGGCAATGGATTGGGAACAGTGACTGGAAAGACTACTGAGGAGAATGTTACCTTAAACAAATATCTGTGTAACATAGGCCTGTGAAACATAACCAGATCAAATATGTGTAGAGGTAGAGTCTTCCTACAATGAGGGTTACCAGTTCTTTTAAATAATGGATTGCTTTAATGTCACTCAGAAAGGAAAAAAAAAAAAAGATATTGTTAGAGATCAGAACTGTAAACACCCTCAGGCAATTTCATATGGAGAAGGGGAAAAAAAACAAAACGAGAAGTCATTGGCAATATGAACCTCTACTGATTAAATTTGATCTTATGAGCTCTTCTGGGAAGCACACTAACATTACAGAGCAAACTTGCTTGAAAATAAGTTGCAGTGTTGAATAAAGTTTACAATGCTACCAATGGTCTTATTAAGATGATGTAAAAAGCACTTGCAAAGACTTCTTGTATCATACTCTACTGCTTTTTTTTGCCCTAAAGTCAGAAAAAATATAATACCCAGGTGCCCCTAGGTTCCTTTGGTCTTAGCAAATATTTATGGTTCCTGTCACCTGGTAGATTTAGAATCTATAGGGATTTTTTTTTATTATTATTATGTACATGTTAAGCACCTTTCATCTCATTGTTCAAAGGAAGTTGTTTCTACAACACTGTGGAGTAATATTGTTTAATATTCAAGATATTCTTCACCATAATATTTTAATGTAGTAACGTACTGCTTCCCAGTAAAAAAATTCTAATGGACTGTACTGAAGTGTATAGAAAACAGATAGTCACTTGTCTTTAAAATGTACTATCATTGTATTATCTATAATTAAGAAAATTCCTTTCAAGGAATGTTTATTTCAAGTGAGTTCATCACCTATATATAGAATTATATCTTTCTAGATTCTTCTGGATGCTAGGTTGAAATAAATTTTGCATCTGACATATCAAAAGACAATTTCTGCAGAATGTGTGATAGTTCTTAATATGAAT
This sequence comes from Gallus gallus, assembly GCF_016699485.2. Classification (NCBI taxonomy): domain Eukaryota; kingdom Metazoa; phylum Chordata; class Aves; order Galliformes; family Phasianidae; genus Gallus; species Gallus gallus. The sequence continues at coordinate 38,967,564 of NC_052572.1, forward strand.
GTCATCTTCAAACATTAGATACATTGCTGTCCCATTGCTTACACCCTTTCCATGCAGTTATGGAGCCTCTGTTGCAGTCAAACCATTTAGCAGTTTGCCTACATAAAAGGCCTAGACTCAAATGACAAGTTTGCAGTACATTCCAAGGCATGACTCTAAAATGTGTGGATGTAGACCTAGCTTTAATGCAATTGCCCTCTTTACTCAAGGTAACATAAATAAAGTCTTAGCTTGCATTAGCTGTCTGAAGCAGCAGTCTATGTTCCAGGCAAGTAAGTGCAGCCTGCAAGGGAAACCTGTTTTACTGTTGCTGCTACATAAGAATTAAGCCTAAGCTAGCCATAGCTACTTTATCTATGTGTAAGCTACAGCCATGCTTTCCGATAGATCTAGACAAACTTCAGCTGGAAGAAGGAACAAAATTACATGGAACATCTTTTTGCATCAAGCTGACTCATCTGGACATAAGCTACTGTCTGGTAGAACAAGTAGGAAGATGTGTGGATAGAAAAGAAGACTTTGGTGAGAGTGACGTAAAATATTGTGGATGTTTAAAAAAATACCACAGTGCTTTTAAATTTCATTTATTGCTGCTTCAAAGTCTTGAGCTTACTTAAGTAATGCAGGAACACGAGAGAGTAATAAGTAATACAAAGGTGTGACTGCTTGAAGAGGAAAGAATCTGACCTTTTGCTTATTACTGAAGTGTATAATGCAAATGTATAATTGGAGTGCTATAGTTTTGATTTTATTTAGTATTTCAAGATATAACATTAATGATAGTAAAAAATACATATTCCAGTATTTTCACTGTTCTCTGAGAAAACACGTACACAGTAGAGTGGAGCATTTAATCTGCTGTTTACTCCGAGATAGAAGTATCTTAACCTTGACCTGCCTGTAGGTCAGAAAGTATTAGTGAATTTTCTGAAAAGCATGTGGCTAGGTCTATTTAATTTGGCAACAAATCTTTGAGATCCCCAGTTTACATAGATATGCATTACAAGAGATAATGGTAAATTAATTAAGAATTATAGGATTTCATTGTTTTTCCTAAGCACAGTGCAGTTTTTGTACTCTTTTCCTATCATTTATTAGTAGAATTTTAAAAGACAGCTGATGGCGTGGTGTATTTGATGACCCTCAATGCAACACAAGCAGAGTCAGAGAATATCTTGATCCAAAAGTAACAATATAACATTTGATACAAATTGGCAGAGAAGAATTCAACTCGCAAATTTTTCTTCAGCTGAATTCCTGATCTTGGCTCTGGCATATTCAATCTAAAGGTCAAAAGGTAAACTTTCAGTGAATATATATATGAACAGTAATACATGGAAAACTAGAATTCCTATTAACGCAGGTATATAGAATTAGGATAGTATGGTTAGGTTGTGGTTGGACTTGATGATCTTTAAGGTCTTTTCCAATCCGTGTAATTCTGTGATTCTATGATTTTCTTTGTTGTGTGCACTAGGCCACAATCAGCAGCACAGGGCCATAAATTACACCTACTTCAGCCAGCAAAACTTCCTGAGCCTCAGGAAAGAAATCTGTACAGAGAACATCTAGCATCTTACACATCACTTACATACATTTTCTTTTACACATAAGTTTTCACTGATGGAGAGACTTGCTGGATCAGTCATCTATCAGAACGTGTTTGATAGTCCCATGTATTTCCAGTGTCCATGGCTTACTTTTCCTGTCATGAGCCTGGAGTTTCCAAAACACCTCTTCTGTCATTGGGCTGTAGGAGCCATACAGGTGCTCCAGGCATCAGGGCTCCATGGCTCACCAACAACGGATACTTAGAGTCTAAGACTTCAAATTTTATCAAATTCTAAATGGGAAATCAATTCATCAAATAAACAAACGAAAAACCAACCCCTTAAAAAAAAAACTCAATCAGAAAAAGACAGAAAATATACAAGGTATGTCAATGGGCTTTATTAGGTGAGAGAACAACCTTTGTGTGCGACTGTGATACCACAGCCCTTATGCTAGTCTAGCGGATAATACTTTAGTCATGTCCTAAAGAATGCAGTAAGAAAAAGTCCTTTGTTCAATCCAACTTTTTTGGCTTAAGTGAAGATTTTCTGGCAACCTCATTCATCTTAAACTGTACCAATATTTGAATTAAAAAAGTAAAATATTCTTCAGGGTTAATCTAAAGGAAATATTTTCCCTGCTTCAGTTCAATTTAATTGAGTATCCCAGGGGCTGGTATTTTATTTTATATCACTAATCTAAAGAATTTGCTTCATTCAGATGAAAGAAAGAAGATGGCTTCTTAAAATTGGATACTGTTGATAAAGTGTGAAAAAGTTTTCTTCTGGAAAACAATAACCTACATCTAATGGTAAGAAATCACCAGCAAATTCCATTATGTTTGTGGGCTTGACATGTGGTGCTTATTAAACGTAGGAACAAAGCCACTTTATACATCATAATGTTCACATTACAAATTCACTGCTCATAATGGTGCTGCAAGTGTATATGCAATTTTTCTGAAGTTATGAAATATATTTCTGACACCTCAGGTATTGATGTATGCATGTGCGATATTGTCCCAGTGCAGTAAGGGAGACTTAACTGATGTCTGCAAGATTTGATTTATTACAAGTAAATATGATTGCCTTCATAATCTGATTTTATTATGTTCGGGGCTCTCGCAGGTAAACTTTTAGTAGGAAGAAGACCACTTTTATTAAAGCAGTCTATTTCTGAAAACTGCTCTGTTTCTAAAGAAAGAGGAGAGGAGAGGAGAGGAGAGGAGAGGAGAGGAGAGGAGAGGAGAGGAGAGGAGAGGAGAGGAGAGGAGAGGAGAGGAGAGGAGAGGAGAGGAGAGGAGAGGAGAGGAGAGGAGAGGAGAGGAGAGGAGAGGAGAGGAGAGGAGAGGAGAGGAGAGGAGAGGAGAGGAGAGGAGAGGAGAGGAGAGGAGAGGAGAGGAGAGGAGAGGAGAGGAGAGGAGAGGAGAGAGATGGGAAGGGAAGGGAAGGGAAGGGAAGGGAAGGGAAGGGAAGGGAAGGGAAGGGAAGGGAAGGGAAGGGAAGGGAAGGGAAGGGAAGGGAAGGGAAGGGAAGGGAAGGGAAGGGAAGGGAAGGGAAGGGAAGGGAAGGGAAGGGAAGGGAAGGGAAGGGAAGGGAAGGGAAGGGAAGGGAAGGGAAGGGAAGGGAAGGGAAGGGAAGGGAAGGGAAGGGAAGGGAAGGGAAGGGAAGGGAAGGGAAGGGAAGGGAAGGGAAGGGAAGGGAAGGGAAGGGAAGGGAAGGGAAGGGAAGGGAAGGGAAGGGAAGGGAAGGGAGGGGAGGGAAATTGGCACAAAAGCTCAGTCAAGATACTACTGACATTCTTGAAATGAATATTCTCTTAGCCAAGTTAATCACAATTTATGGCACTTCTTTACAGCACTAACTCGAGGAAAATGAGCGCTGTGTTTAAAGTAAGAAAATCATGATTGTAGCAATATGATCAGATAAGCATATCAGTTTTAGAAAGGAAAAAGAGCTTCTGTTTTCCATTACTGCTGCAGTGAGTAGCTGGACTGTCAGTTTGAAAGGATGACCACAAAGAGTACAGATAGAAAAGATTTAAAGCATTACAGCTTAATTTTTTCCTGCATTTCTATATGCAACTCACTGCATATTGCTATTTAACAACATCATGTAGAGATTACTTTTCTCACCAGTCTTGATTGATACCGTACCCACGATCATTTGCTGCCAGCAATAGCATGCAGGTCTATATCCACCAGATGTATTTGTCTTCTGTTTGGTTTAATTACTGTTCCCTTTTGCTGTCCCCAGAGTGGAAACCATGGCAGCAATGTCTCTGATGCTAAATCAGGGACAAAGGTCTAGGTTCATTTCACTGTAAGATGATTTTGTATGATACTTTTCATGGAGTTAGTCTTCCACTACTGCAAGTCCAGTATCACATTCAGAGACTGAAAAGATATGAAACACTGGATGTATAAATCTAAGGAGCAAAAATTCCATTCTATCTAAAGGAAAGATGAGCTCATTCTAGTAGCTCTCAGAAAAGAACTAGGAAAACACCACATTATTAATGTGTGTATATGTGTGTTTGTTTAAATGAAATACGTATTTAGATCCTGCCAGTGGTAAATAAAACCCAGCAAAGTATCTCTTTATTTCTTCCATTGTATTAATTTCTTTAGCAATGGGTAAGAAAAACTTTAATTTTTCTGTAGATATAAACCTGTGATATCATATAAACATAATATATGATGGTGGACACTGTAATGGAATTTTATTTTCATCCAGTAGGGGTGACTGTACAGAATCCATTAGTGGCTTTGTTTCGCTCCGCCACCCGTGAGTTATACAGTCATTCCTAACTCAAGAAAATTAAGTATGCTGTCTTTTCCCCCATCAGAAACGCTATATTTATGAACACACACAATGCAGAATATATTAATGTGTACAGTATTGGCTCATTTGTGGGCCTTTGGTTACATACGTATATATGTGTGTGAACGTACACAGTATGTTCATGGATAGGTCTTTAGGTGTGGCTCCATATCTATAATTATATAAGTTTGAGGGCACAATTTCTAGAATGTGAGTGAATAATTTTAACTGAATATATGCCAAAAGATGTGTTTTTACATGGAATACAGCCAGCAGGTACTTGCCAATACATGAACAAAGACAACACTTTCTGTTCTAAACACTTGAATTGAAAAATTCAGAATGTCACATAATGCAAATGACACAGAAAGTCATAACAGTGCATTATTATCATTTATATTACTTCATTTCATGACACAATCACTGATAAATTGAAAGCAAAATGACAATAGCATCGTGAATCTCTCTTTTTCTCCCCTCTTTACTTATTTTTTTGGTAAATAGAATTCTGGCTAGCATATGAAAGAATTCATCATTTCCTCACTTGGCAATTTCGTGTGAATTAAAACACTGTGCAACAGGAGACTTTTTAACACGAAAACCAGACCATTTAAATAGAAATAAAATTGTTCTCTGCAAGGTGCTTGTTCCCTGTCAATCCAGAACTTTACACATAATTAAATTCACCTTAGAGTGAAGTCTGTGGGATCTATATGTGAGTACTTGAACTGACTTGCTGGACATGTTTTTCAAGTTGTCCACAAAATATTAAGATCATTCATGAATCTCGGGCATGCCAGATAATTGAAGGGATAGTCTGAGGAATGTTATTAGAGGATCCAAATGCTGTAGTCCTCTGACCATAAACGTGTCAGTGTCCTACATATACTGTGGCAGGCCTTGGTTATAGTTGAAAGTTTTACTCAAGAATTTCATTGGCTATCATTTACTAGGAAATATCCATCATATAAGACAAACTGCACTATCAAAAACTAAGAGAGTGAATATCCTTGACAAACTCTTTACTACTTGCAGGAGAAAGCAGGAGAGTCATCCTAGATTGCAGAGACAGTTTAGTTCAGTAGGGTAAATCTGGGGGATTTTTGGTCTACTGTGTTTGGAAATCATGTGACAGACTATGTGGTAGTGTAGGTGGTAAGCCTGTCCAAGAGATGACAATGGGCACTCTACAGCATTTTGTTTTGAATTCACTGATGTCTTGTAGAATTTGATAGAAAATAAGGATGCTATGGTGACTGCTCTGCTTATAGTAATAACATAAGTACAGACACAAGCATTGTGACTTACGAGTTCCAGACAATAACAAACAGAGGCTTTTTCAATCAAGTGAAGATGACTGCAATTTTACTTAAAAAATGTTCTTCTAAACAATACATTATGACAGCTTCCATTTAGGGAAAATCATTAAAAGGAATGGGCTCAAATGAGAGAGTACCTTTATCTTGCCTTGGATATTCTAGTGTGCTGTCCAATAATAATTTTTCTCTTTTTGTTGGTTTGACGGAATGACTTCTGGATTAGCATTTGGACAGCACCCTAAGAAGTATGGGTTGAGTATTTGGACAGTGTTGAGAGTTGGACTTGATTACCCTTGTGGGTCCTTTCCAGCTTAGGATATTCTGTGATTCCATCAGACATTTCTGTGCTTCAATAACAGTACTTTCAACAAACATAGTCTTTGCTTACAGCTAGACTTGAAAATCAGAATTTTGTAAAATTTAGAAAAGTCAAAATATCTGTAAGAAGAGAATGCTCTGAACTTTCTGATTCCAGGTATTTAAAAGATTTTTGAATGTAAGGGTTTGACAGCACTTAAGGACACTTCTCTGCTTCCAACCATCACATACAATGAAAAAAAATAGCAGGAAAATTTACAGAAAAGGTCAATTACAAAATAACTTACATTAATCTATTATAAGGTAAGTTACCCCTTCTCCGGATAAACTTTTACATTCTCAGAAAGTAAAATATGTGGAAAACCTTGGAAACTGATATGAATAATGGCTCTGTATGTATGTAGATTGCTCTGAAAGTAATGCCTCCTATTTATTTCCATGGAAACTACAACAGATATAAGGAGAACAATAACACTATTTGATAGAGCAAATTCTCACCTAAAAGAAAAAAAAAAAAACACTATTTTTTTTTAATGTAGTTGCCACCACTAAGAATTTATGCCAGCAATGAACAACAGCTTGGATATTGCATTCATAAAAATCTGCACCAGTGGAGAAGAAGACTCACTGTTTCTCAGATACTGTAACAGCATCACTGCTGAAACGCATCACCCACTGCCTCACTGCACTCATATCCACTATTTGATCTTCATAAATGTTCAGCAAGTGTTGATGAATATCAATGGGTACAATTTTTTTTGCATGGAGGAATTCAGTTCCACACCTTTGCTTCATATGCACTTCCATGTCAGATGCCATTTAGTCAGACAGCTCCTCTTCTGCTATCTGTCACACAGCAACAACATGTAACAGAATATTGATGAGAAGGTTTAATCTTTATGCCATACCACCAACATCAACTTCTCATGTCATAGGCCAACAAAATAAAAACATAGAATCATATCATAGAATCATAGAATGGCCTGGGTTGAAAAGGACCACAATGATCATCAAAATTCAATCCCCCCGCTATGCGCAGGATCACCAACCACTAGACCAGGCTGCCCAGAGCCACAGCCAGCCTGGCCTTGAATGCCTCCAGGGATGGGGCATCCACAGCCTCCAAAAATTGGAGGCATTTCTTTCAGAGCAGCTCCCACAGTAACACTACCCATTTGTACTTGTGTTGCAAGCTCTACAAGATCATGTAGGAAAAGCAGAAACATAAAGAAAAATTCCACAGAAGTTAGCACACTCTCATGTGTTGCCTTTGGAAATTATTGATTAGAGACTGATCATCAACTGCTATAAACTGTCTTTGATTGTTTACTTTTGGTGTTCCTTAGATTGTTTACTTTCAGTGTTCCTATGATGACTTATGTGAAACTGTGGTCATGGCAAGAGTATATGATCATGGATCAGACGTATTTTTTTGGTCCCATATAAAAGATACTCAGCTTCTTCGTCCTATGTTATTATGAGGTAATTAAAGGAGTATGTGTGTATACACACTAAGAATGTTCAAAGGGGCTATTCAACAGTCAGTTTTTAGTCCTGCCTTGCTACTGAAGCTGATGAGCTCGTGATGTAAAAGGTAACAGACAAAGCACATGAGCTTCAGCCGGTTGTGATCAGTTTGTTTCCAAACTCAGCTACACCCAAATACAACATCCTTTTCCAAAGATCTGGAAATAAATCTACTCTGTCCCATTGACTTCTCAAATAAAACGTGACCAGAAATATTTGCCCTGATGTTGTTTGTCATGCTTTGCTGTGTGTGAGAGGAACTTCTGAGCAGACTGGGAAGTCCTGCATTGTGAAGCTGATAAAATACAGGGAAATAAAAATACGTGCTCATAGAATATAGAGAAAGCATTTACTTGTATGTCCATTTTAGGACATGATTACATTTTATTTTTTGCTTAACCAAATTAATTTCCTTCTTTAAGGAAGGAAAGAACAAGTCCACAAAATAGGGGCTTGTTCTGTGCAAGGTCTGAATTGTCTGGGAAGCTTGTGAATGAACTAAATGCAAGCTAATAAAATCTGCCTCTGAATCCTGCACATTAGTCCTGCTTTTTGCAGTGCTGAAGTATTATCAGTGCTTTATATTCATATTGATTGTGTGGTCAAGGAGAATATGGCAGATCAAGACTGTTAAACAATTCAAACTCTGCCACTCTTAGTCACAGTATTTTTAACGTGGTATTTCTATGATTTACATATACAAAACTTAAGTCTATATCTACTAACATATTCATAAGTGCCTAAGTGTATAATAAACAACCAATGTTGTTCCCATAGTGTGTTGTAGGTTTGTGCACAACTGAGGGAACACAGCTCTATGCTTCCAAAAACACAGAGAAATTTGAAAAGCAAAACTTCACCATCTTCTACTATACTATCCATAGACGTGTGGAAATTTTCTTTATAGTTAAATATTAAAAATGTGACAAGTGACTGAAAGCAGTGGAAAATGTCAGGTAACCTTAACTTGAAGCAGCATTATGAGTACTGTCTAGCAAAAAAAAGCTGAGGATGTGTCCATTATTTTTAGTTGAAGAGCATGTTGTCACTGGGCAGAAGAATTGCCAAAGGATTGTTAGGAATAGTCAGTAGTGAAAAAAAATTTCTTATAAATTCTCTCTCTTTTTTTTTTTCTTTTGTCTCTTTGGAGGGTTTGAGGTGAGGGATTGTGGCAAATTAAACAGCCAAAATATATTCTGAAGTCCCAATTCTTTAGCTGTATACACAAAAGGATACAGAATACATCTGATGTTATTTAATTCAAACAGCATTCATTTTCTCTTCTGCAAAGTGCAAAACTAAATTCAAACAAAAATGTAATACTTATTACATATAAGTCTCAACACTAACCTCTTGTCCACTGGAGCAAAACCTGAAGCTGAATGCTGCCCAATACAACGAATCATAACTTAAAACAGCCATATGTAAGTCAGTGGGACGCAACCAAGCAAATACAAAATTAACTCAGCCTTTTTAATACAGCACAATTGCTGGCTAAAGAGGGAAACTATGAGGTGATTTTCAAAAGAGGAACTACATTGAAGGTGCTACTGATCTCACAAAGGTGAGACTGAAGCACAAAGATACATTCTTCAAAATGGAAGATTTGTGTCCTCAAGTTCCTACAGACAAGTCTTGACATTAAGTAAGTCTGAGGAAAATTCTGCGTAGTCCTTCAAGGAGGGAAAATAATGCTGTATAATATAAAGCAGCCTGCCACAATGGGAATCAGGAACAATGGAGGAGGAAGTTAAAAGATCAATCCTAACCACATTGTGAAGCCCTCTGCCAAGAAAAAGCTCTCTATATTGGATGCTAATCCTCAGATACATTTCAATGTTCTTTTTGAACCCAATGCTCTCTATAATCCTTTCTGAAACAGACTTTCTGAATTGGTCAATGTATGTATAGATCATCAAATCAATAAATTTAAGGTAGGTGCAATTAACACTGTGGAAAAAGGCAGTGGGAGAGGCAGGAGTCTGTATCAATATGTACATATAGACAAGAGAAAGAATTTGCAGTTCATGGTTCTAGAGAAAGAACAAAGATTCATGATTTTTTCCTCCCAAGCTGATAATAGACCTCTGCTTCTCACCTGCTTGTCCTTCTGAAAAAAATAATTATTATTTTCCATCTTTCTCTGACAATTCCTCTCCTTCTCTCTTTTCCCTAGTGACACAGGAGGTTTTCTGGATCTTGATTTTGATCTGTTATTCCTGTTTGTACGGATGTGGGTGTTTTTAGGATATCCCTGGACATTTATTAAACCACTGACCGGTGGAGGCTCTGCCACAGATGGATTTCATTCAAGACTGGTGCTATTATATTAATGGCTTTAATTTAAACAGGACTAGCCTCGCTAGCCAAATTACTGCCATTTAAATCAATTGGCTTAGGGGAAAAAACAGCCTGACCATAGCTATTAGACTTCAATTTATTACTGTATCAGTTTTTAAATTGGGTAAGGCATACTGCTCAGTGTCTGTCCTGTCTTTTGGTGCTGCTCCCTCCCTCACTCAAATGGTAATAAAATACCCAGAGGAAAAAAAGAAAATCTGAAACATCACATTAATTTAAAGTCAATGTTTCGTGAGCAAAGACCGGGTATCTTGTGAAAGAGACTCTCCATAGGATCCAATACTTGCCTTTGATGTCACCTCATTAAATTAATATTCAAATGATCTAACAGATGTATTAGTTTAAAAAGACATTTTACTGCATTTTTTTAAGAAATAAAAAAGTCGCAATGCCTTTTTTTTTTTTTTTTTTAACACATTTCAACCTGATTCAAATAGAAAAGCAAAAAGGAAGAAAATGCTTTAGATGTGCTCTTTTGATTTTTTCCAATCTTGCCTGAATAAAATGGAATGGGAGATCAAGAACACTCAATTAATTTCAACATTGGGTGTCACAGGGAAAAGAAGAGGGAGGAGGGGGGAACATTATAGATGCATAACACTTAACAAATGCATAGACTGAAAGAAGGAAATATGGGGGGGAGGGGGGAGGGGAAGAGATAAAAAACCGTGTCTGTATTTTATTGCACTCAGTAAGCTTTTCGCTTGTATTTATAGCTGCAATTATATCTCAATGAGGTTTGTCTACAGTGTTGGCTTCACGCTAATTTTCCCCCTCACTGCATTCTTGGAATAGGCTCGGACTGTTTATGAACCAGACATATTGACCTCATTTACAGCTAGCAGTTTAAATCCATAATTTTTCCACCCACAATCCCTCTTTGACATTCCGGCGATGCGGCCGGCTCACTGAGACTGAACTAAAAGTCTCACACTTCATTGAACACCATTATGCGGCTTTATGCTTATAAGCCTGTTTCCCTCGGCTGCCTTTCAGCTTTGCTGGAGATCCGTTTGGCCACAGGCCGGCAGTGATTAACTGGAAGAATCCAATAAATCAGCCTGTCAGCCAGCAGGCTCTCCTCACTGTGTCTACAAATCGACATTTGGATTTGCACTCTCTTTTTTTCTCCCCTTCCCTCTCCCTCCCTCCCTCTGCCTCTCCCTCCTCTGCCCTGTCCTTATCCCCCACCCCTCCTGTGGGGCTGCAGGGTCTCTCTTTCCTCTCCCAGTGCAAGGTGAACTTGAAGGAAGGCTATTGTCATGGCTGGATCCTGCAAACGGTCCTTTGGTGATACAAGTTGCTTTGATTTGTGTGCTGTGCCAGCCTTCCTCTCATTTCCCTTTTCATTTCAATTCCACTCTCCTTTAACTCTTGCAGCTCCCCTCCTTGGCAGCCAGAGAGGTTGGAGGTGATTAAAAGAAAAGGGAAGACAGACTCTCACGCTGCATTTCCCATCTGCTCTTGAAACTGTGGTGATATGGGGAAACTGAACCTGGGAAAAGAGCACTACAAGCTGACCAAAGTGTGAGCAGAACCACCCCAGACCCTGAGTGACCCTAGCCTCCCTGCTTTTTTTGTATTAGAAAACTATAATTATGTCTTCTGCTTCTTGTTATTGGTTGTTGGGGTTTTTTTCCCCTTTGATTTCAGCTGTTGACTACTTGCTGTCTTCATTTCCACATATTCTCACATCAGCATGCTCTCAGCCCCCATGCTGGGTGCCTCTGCTGCTGCTCCTCAGGAGTGCTCAATCACTTTTGGGACACTGGGGTTGGCACCTCTACCAGAAACAGCTCCAGACGGAAATCCTGAATTAAGTGTCCCGTGCTGTACTGTTCCAAGCATGGGGAACACAGATGAGGCTCTGACCTCCATCAGTCAGTTGTGCAGTTCATTTCCCATGCTGGTACGCCTGCCACAGCCACTTCATCTTCTCGCTGGCACTACCTCTGCTCCTCAAGCACAAACACTTGGGCTTCCAGACATCAAATGAAGCACACAGTCTGGTACTAAAGATATCATAGCCTTCCAAACTTCCCTGGTCTGGTGGCAAAGGCAACCACTATCTTCATTGTCACTGTGGTACCACAGTCTGGCACTGTCAACAGTTTACAGGCTGGTTTGGCCCAGTTCTGTGACTCATGGGGTAGGGAGACCCACAGACTCACGCCCCGGAAAAAGAGAAAGGGGAAAAGGAGAAAGGGTAGAAAGATGGGCCTAAAAACAAAACAAAACGATCTGAGGAGGAAAGCTTATTTACTAAATAAGATAACAGAATGCAAGATAACACCCTATAATACAGTATAATTGGAATTGAAGTTAATAAATCAAATAAAATGAGAGAGTGTCCAAAAAAACCTGGAGGCCTCACTCTAATGCTGAAAGCGATGTCTAGCCAGGCCAAGCAGAAAGGCAAAAGAGACAATGTCTTGTGATCTGAGAACAGTTTTATCTTTCCCTCGGAGTGGAAAATGGAAGCAGAACAACACAAGCCCATGCCCAAATAGCCTTTGGAAACGTCCAAGAAAGCAGACACAACCTCTCTGGACAACCTGTGCTAATGCTCCACCACCTGCACCCAAACAGAAGAACTCTTGATATTCAGAGGGAACATTCTGTGTTCCTGATTGTGTCCATTGCCTCTTTTTCTGGCATTGGGCACCACTTTAAAAATAATAATTTAAAATATAAAAATATTAAAAATAATTATTATTTAAAAAAATGAAAGGGTTTGGATTATTTCTTAGTGTATTGCCTCTTCCTGGCTCTTTTTCTCTTTGGAAGGGGCCATGGCTTTCTGACACTTTGAAAAATTAGGCTCCAAATGTTTTAGGCTCTGGGCTCAAACTTGTTATGGTAGAATGGAAAAACCTGGCAGATTTATTTCTTCCCTCTGTATCTACTAGCTGAGGACATTCGCCCTCTCCTGTCAATGCTGGCTGCCCACAAGCTTTACATGTGCACGTGAGGGCACACCACTTTTTCCAAGTCCAAACACAGGGAGGGAAAAGCAGTATTCTTGCCAGTCCCCCTTGTTCATTGGTGTGTATTAACTGTCCACCAGCTCCATTGCCCTGATCTGTTCATTCCCAGCATGACCCTAGACTAAAGCTACCATTTGTCTCTACGTAAACAGATGAGGCTGTGGCAGTAAAATTATCCAGGGCTTGGACAGGAGATCTGTGTGCAGATCCAGAAGCAACAGATTAACAGGAGGTGGAAGGGACTGCCATCGCCTAATTAGACCAACCCCTACACAGGCAGCATTGTCTTCTCACTGTGGCTTCACTTGGCTTTGATGGGCGGAATTACCATTTGTGTTTTACTGGTGGGTCCTTCTCAGATCTGAGAAGGTAGAGAGAATAAATTGTTCAACAGCAAACACAGATAACATCATTGTCTTCTCTCCACTCTTTCATAGGAACACCAACTCTCTCTTTCAATTTACACTGTGTTGCTTTACTTGTAGTGATTGAAAGTGCACGTGAAATTTCTGGATTTTAGGTCAAAATAATTTTATTTAGTTTTAAAGCAAAATATATAATAAGAAATAACAGCATTTTCATCACAGTACTTTAAACTTTTTATTCTCTCTTTAAAAAAAAAAAAAAAAGAAAATCTGCACTTTCTTTGGAAATAACCCATTGTACTGAGATTAAGTGACATGTTTCAGTATGGTACTTCAGGTGTGGACTCTGTGAGTCCACAGCACTGCCCTGTGTCAGAGTTGCCCACAGTGGGGTAGGAGGGCAGGAGGAGCTGCTGTCCACGGAGACTAGTGCCTGGAGACTGTGTCCTGTGGTATGGAGTCATACTGGAGCAGTGCTCAGGCAGATGCAGCCTGTTGAAAGCATAGGTAGGATCAGCTAAGGAAGGATGGTAGCCAGTGGGAGGGACCCACATGGAGGAGAGGCAGAGTGACCATGAGGGAGCAGCAGAAACAAAAGATTATGGGCTGATCTCAGCCTCTGTTCCTCATTTCCCAGTGCCATGCTTCTTTGAAAGAAGACATTTATACTCCACACAACTTCTGGCTATTCTCATTAACTGCACATGTGGCCAATTCTAAGTTCTCTCAGTGAGCTATTGTAATGTTATATTGCACAAACTAATTGCAGTCTGAAAGCCTTTCTGAAATTTGGTTGTTTTCAGTTTTCACCTGCTCTCATGCTGTTTAGAAGAATAAATCAGAAGTCATGATTTGCTTTCCCTAAATTGTTCTATGTGCCTCTGACTTCATCTCCTCCGTGAACAAAATAATCTAATTCTGCCTTTATATAGAGGTCTCTCCCTGATTCTATTTTGTTCTCCATCCTCTTCTATCTTAAATTTGTTTCTCTCACAAGAAAATACGTTCGGCCCAATTTACAGGCTCTGAAAATTCTTTTAAATCAGTTTCTGCTGTGGTGTGAATTTTTGAAAGGATTGTTATATAAGAGTTTTCCTATTTCATAAAAATTATGGTTACATATTACCTGTAAGAATTATTTGCTAGTAAAGCTTTTATTAATGTAAACTTTCAAATAATTCTTAGTGTAGATTGTAGTAAAAAGCATCAGATTTTGAGCACTGAAAGCTGAAATCATTTAAAATCTCCTTTGTTATTTTCTCTAATATGACATGTATAAATAAAATACAAGTAAAGACAAATCCTATTTTTAAGTATTTTTATCTGAGTGTGAATAGATATGACTTTTCTGGTTTGCTCTGCATCCCAATTGCCTTTTGGAGGGCTGGGGGGGGGGGGGGGGGAAGAGTGTTTCTATATCAATTTTGTACTTTAATCCCTTCTCTCTTATTTTTAGTATTTCTTACTCTTTTCTTTGAAGTTCAATTTGTGTTCTGTTCAAGATGAACCAAGGTGGCATTTTTAGCTGAAGAACATATCTTAGGAGTAGGTTTTTTTAGTTTTGTTTTGTTTTAAATTTCGTTAAAAAATTCAGAAAAATTCACACCTTAGGGTGTGAGTTCAGAAATTCAGAAACTCCAAAGGGTGAAGCATTGCAGTTATGATAGCTAAATACAACTACGTGTGAGGCTGACAGCCCTCTCTGAACAGCTGCTGTAGAGCACTATTATCTTTGGTGTCTTGCTACCTATGTTTCACCACCCCATGCTAGAGCTATACTTATACAGAATATATGTTTATATATACACGTATATATACATTGCCACTTTGTTAGTTGGAGACTTGAAAAAAGCAATTTCAAGAGATTACTACTCTGAAGGAAATGAAACAGAAGATTGATTGCTTAATCGTACTTGAGAAATGCAAGCTGACTTGGAGCAAGAACACAGAAAAATCCAAATATACTGTGTACCCTGACCAGCCTGGACATGGGATTCCATCCCCCATATTCCTTGGACATATGAGCCAATCCTTAGCAGAAATCATATTTGGTCAAGGTCTGCTGGCTGTGATTGGGCAGCCCCAGAGGGCTATGCATGCCTGGGGCCACCCAGGTGTGTGTCAGAGGAAATTAAGGAGCTGCAGTTGAGGCAGAGGTGAGTAGAAGAACTTGGGGAAAGTGTTGTTTTGCCTCTCTGAGTAAAGAAGATTGAGTTGCTCTGATGTGACCATATCTCCAGCATTTCTGCTCTTTGAGGCCTTATTTAACACTGCCTGATAGCATGTAGGAAGCCACACATCTGACTCTGGTTTGGATAAAAGCTTCAACAGTTGCTGCATTTAGTTATTTATTATTTTTCAAAACAGCAGAGCACCCTCAAGTTACCTCATTAAGTCTATATTTCCTGACTATGATTTTGCTGCTTTCCTCTAGGTCCCCACGATTTTTGATCAGAGATCTAGGCTGAGAAACAGAAGCTGGAGGCTGAGTCCCAAGGATGCTCAGTAACATGTGTTCATGGTCCCTCCTCCTGAGGCAGTTTTGTATTTTCCTCGTTTGTTGTTATCTTTTCTTTCTTCCCACTTTTATTCAGTCTTGCTGCTGTCTTGCACTTTATTGTTATATGGCTGTGTTTGTGAGAATTGTAGCACAAGAAAGGCAAAAGAACGGCTTTTCAGATGTTCTTCTGACATTAGTGCCAAAAATGTTCCTGGAATGAACTGCTGGCTCACAGCAGCATGAGGGTCAGGAGGGACTGATAGCTGGAAAGACCTGTCACATCTGGTAAACAGGGGAGAGCATGCTCCAAGCACTATAGTATCTCAATAGGAAACTGATGTCTTATCAGGAAAAAAGAAACCTTCTGTTTTTCCTCTGTTCAGGTCTCTGAAGTAATATGTATTCATATCTGTGTCTGTCCAACAAAACGAACACAAACTTTCGCATATAGATTGCCTAAGTATATAATTTTAGATATTTAGTGGGCTGCTGGGAAACTGCGGGTTATGTTGCAGCTCCAATACCTCTCGCATAACCTGGTTGGAGAAGTCTGAATTCAGAGATATGTCTGGTACTTATTCTAATTGCTGGAGTGAAGCAGTGTTAATTTCTGGCAAAGAGACTTCTGTTGCTGACATTAGAAAGCAGTAATATGTCTATTGTGTAACCTTTATTTATTTATTTATTTATTTATTTATTTATTTATTTATTTATAGACATTATCACATAGTGTGTCATTGTTCTGTAAAGGAAAAAGGAAATAAAACCTACATTTGAAATTTGTACAAATAAACCCATAAAAATATAAACTGTGTGGAATTCTCCCAAATGTAACTTTCAGAAGTTTAAATAAAAACACTATGCACTATTTTTCTAGTGTAAAAATCAGTCCAAGAGCTTGAACATGATAAGCTGTTTGAATAAGTTATTTTTTTAAGGTTCCTGTACTTCTCTTAGTACCATTCAGCAGGAAAGCCGATTTTGGTGGGTAGCGCTGTGAGGAAAAAATTATTTTAATTATGTGTAGATAAAATTGCATCCTCTTTTCTCTTTTCTTTTTAGGCTAGGATCAGAGTGATACCATCTAGTCCAGAATAGGAATGCAGGCAATCAAATAGTACTTCATACTTAGGAGGTTATATAAAATATCGTTAAAGATTTAAAAAGTATTGCCTGCACTGACACATGATTTCTTTGAGTTTTCTTCTACACAAATATGGGAGTCAAGAAGGCTAGCAACATGTGGGTGTAAGCCTTGCTGAAATGGGCTGAGGAAACATAGCAGATGTCTTATTAGCTAAGCAGTGTTCTACAAATAAGGAAAGAAGAAATAGAAAGGGAGATTAAAGAAGCCGGGATCTCCTCTAGCGTTTCTTCTTTCCTCTAGCACAGGGTGTCCCCATTAGGGGCCTTTCCTTTAAAGAGTGGTCAGGGGTCACATAGATCAGAATTTAAATTACCTATACCATGATGTACCTATGTGCACCAAAATGCATGTAAATGGAAGGAAAATAATTAGTCATTCTAAGCATCATGGTGATGATGAGACACCTGCAGGATAATCATCCAAATCAAATATTTGTCTCTGCTTCTTCAGGCAACCTATCTCTTCCTGCAGCCGCTGAATGGCATTGGAGTGGAGCGTGCACTGAAAAGCAAGGATGCCAACTTGACAAAGGCAGGAAACCTCCTGCACGCAGCTGCAAAACCCTAATTCCCAGTCATTATCATGCTTTTCCTTATATAGCAGCTTTCTTCATTCAGTGGTCTTCCACTTAATGAAGAAGGAGAAACTGGTTTACTCTGGGATTAAAAAAATCTTCCATGTTCAACCATCAACACAGCTGGTAAATTGGTACAAGTGATGTTTCTTGATCTATACTGTAGTCTATGTAAAGAATATTGTTTTCTAAGGCTCTTGGGGCATACCGGGAGGTGATATTTCTCCTTATACAGAAAACTTTTCTGTGCTGGAACCCTGTTTAGTAATTTTTAAAAGTTTAGTCAAGGAAAGTCTGGCTTGAAAATAGGTCAAAGGTAGAATAATATGTTTCTTTTTCCCGGATATCGGTGCAAATAATTCAGTTGCACTTTATTTATTTATTTATTTATTTTCCTGAATCAACTAAAAGGGTATATTTATTGACTGGGAATTTTAACTGTGTCTGGCCTGGTTGGATAGCTATTTTCTGAAAGTTAGGGGAAATGCTAGGTCTTGAAATCAGATATCTGAGAAGTGTTTCCTAGCCTGGCCTCAATGCTGCCCTCTGCACCACAATCATGTTGAGTTACAGCACATGCAATAAAAGTAATTTATTCGTTTTCTACAGAGATGTCGAATTGCCATTGTTTTGTTTGTTTATTTCCCTGACAGACAAACATTCAACTATGGAGGATCCATTTGGAGTCCATAGAAATGTCTGCTGTCAGATGCTGCCAAGGAAATGTTCCTCTTTGCATGCACTACTTCGGCTTGTTTCTAAGTTTGCAGTGTCCATTCTTCAGTTTCTTGACAGACATTATGTAGTTATTTGGGGCCACTAAATTTCCTGGTTTCATAAAAATGATCTGGAGTGGATGTGGTTTTAAGATATTTCTATACTGCATGGTGACTACCTGTTTTCTCCTTTTCCTCCCTAAGAAGAAACATATTCTATAGTTACATTGCATTTGTGTAAGGCCTTACAAAATACTTTTTTCATTTTTGTATAATCACATAGGACTCAGCTGACTTTTAAGAAAGTGAATATTGGATTTTATCAATGAAAGTGGCATTTCTCAGTCCAACCGTTGCTGTTTCAGGAGTATTAATTGTATGAGAACCTTCCCTCTCCTAGGGTGATGAGATGGGGAGGAAGAAGATAAATCCAACTGAGATAAGAGAAAATAGTTTATTAAAAGAAATGTGAGATATACAGAATAATTAAGAATAATAAATCAAATGAACTAAAAATAAATGGGAGGAGAGTGAGGGAGTCAGTCTGAGTCTTCCTCAACAGGCCCTCATGGCTGGCTTCCTGGAAAAAGATGGGAGCTCTTCCCTGTCACCCAGCATCAGACATCACATGAAAGCTCTTGAGAAATGTAGTATGTTTCAGTGTATCTTCCTCTTGGAGAGTCAGAACTCATGTGAGATTGCTAGAGAACCAAGAAGTACATCTTTGCAGTGCACTGTTTCTCTGCACCCAACTGTTGCATAATGCCGTGATATGGACTGCTGATATAACTAGGACACCAACTTATTCAAATTTATTGGAAACTTCATGCCAGTACGTACATGCAGTACTACAGAATTGTTCTACCAAAATCTTCAGAGTTTGTGTTCTTAACTGATGTTGAGGATTCATGCAGTTTATCTGACTTTATATTAAGTCAGAGTGCTTATTTAAGCACTCTGAAATAGAAACAAATAGTGGGTTTGTCAAGCTGCCACTCTACCTCCCATTATTTCCTGCTTCTCAAGTGAGTTCACTGAGAACCACAAGAGGAAACATAACAGAACTATAAGTCTCCTTCATTCCTCTTTTTCAAACCCTGAATATCACATAGAAACATATATATATATATACATATATGCTGTAATGATATTTAAGATGAAATATCAGAGAGATTTGGACAGTTGAAGTAATTAACTGAAGTCAGTTCTGACTGACCTTTATATCTAAAATATCTAAGGTGAAGATCATAAAGTCATTAAGGTTAGAAAAGACCTCTAAGGTCACCAAGTCCCACCATTCAGCTACCGCCAATACTGCCCACTAAGTCACATCCCTAAGTACCACATGTACAGATTTCTTGAACACATCCAGGGACGGTGATTCTAACCTCCCTAAGCAGCCTGTTCCAATGCCCAGACACTCTTTTGGAGAAGTTTTTCCTAGTATCCAACCTGAATCTTTTATTCATTTTTCAACAGCTTTAGTAAACATCTTCTTCAGATATCTTCTGATATCAAAATAAATCCTATACAAGAAGTTGTTTCTGTTGTTATGCAACAGTGAAAATCTTTATAGATGGTCACATTCCTTTTCTGTATATGATAGGAATTTTATTCACTTCACAGAAATATGTAGAGAGAACAGAACTGAGCCCTTTCTTAAGAACTGTAAGTTTTCCCTCAACACAGGATTGTATTCCATTTGACAGACATGTCTAGGATATACATACTATGAGAAATATTTCTCATCAAGCAGCAGTAAGCTGTAAACATATTGCATAGAATGAGCTCAAAGCATAATTTTTTCCTTCATTTTGTCCAATGCACCGTACTAAATCTCTGGTAGCGTACTATGAAATTTTTGTGATTTGCCTCTCGGAGAACAGCATCACTGAGCCAAGTTGTTCCTATTTCATCTACTTCTTTTGAACTGAGTTGAAGGAGTTGGCAAACCAAAACCACACTCGTGCCGATATTTAGCTTTTTTAGAAGGCCCTTTGCCTGCTGCTAAAGCATTGCTAGCCTTAGGGAATTGGGTGGGAGCAATAGATGTTTAAATTCCTTTGCGGGTAAACAACTCACCCATATAACCTATATATGATACAGATTACACATAGCTTCTTTTTCTCACTTTATTCTTAAACTGATGAAGCAGTGGCATAAATTCCTTTACAGATTCTGTTTTGTCTTCTCTAGCTACAAAGCTGGCAAAAAAGTAAAATCTGTATGTTTTTTTTTCTCCTAGTACATCATAAGCCTAGAGATAGATCTGACGACATTATGAATATGAGTTGGAATGAATGTGACAACAGCCTGAAGCCATACTTCTTTGGGCTGTAATCTTGTTAAACCTTGCTAGCTAAGCAGTCAGACATTTCCTGATACTTAAATGGAAGAACTCAGGTGTATTTTGTAGGAGTGACTGTGCTGAATTTTCCTGTTGATATAGAGCTAATGGGTCACTGCTGACAGCATTATCTCAGTCTGTGGCTTCTAAACGTGCTATTAGAGAAATGTGTCAGACTGAACTTTAAACAGGAAATCTCATTGCACAAGAACTTTAAATCTTATGTCCCAACATTTTAACTGTAATTTCATTTGAATTGATTATCCAATTGTGTAGCTAATACTTTGTCCCCCTTTTTATGCTACAATAACATTCTTAAAGGGAATTCTTCCTCAGTTCACTGGGCTAGAAGTTTGAGACTCGGGTGTATTTTTCATTGAATAGTTGTACTTACTTCTCATCTTTGTCTCCTAGACAGAGAATAGGAAAATTCAAATATGGTAATAAAGTAGTTAATGAGAAAAAAATATGTATATGTAGACAGGAACTAAGAGAATTATGAAAATTAATTTTACATGAGATCTGCAAATGGAATCTCATTGCTTAATACTGATCAGTGTCTGCTTTGGAATTCTAATTTGTTATATCCCAAAGTCTGAAAGTGTTTCCCTCATTTTGCTCACATTCTTTCAACAAGAATCTGAAATGCAGCTTTCTTAAAAGAAATCCAGAACAACGTCAGCTATCTGGCTGTTCTTAAGCTGAGTTACAGTTTAATCAATGATTTTTTTTTTAGAAAAGATAATATAGCTATCTGGATACATCCCCTTACCTTAAATGTATTTTTTTTTTTCCTGCATCCTTTCTGATCATACCAAGAACTTTTCATTGGGGAACTAACTGCCAGAAAGCCTGGGGATAGTTTACACTGGAAATTATTACACTGCTTATTGTAGTAGTCTGTGAAATGCTGATGTTGAAGGACTTTGCTGTAGGTAATAAGATGATGCATGCCCCAGGTGATGTATTTAAAGAACATCTACAAACATAATGACTTAACAAAAACCCTAATGTGAGAATCCAGCTGGGTAACATTTTTATCACTGTGCACAGAAAAACAACAACAAAGATTTGTAATAATTGATTCTAATCCTTCAGTCTCCCAAAGCCAGGGTGAATTATTTATTCACGTTATATATAGATATTTCTTGTAGTTATATGGACATGACTTTTGATCATAATGTGTGTATTAGATTACAATACTCTTCAAAATTGAATTATCTTAATTGTTTTTATTTTTTTTATCATTTTACCATAATTGATACTATTTTAAAGTTCATATCTTATGTTACATGTCAGATGGTCTATAAAGCAGAGGCCTTAATGCCACTGGCAAATATTTGTTTTGACTACACCTTTTCACATCATAGAATATATTGGATTTGAACTTCAGATGAAGTAGATCACAGAATCATAGAATCACAGAATCATAGAATAATGGAATGGGTTGGGTTGGAAGAGACTCCAAGGATCATTAGGTTCCAACCCCCCTGCCACAGACAGGACCACAAGTCTCCAGATGTAGTACTAGACCAGATTGCCCACAGCCCAATTCAACCTTGAACACCTCTTGGATGGAGTATCCACAACCTCTCTGGGCAGCCTGTTCCAGCATCTCACCACTCTCTTTGTGAAGAACTTGCCCCTGACATCCCATCAAAACTTTTCTCTTTGAGCTTAAAACCATTCCCCCTTGTCCTATCATTGTCTACCCTTGTAAAAAGTTAATTCCTCTCCTGTTTATAATCCCCTTTTAAATACTGGAAGGCTGCAATGAGGTCTCCTTGCAGTCTTCTCTTCTTCAGGCTGAACAAGACCAACTCCCTCAGTCTGCCTTCATAGGGAAGGTGCGCCAGCCCTCTGATTGTCTTCTTGGCCCTCCTCTGGACCCTCTCCAACAGCTCCCCATCTTTCCTGTATTGGTACTCCAACCTGGAAGCAGTATTCCAGACAGGGCCTCACGAAGGCAGAGTAGAGAGGGACAATCACCTCCCTGTTCCTGCTGGCCACACCTCTTGGATGGGGCACAGGATACCATTTGCTTTCCAGGCTACAAGAGCACACTGCTGGTTCGTGTTCAGTTTTTCATCCACCAGGACCCTCAGGCCCTTCTCCATTGGGCATCTCTAAAGGAGTTCTTCTCTCACTCTGTATGTGTATCTGGGATTACTCCAACCCAAGCGCAAAACCTCATTAGGTTCACATAAGCCCACTTTTTGTGTTTTTTGAGGACCCTCTGGAGGGCAAGGTCTGGTTTTTTGTTGTTTTTTTTTTTTTTTTTTTTTTTTTTTGTTATTTCCTTGCTTTGTTAATTTACTGACTAGCAGATCTGCTTTTCTGAATACTGCAATTTAGACAAGAATGGACCATAAAAAGGAACTGGGGATGATCTTTTTATGGTCTTCACCTGATGTTACAAATGTTCCTACCTCATTGTTCAGTTCGTATCATCTTTTGAGTAAATAATTCATATTGAATAAGCCCAAATTTCTCCTTCACCTATTCTTCAAAAAGCTAAAATGATTGCATTTTTTTTTCCACTTCTATCAGGACATTCAGAAATAGACTAAAGAAATATAGTTGCTTTCAGGAGACAAACATTTTCTGATTTAGAATGGAAAAAATAATAGCAACTAAATTTAAAAGATGTTAGGTAATATGCAATTTTAGTAATTTAGCATTATTACTTCAAAACTCCAAAGCTAGGAATAGTCTAAGTGCTACTAGTTAGTGAATTACAAAGATCTGGACATATTTAAATGCTGATTTCATCCACTGGCAAGAAAGCTTTTTTTTTTTTTTTTTTTTTTTTTTTTTTTTTTTTTTTTTTTTTTTCCCTGACTGTATGTACCAGTCTGCCACATATTAGCTGGAGCATCCCAATGATCTGTTCATCCATTTGACTGAACTTTCTGAAACTAGCTAGGGGCATTTTTCCCTCATGCTTCTCTCTGCATAATCTTCAAAATCTGCAAAGCCTGTAAAAGAGGGACATCTTTTTACTGGCAGTCCTTTGCTCACAGCTCAGTACCACAAAATCAGATACATTCGTGCTTCTCCCCACCCCCAAATCCCCGTTAGATTGAATGTTTCCCCTGAGCATTCCTATCTGGAAGCATTCAAGAAGGTTTTTAAGGGTCTAAGACAATGGCACTATTATGGCAATTGCTGGTAAAAAAAAATATTTCAAAATATTCATGTTTATTTGAACAAAAGATATTTTCTTCCCCAGTATAATTCTTTAGCAAAAAAACATGGAGACTTTTAACCAGTGGGTTCAAAACTTTTGTAACTGAAATCTTCAGGAATTGTTAAAGCACTTGAAACAAGATGGGTGGCCTGTAGCTGTAGCTCTGTAAAGGCTGTCTGGGAATGCTATTAAGTGCTGTACAGAACAAATACTCTAAGAGTTCGTCAGAGATTACTCAGTGTGACAGAAAGGGAGGAACAATATATGGAGAGCCTGCAACGACACATTCTTCAAAAGCGCCTGTCATGAACCTAAGAATCACATCTGTGTAGAGCTGTGTGAACTTGAGAAAACTGACTTGCTGAACAAACTTAATTCCTCCCTGCTCACCTACTGTCTGTAATGCTTCTCCATCATAGTTGAGGAACCAGTGGAGAAAGATTAACCAAGAATTAGTGGCCTCCAAGAATGAATAGGTGCAGTCAGAAACATTCTGTGAAAACATCGTTTGAAAATCCCTGGGAATAAGATAATGCGAAGATAAATGCATTTAGCATTTTTCCTCTGTGGATTTGGATTTCCTTGGGCTGGACTGTGAATGGAAATTAATATAATGAGCTCTCCCAAGAGCTTTATCCACAGTTGTGTAGAACTGTCTATATTGACCTCATTGATAGCCTGTATTGGATTCTTAGTCTAATTTGAATTATTTCATTTTTAAAAATTTATTATATAATTTGCTGTGTTTGAAAATTACTGAGTTACAGCCATCCAGGAATGGATGGATCAGGAGAATAGATTATCAGGAGAGAGAGTCCAGGGTCTGAAAACATGAGCAACATTACAGTGGTGTTTTTAAAACAACAGAGAAATGAGACACTTTTTTAAAAACAATTATTATTTTTATTTTTTTCTACACGCTACTATATATAAAGAGTGTGTTTTTGTGTTATGTATCTTTTAATGAACATGAATTTTAAAAAGATCAAACCTATTTGAAATTTTAACCATCATTATCGATTTAAGGAATTAAATGCATTGAAGGGACAGAAGCAAAAAAAAAAAAAAGTAACAAAAACATGTTCATGTCTACAACTCTAAACAGAAAAATGCATAACTATCTCCTATAATATCATTTTTCTCTTCATCTGATCAGTCAATCTCAAGGATTCCCAAATAGCCAAAGTGGACATTTCATTCCCTCAATCTTTTTTTTTTTTTCTTTTCTTTTTCTATTATGCTAATGGTATTGTTGTTGCTCTGTATCACACAAGTGTGGCTGTCTTTTTTTCTAATTGCAAAGTCTTTATTTTCTCCCAGCTCACAAATTGATCTTTTTAAGGTGCTAGTGTAATTTTGCTTTTGTGCTCTGGGACTGGATTCGGTTTTCTGTATGACAGGTCTTCATATGTAAGCAAACCAAAGTTTACTTTCAATTAAAAGGAATAGCACTTAGAAGCTCTCTTTGCCATAATCTTCAGTCTCACAAGAGCTTAGCTTTTCATTTAGGACAGAATAAAATAAAGACTTCTGGGTCCAGGGAAAAGCACTTAGAAATTCTTCTACTTTCTTTTCTTTCTTTTTCTCCCATCCTTGTGCTCAAAATGCAAAGTTCTTCTACTTTCTTTTCTTCCTTTTTCTCCCATCCTTGTGCTCAAAATACAAAGCCTTTATCTTCTTCTCTTGACTGATCAAAGAAAAATGGGTAGGCGGAGGTGGAAAGGGGAGGGAGGAAAAGACGAAAAATTTTTCTTTTGAAAAGCATGAATTTTTCCTCAGAACTGGAAGTACCCCAGAGTCATAATAAGGGGCCCTCAGCCCTAGAAGGGAGACCAGTAGTGAGCTAAGTTTCAGAGACAGTTCCTGCTTACTGGAGGGTCTATCCAATCAAGCCTTTTCCTTTTACAGAGACGGGAGGGGGAACACGAGAGAACAATTGGGCTGAACAAGCTTTAAAGCACTGAAAGCACTTCCTTCTCCTTTTCTCAATGGTTGGCATTAATAAGAATGATAATAAAAATGCTCTTACTCTGAAGTGTTTTTGGTGCTTAATTTGTGCTCACTCTTCTCTTAGTTTCATAGATACTTATGAGGTTTAAAACCCTGAAAAGCAATGTTTAAGGATTTGAACTATTTTCTTTTTTTCCCCTAGTCCCATTCTTTCTGGCCTTCCAAAGATGTTTGAAAAACAGATCTTTCCAGATAGTCTTGTTTCTCAGCTTGTGTGGTGTTCTCTTCATGTTTTCTTCTTAGTATTTCTCAATCACCTCTCCTGGTTCCACCACAGCTAACTTTAGCATTGTTATTTCAAAACTTGGAGATTTCTAGGCAAAATCTAGAATAATCCCTTGTTTGCATCCCATTTTTAGGGTCTGTCTTCATAACTGTTGTCAGCCTCATTGCCTCTTGCATGTTCTTTCTGAAGAGGTGGATACTGGAGGTCCTCAGATAGTTGGAAAACATCCTTTGAATGTGGTTGATATAATGTGAGAGTTGTACTTAGGTGAGGCTGTGCTGAAACAAAGCTAAAGAGTAATAGCTCCACATAGGTGGCCACTAAACAGGGTCCTGGTGTTGGTAGGAGCTCTACTGCCTCCTCTTGGTGGGCAGACAATGACAGAAGTTAATGGTGTAGATATTGCAGTGTAGCCCTCAGTAGCAACAGGGCCTCTGTTCTACTGCTTCTGAAAGTTGCTTCTGTCTGTCCCTTCACTAGTTAGGAGTTTCTTGCTATGTGTAGCTCAGTCCCTTAGCTTTGTCTTCATTTACCACCTTCAACCAAACACAACAGCCCAGCTAGTGTGCACAGGGGTTAATTTCCCAAGTGATGGTTTTCATGTGGTTGTTGAAAAGATGAATAGATGTATCCTAAGGGAAGAGAAGGGCATGTTCAAAAGGCTTTGGAATCTGCCATGACTTGTTGGTCATGGCTTATTCCAGTAAGATGTCCGGCACAAGTCCATCTTCTTCTTCTCATGCAGTGGTTTAGATCATTAGAATTATAGGTGTAGGCCTACCATTCCTCAATTACATAAACTGTAAGTTACACTCAAACAAATGTATTCAGGATACAGACAGTTGTGTTGGTTTAAGAGCACAAAAAAGTCAGGCTGTAGTTCAGTTATTTCTATGAATGGCTCTCTGAGTTCATAGAGCAGACATTGAGGAAATGAACTTGAGAGCACCCAGAAGAAATAAGAAATTGAAAGGTAGCAGCATTGTTTAAGGGATAAGAGGATGCCAAACAAATTTTGTGCATACCTCATGCGTGAGATGAGCCTCACTGGCAGTGAGTAGTTGAGAACAAAGCTACAGAGAAAACATTTTATTTATCCCTATGTATATAGGATCTTGAAATGCACTTCTGAAGAATGAGAAGTGTTGGCATTATTTCATCTTTTTTTCACTTGTCTAATGAGGATGGGTTTTGTAGTTTAGGCAGAAGCAAACTTTTATATTCAGTCTTAGAGAAGAATCCCAAACTGCTAACATTTGTCATTTCTTGATCTTGTGGCTTTTAAGCACAATTACTTAAAATGAAAATTGATTGCCAGGAGGACCTGTCAGCACATGATCATTTGAACTTGGGTTAGTCTAGCAACTAACAGACTGGGTACACTTTTCCTCAACACTGTTAATTTCCAATTTTCATTGAGTTCAATTTTGTTAATAATGTCTATCTACTAATCTTTACAATACTCATCCTGTGTGGGAAGCAGAGTCAGCAATAATATCTGACATTTTTCTATATTCCAAAAGCTCAGAATCATAGTACATTATTTGAAGTTTGTTTTTAAAATGCACACTTGGAATAAATGTTATGATTTCAGATAAAACATGGGAAAGAAAGAAATTCTATGCAGGATGCTTTTCTATAATCTACTCAAAATCTTTTCTCAGACTGCTTGTTTAATTATACTTTGATTGATTTATTCTATAAATAATTTATCATTGTTTTTCAATAAAATGTTCTACTTTAGGCTCCCTGATTTCATTTAAAAGTAGAATTATTATTTTTAGAAGACTTAAAATGCTTACAGTGAAACAACAGCCACAGAAATAGTCTTGAGACTTTCTTATCGGTGAAATTTTAAAGACTTTCTGTTGAAATGAAGATTTCTTCTAAAAGTTTATAATCTTATCAAAGTTCATTTTGCACCTAAAAATAACCTATGTTGATAAAAAATGTTATGATGGAGTTTTCATCTTTGTTATATCTGAGGAGAAGAATGTTGATCCAAAATCAACACAAAGAAGTACTGATTTGTAAAGTATAACTGTCCAAAGCATATGCACATTCATTGTTTGCTGATAACTTTACAAGACGATTTTCAGTCTGAATTAATTCTCAAATACCTCAGCAATGTCATGGAGAGTTATTGTAGATAAAAACAAAGAAATGAAGGCTTACTGGCTTGTTCAACAAAATAATAATTTATTAGATAAATAAAGAGAAATATTGGGATAAGTAAATAATTTTTACTTATTTTTATCACTCTTGTAGATAATGTTGCTTTCCAGAATATGGATTTGAGGGAGAAAATGGGAAATGACAATTTTTGAGTGCTTGTACTCTCATTTATTTTTTTCCATTTTGACTACTTTAAGAGGTATACTTACTTCAGCTTTGAGGTTGGGTTTTTAATTTTTTTTTAATTTTTTTATTTTTTAAATGAAAGGATATTTCAGTTCACATCCTGATATCCTTAAATTGACCTTTAGTAACTTAGATGCTTGCCTACATTGATTTATTGTGTGGACTGGGGAGGTTAATACTCATGCTACTAACAGTGACATGTTTTTCTTGCATATCTTTTATCATTTGGTTGCTGTAGTCAATTTTTAATCTTTTTTTTTTTTTTTTTTTTGAGTATCTGAGAAGTGGACAAGTTCAGCTGTGGGTCAGAGATATATGGCTGGATCTGTATAAGCCAATCTCGTATGACGAAGAGTATAGCTATGTTCAGGTAATCTGTCCTGTGTACTCATCTGTTTACGTGATCACTAGCTCGGGAATCTGTGGTCCACAATCAGCTGTCACCAGTTTTCTTATATCTCTTACATCCTTCCTGTCCTTCCTTCTGATTTATATGTATTTCACGTCCTATTTCCGTTTTATCCAACACTTCTCAACTCTGCTGTCTGTCTGCTTATTCAGGATAACAGATAATTGGCAACACAGAGGTGAAATTCCTCTTGTGTCTTAAAGAGCACCACTTCCCCGTATTCACCTAATCATGGCTCCCTTGTCCCTGTGTGATTAGAAGTTTGTCCACATAATGGCTGTCACATTCATCTATCAGATGGCCTCAGCACTTGACTAAATAAAAGAGTTCCTGGATTATTTTGAACTGTTGCCTTGGGATATGACGACCACGGACACTACTGTTAACTATCCAATTATCCTCTTTCCTTTATCGGAAGGACCTATTTTTGCATTACTTATTAAAAAAAAAATTAAAAATAAAAAATGGAAACAATTAAAAACAAAAAAAAAAAAAAAGAAAAGAAAAAGAAAAAAGGAAAACAGTCCCCTAGCATCTCTATCCTGTCAACTGTAACTTTCTGTACTCACTGCTGGATTACTCATGTCCTTGTCTCCACGGTACTTCTTAGAGGACTACAGTCCAGCATTGTATCATTCAGATGTCACTTATTCCCCAGCATTCCATTGTCTTTCATTCCCATTTATGTCCCTCTGGGGGAATCTCTCCAGGTAATCAGCATCTCCATCTGTTTAGGTATTGTAATCTTGAGCAAGAAATGGTTATTAAAACCATCTCAGTAAAGAGAGAGGAAATAGAAAGTAAACATGAGGCAAGAAGATCTAGAATAAAAGTCCTCTGGACTCAGGTCTAGTATTACTTCTGGAAGCAAAATCACTGGAAAATCTAGTACCTACAGCCTATTTGTTGAAACTTGTAAGAAATTTCAGCATATTTTGCTGAGTATGTGGTGACAAATGCAAAAGATGAGAATCTTGAGTATTTCAGAAGTATTATCCACATTTGTGGCATTGAATTTAGAACAGACCTAGAATGACTGTGGCTTTTTTTCTGATCTTACTTTATGATGAACTCATTTTACTGGAAGTTTGCTTAAGTAATTCTACAGAAACATAACTTGTTTTGCAATCCAATCAAATGGACAAAAATGCAGTCAGGAGGGGACTTGACCCTTAAGGAAGGAGAATGGCGGTTGTTTGGCTCAGAATTCCTTACAGCTATGCTGAAACCCCCCCAAAAAACTGTCCTGTTTGTCGCCAAGAGTGCCAGCTTACTCATAACAGTGAAATTCAAAACATCCTCTATGGCTTAGCAAACCAAGTGCAATGCGTAAATAATGGGACACTTTTTAGTTCTAATTCCAGGTGGCAGATTGCACTTCTGTTAGTTCTAAAGCAGGCTGCAAGATGCCTTGCATCTGATCTACAAGTGTTCATAAGTCTCATGGTCAGATTTTGATTATTTTTTTTCCCAGCTATTTTATTCTTTAAAAGAATGAGCATAAAATGTAGATCAGTCTTTTTATTTATTTTTTATTTTTGGTGACACAAGGGTTAAACGTAGTAACTTTCAAGATTTATTCTTAATCTATCTCAGCTCTAAGGAAGTAGAGATCACACTCAGAATCTCATCCCCATTGAAGGTCATTATACCAATTATGTGATGGCAGCATTTGTCACTGTTATTTGCTCATTATTTCAAAGGAGAATTACGAGGTACATTATGACGCAGTTGCATTATATGTTAGGCAGTAAGGAATAAGTTAATAATGATGCACTTAATATATTCCTTAGCTCATAAGCAGAGCCTTTTCCAAATATTTACACTTCTAAAATGCTCCATACCCATTTAGGCAATATACGTGTCTCTGTGTGCATCTTGAATAAGTGGACATAGCTATATGCTCTGTCACATGTTGAAACATTGCAGGGTTTTATTTCATTATGTTTGGGACCATGTGGTAACTCTTTGTGTTTCACAATCACTAATCATCTCTGGTGTTGGATACCAAGGGCCTGTCTTTACTGCCATTTGTCACAATGTGGTCTTCCTTTGTGTCCTGCAAATTTGTTCATTCTTACCCTAGAGAGCACATACCTTCTACAGAGAGAGAGGTGACAGAACCATTGCTCAGCTTTGAGGTTTTGCAGTGTTTCTTGTAATGATTATGCATTGGTCCAATTTCTTAAGTGGATTTATATGGCAGCTGCCTAGGTTCCAAACCAAGTTGGGGAAGAACTGATACAGGAAGTTAAAAGAATTTCGAGAACATTTTTTTCCTATATCACTGTCCAAGTGAAACAAATTTGGTAAATATTCAGAACATAGTATGGTCTGGTTAACTGATGAGTCCAGCCAACAGTTTCTGTCTCTATGAGTCAAGTTTTGTTTTTTTTTTTTCTTTTTAATATATATGGAGGAGGGAGGAGTTGATTTTGTTTTGAATGCACATAATTTTTTGTCTTGCTTTTAGACTGGGACTGTTGGAATGGAAATGCTCTCTTCTGACAAGGCCAACTGAGACTTAGACTTTACAACATTAACATTAGAGTGATTTACACAGAGACAGCAAGTATTCTTAGGCAAAGTCAAGATGGATTACTCTGTAAATGTAAACTATGATGACACAAGCTACTACGTGGAGTAATATAGGTTGTTCAGAGATGACCAGCTTATCATGTTAGTGTGATCATTGTGTGGAATAATTGCAATTATAACAGCATTTCTAGCATCTTGTTCTTCATCAGTGAGATACTTCCCGCAATAACTATCAAAAAGCTGAAAGCAGGTCAGACTCCAAACTTAACTGCAAAATTGAAACAAAAAAAAAAGTTGCACCGTATTAAACAACCTTTTCCCTTTCTTTCTCTCTAGTCTAGCAGTACTAAAGTCTGGTTTAAAGACAATTTATTCATTCATAGAATGGAAATTATAAAGTCTGTTTATTTGTCATAAACACAAACAGTACTGTACCACAGGTACCAAACCCAATATAGTGTACAGTTTCTAGTTACAAATGTGAACTATGTCTTTATGTTTGGATATAGACAGAGCTATGTGACTTTGTGCCTCTTATTTAAAAAAATAATATAAATTCATCAGCTAGATTCAAATCCTATCCAAACTCCACGAGTCTTCTATTAAACCAGACTCAAATATTTTGGCAAAAATAAATATTGGAAAAAATTATTAAAATGTGTATAAATTTCTGGAGGAATTAGAGATACAAATTTGTAATTATTATTATAAATTAACTTGGTTTGCTCAAATTAAGTCTCAAAATACAGGGAAAGGACAAAAGAATAAATTTATTGGACTGAATTCATTGGACTGCATTTTCAGATTGGGACACGCTATTTTGCTGTGTTAGCAAGCAGACTGTCCTTTTTCTTGTCCTTTTTATTTTCTTTTTCTTTTTTTTTTTTTAAATACACACTTAATGTTGTTTTCTATGAGTGAGACAAATTAATTTTTATTAAATCCTCCTGAAAGGGTCAGCTGGATTTTTCTTTTCTATTAAGCAGCATTAAGAATGCATACAAGGAATTAGTTTTGACAAAAGCATATTCATCTCTATCTCTATGTCAAATTCTGTCATGCATTTCATTTCAAGAAGTACCTGAACTTTAATTAATTGCATTTAAGGTCCCTGATTTCATCATGCAGCTCCCAAATTTTTGCATAGCTGTTGCCCATTCCTGAAGAATGTTAATTCCCCATAGTGATTATCTGTGAATGTTCTTAAATGTTTCTCCTGTGCTTTCCCAGAACTTTTGAGATTTTAGTAACACTAAGCACCCGAGTACGTTTTCCACTGCAATGCCTAACCTATCTAACCTGAAAGGACAGGTAGGTAATATCAAAAGTTATTCCTAGTGGATTTTTTAGCAGGTCAGGCTTATTGCAACATAACAGTGGCTGTAGCTCTGATACTGTGCCCCAGCACAGTGAAACTTTCTGTCAAGACTGTTGGAGTTTGAGTTCTCTCATACCTGAGTCATAAAAAGGAATATGAGTACAGTTCCTGAGAGATGATCCTAGACATTTAGTCCTGGACTTCTGGATATTCTTATATTGTCCTGTTCTGTGACAGCTTTTTTTGGAGCAAACAAATACTCATCAAGATAAGAGTGTGCTTTTAGCATTATGTATAAGACGTCTACGTGGAAAGAAAAAGATAGGGATTCCTATTTCTTCTCTAAAAAGCACTAAAAACATAACCCAGAGTACTTATAAACAGTCATGTCCAAAGCACTAATATTCCCATCTTTTTTATTTTTTTTCTGTGATTTCCTACTCAAATTTATTTTTTTTCTTTACCACATTCATTAATTTCAAATGATGAGCAAAGTTAATGCGAAATTTTCATCCCACTGTGGTGCAGATTTAATGCTTGCTTAACAACACAGAGAAAGGATCTCTCATATCAAGAGCAAAGAGAAAGCACAGGCTTTTCCAAAGGCAATAGTTATACAAATAAATTGCTAGTCTTCACCACTGTGTGTTTCTCACGGGTCAAGCTGCCACTACTATATTATGCATGTTGTTTTTTTAAAGCCACAGATTATTTTATATTATGTTTATTAAGCCCTCCAAATCATTGTTGTTCACCAGCTACCCAATTTTCTCAATGCAAGCACAAGAAATAAAGGCTATCTATGGCTTTAACATTCTTGTGATGAATATGGCCAGTATAACATTTACCACAACTCAGAACAGACGTCATTATTTCAGCAAAGCCTGTTATTGTTCATTAGTACAAAGAGTGTATGATAAATATAATGAAAGATTGCTTGGTTTACTATATCTTTGTTATCTAAAGCAGTTCCATGAATAACTAGGGGGATTTGTCTTTGAATGACTTATTTGCTTCCAGCCTAATAAATAACATGTAATTAGGGTAATATATTGTTTCCTAGTTATACTAGCAATTTAGTAGAGGAAAATAACAGAATGATTTCAGATATAAAAGAATGGAAGGTAGTTTTAACACTATCCCTTAAATTACATGGGCTCATTATGCACGACTTAAACTGCTGGGAGGTCTATGTGTAAAGGAAAAGCAGGGAGTAGGTTTAATGAGTTCTTTATTACTCAGGTCATGAATTATTACACAGGTAGCATAACACTGCAGCTACTGTTCTGCATGTAAAATTTCCGTCTGTTTGAATAAGGCATCACTTCTTTGGGATACTTTACTCCATCTATTAATATTTTTACAGGAGTTGCTCCTGTATACTGCAGAATCAACCATGCCTGAACGTCCGTTCTCATAAACTGGCTGGACTGGTGATGAGAGTTTTATGAAGTGCTTTGAAAAGACCTCACAACGCTCAAAGTTGTTGCTTGCGTTACTACATGCGTATTGCACAGGGTGTATGCATACTGTGATGTGTAAGAGCAGCGACAATATAAATAAATAAATAAATAAATAATCTTTAGTGTTTTACTGAGGAAGAGGGATGATTTTTTACCACAGTCTCTGCTCATATTTGCTAAGCCAGATTGCAAAAAGATGTGATAGATTCGATGCTTGATCTTAACCAGGCTGAAAATGCTCCCCTGCGGAAGTCACAAACTCACACAGCAAGCACTGTTCCTGACCCATCCTTTTGACACAGCATGCCCCAGCTGTTGTCAGGGAGGCCAAAAGACAGGGTGATGTTGAGATAATTGGTGCAGACTGCCTGGGAGATGGACTTCCCTCAGTGCTGCAGATAAAGAGGAAAGCAGCAATCAGCTGACTGGTGTTGGCCTGGATTTGTCCAAGCAGCTGTTGGTTCATTTCATCTGGAGAAGCATATGTCCCGGGGGCAAGGCTGATGTGATTGGGGATTTTCATTGGTTGGTTTCATCTCTCACTCCTTTTGTTCTGAACGTGGTGGAGAAGGGGTTAATTTTCTTCATGGTAGCCCAGATGGTACTGCACTTTGAATCTGTGGCTAAAACAGTGCTGATATGCCTGTTTTCATTATTGCTGAAAATGTTGCTTGCACAGCACCCAGACCTTCTCTTTTTTCCAGTCTGTCACCAAAACAACTAGGCTGGGCTGGGCCAAAGGAGTTGGGATGGAGCAACTAGCCCAAACTAACTGTATTGCATATAATGTCACACTCGGTGATAAAAGCAGGAAAGGAGGAGTGAGGGGGACATCTGGGTTCTGGTGTTGTCTTTCCAACTAATTGAGGCATGCTGAGGCCCTGCTTTCTAGGAAGTTACTGGCTGGCTGCCTGCCCATGGGAGGCAGTGGATAAATTCCTTATTTTGCTTGGCCTGCACACACAGCTTTTGCTTTACCTCTTAAACTCTATCTCTCTGCAAGTCTTCTCTCCTTTTTGTATTTTTACCTCATCCTACAGGACAGAGAGGTGAGCAGCTGGCTTTGCAGGCACATGGCTGCTGGCTAGGTCAAACCTTCCATATTTTCCTTTTGAGCCTGGGATAGGTAACAGGCATTTTTTGGAAAATCAAATCATTATGCCACCCAGAGTTGTGTGATTTCTCCAGCTTCTTTTGATAGCTGTATGGTCTGTGTTTCGCGCCTACAATCTACTCCCAGCAATTTGAAAATCAACTTGTATTCCTTGAGAGTGGCTACAGGCAACTGACTCTGCACAGACTGCTTTCATCATCTAGCCTTAAGGCTCTGGCAAATTCACGAAGGTGAGGAATTTCAGAGAGACGATTGTTCTTTTTGTCCTTAATTCACCCCACTGGATTTACCAGCAACTATTAATCATGGCATGGTCTATATCACACACAGTTCTCTCAGCCCTGTGCAATGCCAGAGGCACAATGGAACAAGATAGGGAAAGGCAATCAACCCACAGTTCAAAGTAAAATGGCAGGTCTGTTCTTCTGTGGGCTTAGAGTAGTGCAGAGCAGAAAATCTGACTTTGGTGTGCAACATGTAATGTGTCTGGAAATCTGCTGTGTATTGGATCTGAGAAGCAAGGCCTGTATTAACCCCTTAATAGCAGGCTTTTCAACACCCATCAATCATTTTCTATAGACTATTGAGTAAATGACTGCTTTTAGTACACATCTAGCCTGCTTGATAATATTATTCAAAGCTGTGTGTTATTTTATGTAAAGCTATTTTAGATTTTTAATGGGGAACTACATCAAACCTCATTTAAGACAGACGTCACCCAATCTTTTGAGGAAAGGACGGTCAGGGGAAACCTTATAGCTCTCTACAAGTACCTGAAAGGAGGTTGTGGCAAGGTGGGGATTGGCCTCTTCTTCTGCTTAACTAATGATTGGGCTAGGGGGAATAACCTCAAGTTGCACCAGGGGAGGTTCAGGTTGGATATTACAAAATATTCTTCTCTGAAAGAATGGTGAGGCATTAGAACAGACTGCTCATGGAAGTGGTGAAGTCACCATCCCTGGTGGTATTCAAGAAATGTTTAGATGTGTTACTAAGGGATGTTGTTTAGTAAGAACATCTTGGTGGTAGATGGACAGTTGATCTTGGAGATCTTTTCCACCTTGGTGATTCCATGATTCTATGATTTTATGATCTTCATTAGGTGTGAACTGATGTTAATGAATACATAATCTAGTGAAACTTATATCTTATTTCTTGTCCCACTGCAAAGTGATCCTCCACACATTTATCTGATGTCAGTTGTGTTTTAAAGTTTTGCTTGTTTAAATCTTTTAGTCAGTTCTCTATTATTACTTTCATCTCATGTCCTTTAAGAAGGGCTGTCTGCATTAGCAAATTTGAGATACACATATATATACAGATATAAGACACTGAAATGCCTGGCTGTTCAAGGCCAAGTTTGTGGGGAAAAAAAATTATTTGCATATCTGACTTGTAAAGCTCTTTCATTATCCCCCCATCTTCCTGTCTCGCTCGAGGCTCTTTAAAATATGTATACCCAGCGTGAGATTAAGAAACAACGATCCAGATGTTGATCCGACCAGTTTATTACAAATCTTAGTAAGGGAGATGGGGAAAGGGAGGACGGACACTATTATGGATTGGGGTGATGGAGTAGGGAAGGCGAGCAATAGAAAAGATAGGAAGAAGCAAGAATTGTGTAAAGCAGGGATAGTCACCACCAGGATCAGGCAGCAGTCCCATTGCACGACGTTCTGATGGTCCGGGGCAAAAGTGCAGGGGGAGAGCAGCAGCGGCATGGTGGGTCTTGGGCAGCGAGAAGGTGCAGGTACCGAGTAGGTCCAGGAAGAAATCCAGGCGGAAGAAGCAGGTCTCTGGTAGCGGGCCCTGGAGGGTCCGTCAGCATGCAGGCCTTTTGTAGTGAGGGATCTGATGGCAGACACCTCCTCGGGAGGGAGAGCAGCAGCAGAGGGGCCATCCTTAGGCAGCAAGCAGGTAGAGCACAGAGCAAGTCCAGGAGGGAGAGGCAGGTCGTGAGGAATCTGTTGTCAGAAACTTGCCTTCATGGTTGTTGGACCCTCTTTTATCCTCCTTCTTCCCTGCTGACATTCCTGGGCGCTTGGGTAAGGGTCATGTGAGCACCCCCTGAGATATCTGTCTCCCTTGAGATAAGTCCACACAAAAGACTGTTTCCTGACCATTTAGCTGCCACTTATCTCTCTCGTTGCCCCTGACCTTGTCCATCTGTTGTCCCTTCAGACAAAGGATTTCCCAGTCCCTGGTCAGGACTTGCTTGAACTTGTTCATCTGTGTCCCTCAGCAAGCTTTGAGGAAATAGCGTAAAAGAATTACCTCTTACACTTCCCTTTATATTTCTCATGCAGTGAGAATGACCACGATGACCTCTCATTGGTGCCTGAGCATTTCCGATGCCTGTTCAGGGAGCACTGCTAAAGCAAAATAAACCAAAATATGAGAGAAGCATTTGCTTAAATGCTTTCCTAAATGCACTTTAATGCATCTTATATTAGTGCCTCTGTTAACGCCATGTCTATTCTCTATAATTCAAGGTGATTAAGTGAGGGCATAAAGTAACATTGTGCACTGTCCTGCTATTTCATCAGAGCAGCCCATAAGCCTGAAGTTACTTCAAAAAAAGTCATTTTCCGAGCTGAAGATTTTTCCTTCCCTCTAGTTCACAGCAGGACCATATCTTTTGTTTACCAGTGTCTATGGCATAATTAACCAGGGTTGGTTGGGGGGGAGGGAATGTATCTTCTAATTAACACAGACAGCATACATTGAAGAGTGGAGTTTCTTAGTGCGACAAGTCAGGTAAGTGTTTCTCTTTACTGGTGTGGGAGAGACAATTGTGGAGTCAGGGAGGGAAGCTTTCTCCATTGCGCTCTGGGGTGTGTGCACCATTTATCAAGCTGACTGCTCTGTCATATCAGTGGAAGGACCCTGGAGAGCCCTGGCCATGAGATTGAAGGTTGGTACCAATTTACTGCAACACAAATGCATTGAACAGGAAACAGAGAGCTACTAATCTCTTCAATTTTCTTACATTACCCTGAAGGCTAGGGTATTAAATGAAACAGTAGTTGGTGACAACTTTAGAGGGTACTGAATGCATGACAGAAAAAGTATTAAAATAGCTCAATAGTTTTATTTTATATGTGTGTGTTAATCTTGCCCCTGCATAAGGAAAAAGGTTAGAAAAGAGTGCCTCTTGGATATATGTCTCCTCGAGAGAAGGAGAGAAAGCTATTGAATTCAGTGTCTTTCTGGTTAAAACTTGGAAAAAAACATTTTAAAAAGATACATAAAATGTTATTTTTGAAAACAAACAAAGTATATCCTGAGGTCTTGTCATTTTCTGTTTGTTCACTGACTCTGGCACACTTACATTGCATTTTTGATCTTTAGCAGCACAAGTCTCTGCAAAATCATACAACAGGAGAATTTGTTGTGCTAGTCAACTTTCCTGCCCACCTCACACAGAGTGCTTGTCCCACTACAGAAGAGTGAAAGAGATGCCCGCTCCAAGCTGATAGTAGCAATTAAGATCTTGTTGGAGTCAGAGAGTGCTTTAAATATGAAACACACCACTTTATTTCCTGATTAGTCATTTCTCAGCTTGTATTAAGTGTTACAATACTGATTATTTTTATCTATACATATCCTCCCCCCTCATTTAGATTTTCCTGGCTTCTCTATGGAATTGTTCTCTCTTCAGAGACTGCAATGTTAGTTCACAAAAGTATGAAAAGAAAGTATTTATATAGCATCATCTCCTGTACACATTTAATACTTGTTCAAAACACATAGCACCTTCCTTTACAAGGCTACCCATAGGAGCAGCTGCATTCCAAGTGCCGCTAGCAAGATATAAATAATAATAATACTACATGGTTATATATAACTGGGAATAAACTTAAGGCATCCCTATACCTTCAATTTAAAGGACTGCTAAAGGCCATCATTTTCCATTTCCTAGTGGGCTAGGGGAGAGGGGAGTCACACAATAAAAGGACATACACAATTATTATAGCATTACTATTTGCAATCCTAGAGTTAAAGGTCAGTGTGTTTTGCTACTGTAATATTTCCAGGGATTTATAACTTGCCTGCATAAAAATTTGCTGCGGGTTAATATTTTCTACACTGAGTGTTAGTCCGGATATGAATTTTATTTTTTATTTTTGTTTGTGGAATAAAAAAAAAAAGAAGAAAAAGCCTGACTATAGATACAGTTGCAGACCTAGGTTGCTTAAAATGTATGTTGTCTTGTAGATGTATGCAGTGAAAACACAGTTGATAAGAAGTCTGCTTTATAAAGTAAGATGGTGAAAAAAGATCGAAAGTGGTTTCAAAATCTGAGAAACGAAGCAAGGAGGAATGACACTGGTGTAATAAAGTTTTACAAGGTCCAAAGCATGTGTGTGTCTACATACAAGTGTCATACACAGAAGATTTTATTGTCACAAAAACAGCATGGTTCTTAAAAAAGTAATTCCTCTTTTATTGCTTGAAAAATCATTTGTAGTGCACCAAATGATGATGGGTAATCATGGGAAAAACACTACAGTTCTACACAATAAATAGCATCTTCTTCCCAAAAGTCATAAACAGATGAGCTTTCCCAGGATGCCCTGTGCAGCTGGGGCAGAGGCTCGTGCATGCTGCAAGTCAGTGTTATGCACAGACAGAGGGCTTCTGTTGGTAGTTCAGAAGTTCACAAGGGAAAGTGCTGCCTCCCCAACCCTGCACGTACCCTCACCTTGGCTTTGGGGGCAGCTGATTTTTGAAGACTTCAGAAAAATCTACCATCCCTCTCTACAGTGCCTGTCCAGAAACACAGGCACTCTGCTGTTTGTACAGGTCCCTTAGCATCTTCTCAGCAGAACCACACTGCAAATCAATTTAAACGCTGTGGGTTTAAAATGGTCTCCTTTGAAGCCAGCTTCCCATGACTCTGCTCCTTGCTAAGCCACATTTCTTCATTAAGAATTAATCAGGCAGATTAAATAGCCTTCCCTCCTCCAAGTTTTAACTTATCTCTTACAACATATGCCCCTGTTAAAAGTCTTGCTCCCACACCAGAGCAGTAGTCCTGAGCACCAAGAATATGTAGGACATCTACAATCTTTTCCCTATCTGACTTTCTTCCCTGCTGCTTTCTCTAGAGAAATTCACATGTAATTGGCAAATTTGAACTTCACCATATCCTATGGCTTAGAGGGAAGAGCTGAAGCAGAAGCTTTTTGTTTGTTTGCTTGTTGGTTGTTTTTTTGTTTGGTTTTATTTTGTTTGTTTTTGCTTTGAATCATTCTCTTATCCCTTATGCTCCTTATACAGGGGAGGTGATTTGTGTCTTTGCACACCTACTGTTGGAGACCTCATCCTGTGAAGGCCTTGACTTTCCTGTCTCCCTTTTCATCCTTTACTGCCAGCTCCATGCTTTCTCCATATTGACCTTGGAGGCTTTTCTTATTTGGATGACTCCTCCAGAGCACAGCATCTTTCTCCAGTAACCCATTCTGGACCAGTCTCTCTCTGACACCACAGACTGATCTTAACAAAGCATTTAAACTTTTCCTATTATTTGAAATTGTGATCTATCTTACGCTTGTTCTTACTTTATTCCACCTTTAAGAATTACTCTTTTTGTTTGTTTGTTTGTTTGCTTTTTCTACAAATAATGTTATAGAATATTTTATTGGGAAAAAATGTATGATTCCAATTAATTATTTCCCCACAAGAATAACAGATAATCAAATGATTGTTCTCCATCCAGGAGCTGTCCCAGACTTTAAGAAATAAATTTAAGTAATGCTGATTCTATTTTCAATTCCAAAGAAAGTGAACAATGGCAATCCACCAAATTAACTTGAAATAAAATTGGGTCTCAGTGTACCTCGACCTTCTAGCTCTCACTCAGTCTCTATAAGAGTTCCTATTTTAAAATTTCATTCAATATCAGCCCAAAATACCAGTGCTTCCCTTTGTCCCACTGTAAATAGTGAAGATCTGTAGTGGAGAATTATAATGGTGAAGCTAAAAATTGCTTTTCTTACCTTGGCTAAATTATTTCCACTTTGCAAGGAGACTTCTTCTTTGTGAAAGCTTGTTAAATCCCTTGTCTAGGCATTTCTTTTCTCCTTAAAAGGTAAGTTGCCTCATGCCATTTTTTTTTTCCTTTCCCCATCAGAGGGATTTTCTTCTCAAGTGTTTTGTATCAATCATTACCCATATTCTAAGATCTAATCCTAAGAAGCTTCCAAAAATGACAGAATCTTTTAAAATGCTATCTTTTTGAGCACAAATGCTAAAAGAATCTATTTTAATGTGAGTGCTGTTCCTGATATGCTCAGCTGCAGTGCCCTTTTAGGTAAGAAATACCATGACATTTGATCTACTGTCATGGAGGCATCTGTGCTGCCTAATTCAGGACGGGTGGGAGAGATGATAAAATACTTCTTTTATTAGGATGGATAAGAATTAAATTGCTTTCCACAGAAAATGAAATCATGATAAATGAAGTAATTAGCCTCTGAGCTTTCATGTTTTGGGGTGTTGAATATTTGGGTACTGTTCTTAAGAGCTGGTAGAAGGAAAGATCACCAAACATCTAATCCTGTAGGGACCCTCAGTGCCCTTGACTACTCTTGATTTTTCTGTCTTTTGGGAGCATTCCTGGAGGGTGCACTTTTACTATTGTAAAGCAGTAGTTGAAGGAAGGGTATATGCACAGACTTTCTGGAAAATGCAATTGTCTGTTTGTTAAAAAATGCAGTCTTGTCACTGGTGATAGATCTTTTGTAAGAAACGGGATTTAGATGTCTGGACAAATCAGTTGATTTGGCTTTGGTGTGTACTTGCACATAGGCAGGCTTGGAGTGAGTAGCTGTGAGTTGGATAAAATGACAGCAAGTGGCGGTTCCACGAAAACTGACTCATTAAACTGCTCCTTCTTCTGCAGTCTAATGTTTGCAGATTTAATACGCTGTCAGTCTGACTAATTAGGCAGGGCAGAGCGCCGTGCTGACGCAAGTGAAGGGTTTCCAGTGCCATGTCTCCACATCTCACTGCACTACTGTGCCTGGAGAGCCAACCATGGCAGGTCATGTACTCAGCCGGAGGTGATAGAAGCATCCCCGTTACCCCAGCATTGTGGAGTGTGTCTGAAACCACACCGATGCACCCTTTGTCTGCCACCACGTATCTGCAAAGGATGGAGTTGGAGCTGTCGGAGCTGCCATACCAGCAAAATGGGAAGAAGGGAGCTTCATGGAATGGAACAAGCCTTTCTGTCATTGGATCTAACCGTGTATTACTGCTGGTAGCCTCGTCTTGTCCTTGTCCTCCTGTAAACAGATCAGAACCTGAAGGGGCTAGCATGCA
Organism: Gallus gallus; assembly: GCF_016699485.2. NCBI lineage: Eukaryota > Metazoa > Chordata > Aves > Galliformes > Phasianidae > Gallus > Gallus gallus. Next base: position 39,010,056 of record NC_052572.1, read on the forward strand.
GTGATTGTGCAATTACCACTCCACTTCCTAGGGATGTTTTGTAGCCCTTAATATCATTGTTAGTAATATCCAGAAGCACAGATTTAGGGGAACAGGGCAGGTGAATGCATCAGAATGCATCAACTGAGTGAGAAAAGACCAGCTGCACGTGACATACACTTCTGCAGCAAGCTACTGGACAGTATGTATGAAACCTTGCTGTAGTCTGAATGTGTCCCTGGTCAATGAACCCTAATAGGTATTATGAAGGAATTAGCTTAAAAATACATAGGGCTTATAGCTTCACAAATTAGTTTAAGTGCCTGTGCTGTGATTTATTCCTTCCTACAGCCATTATGGTAACAAGAGGTGCACATGAAAGCAGGACACTTAACAGACACTAAATTAGTAGCCATGTTGTGTTTTTCAGAACAAAGCCTTTTGTTTATTTAAATTAAACTGCAAGTACACAATTTTACAAAATAAAAGCAGCAGCTCTAGTAGGATCAGAAGGAGACAAGGGGACTCTTATGCACTAAGGAACCAGCCCTGTTACTTACTCTAAGGCTTGATAATTTTAAAAAATGTGACAGCTAAAACCCACTGGCACATGCTGCAAAGAAGGATGTGATAAAATAATGCTACTCATCTTCAAGGCTGTCAGTTCAGCAATCAGTACTTCTATTCATCTCCGCGGCCTGCTAACTCAGTGCTACCATGCGATAGATAAACCCTAATCCAAGTGACAGCGTTCAAATCAGAACTGATTTGATTGTTCACATATGATACCACAAGACACCAGAAGCCTAAAGAGTTTATAAAAATGCCTGGATGTCTCTTGTAGGCACACTTCCCTTCAGAATCTCTTGCAGTGTAGGATACACCAGCTCTTAAACCTGGGGTAATTTGTGGGTCATGAAAATGCTTTGGTGGCACAGTCAGTTCTTAACATAATCTAACTCAAGCTAGAGCTCAAAAATAAAATGTAGTTCAGACCTTGTAAAACCCACCTGTTCCATTTTCATGTCTCCATTACAAGAAATGAAAGCCTTTTCTTTCTCTGCAGAGACAAGACTTGTTATTGAAGAGATCAAACACGAACGTGTTTGTTTCCATGCATAAAGCACAATACATGGGCAAGTGGTTTTATGGCACATACATTAGTATTTCAAAAGCCTTACTTCTTGGGGTGCTACAGTGGTTCTTGAAGCAGTAGTCACAACAGAACTGCTATTCAAATGTGAGCCAGTAATTGGGATTTTGTGGGCATTCAGCAACAACATTACATTAGGTTTTGAAACTTAATTCTGAACAATACTCTGACTATATTTGTACTCTGTGGAGATTTCAAAGTGTAGAATACCTTTCTTTTCTTATTTTTCGCTAGCATTTCCTGAAGTTTTGGAGTAAAGCTTAAGAGAATAATTGTTCAAGTATTTCAAGAAGACAATGGTGATGGAGTAATTGAAAGTACAATGTGACCTGTTGCTGTTGAAGATCAAGAATGAAAACGGAATGATTTTTCAAGGAAGATGTCAAACTGTCTGAAAATAGAGTGAAATTATGGGACTTCCAGAGGCAGTAACTTTTCCTCTTGCGCCTGGATCATGTCAGAAAACAGAGCAAGAAGTTCTCTTTGTAGTCTTACGTTAAGAGGAACAGCTGTCTCAATTTAACAAGGTACTTAAACCTGTATCTCATTTTGAGCTTACAAGAAATTTTTTAGTCCTGTGCTTTAAATATGCTGCTGAACATACTGCAGTGAAGAGTTCTCTGCAATCAGATTTGCACACATTATGTGTATACATCAGATTGTGTGATTGTTTTCTTTTTCAAATGAGATGAACGAGAAATAAATACTTGTCTTCTATCTAAAATGGATCGTTGACTTCTTAGCTCCTGTTATTATACAAACTCTATATCTTATTTTCATATTGATGTGTAACTACCTTTTTATTGGGTTTTTTTTTTTTTTTTTTTTTTTTTTGTGCTTTAGATCATTGCTGAAATGGCTGCTATTTGTATATCAGATATAGACTTAGACCACAGATTGAGTTGTGAGTTTACACTGTGCTCAGAAAACCGTATCTTACTTGGCAAGTTTACTTGTATTGGTGTCATCCTCCTCATCACATCCAAGCTGCATCTGTGGTCCCCCAGCACAGAATGCCTTGTCCTAAACAGGTCACATTTCTCATCCTCTCTGTATGAACAGGTTTCTAAACATTTCCACACAGGCTGTCCTACAGCTGTTTTTGATCTGCTTGGTAATGTTGCTAATGTATTTAGCTCAGTGAATATTTTTCACTCATGTACTTTTACCAGGAACTAAAATGCAGACAGAGCCTCCAAATCTCTGTGAGCTGTGATGCTGCCTGCACAGAATGTTTGCTGCTCACCGTAACAGTACCCACTGACTGGTGCCACTGTAATGGTATTCTTGACAGGGAAGAAATATTTAATCTTGCCCTAGCAGTGCTAGCACACTTGAGTATGTAATATCAGTTTTGCAGAGTGGTCACTTTATCAGGAATGAGTAGGTCAGAAACAGCTTCACAATTCACTGTGTATGGCCATAATCCCATCACCACTGGCTTAGTAAGTCTACTACTTGAAATTTAGTCTATGTTATACTGATTTGGTGACCTGCAAAGAGACTTTTAGGGATACTTGAATATGCTGAGTGTAGTTAACGCAATTACTTTTGGTAATCTTAATTACAGGTTTTTTTTCTTTCAAGTCTGCTGAATTTCACAGTTACCTCTGTCCTGTATCACAGCTAGCAGTTTACTTCATTTCAAAGAAGCAAGGCTTGTTAGTACAGTTAGATGTCAACTTCTGTTTTTGCTGGGGAGGCTAAAGTAAGGAGGAACACAATTATTTATTTTGCTTTGCTTTGTTTTGTTTTGTTCTGTTTAATTTACTACCTTCTTCCGAGAAATCTCAGTTCATCTGAAGAAAAAAAGACTTTCCAGCATTTTCTGTCCTGTTATCAGCCATTGAGTTTTAGCAGATTTCTGCAACCTCTTGTTCTGACTTTTTTTCTGATTACAGATAGATGTGTTTTTTTCCTTCCTTCATCATCTTGTTCTTTAAATGTTGTGTATAAGCACTCTTACAAATGCATGCTTTTAAAATATTATGATTTTAAAATCTGCTGGAATTAATCATCACAAATGAAGGATGGTTATTTATTAGTGACTCTCAGGGTAAAATCCAAGTTTTTGCATTGATAGCTGAAGTTAAAAAATAGTACTGGAGTCTGTATACCTTTTCCTTATGGTTTTATTTGATAGTAAGAAAAGATATAACCTTGCTGAGCGAGTGACAAATTCAGTTACAGACAACCAGTACTTGACAGGTTCTATCAGAAAACCAAACAAGGCAAGAGTAAGTATGCCCGCTACCAGCTGTCACAGTATTGAGCAATGAATGTTTGATGAACCTGACCTGCAAATACACACATCTCTGTGAAAGTCAGCTTTAAGTAGTGTCTGGGCTGACAAAATTAACAAGAAGAGGCCTTTGTGGATAAAATAAATATATATATTACTTATTTATTTTGGTCTCTCCTGATAGAACCACACCGGTAAAATTTAAAGTGTAAGTGCATTTTTACATTGAAGTGTAAGTACAAGTGAGATGTGGGGAAAAATTCAGCTGTGGCTTAATGGCATGTAAAACTGCTAAGGTTGATGGAACTGTGTCATTTTACAGCAGGTTATAGAGATTAAATCAGACCATAAAAAACTCTTTTATTTCCCTAAGGTTTAATGATGAATTTTGCATATTGGTCTAGTGAAACTTTGAAGATCTTGCTTTGTTTTCAATAGCTTTGTTTTCACTTTTTGCTATGAAAAATAGCATGACAAAGACCACAAAAAATAAGTTAGAATTGTACAGTCTTGGTAAATACTAAACACATCCAAAAGGTAATATATATGTATATTTTTTTCCCCACACAGGGAAAATCTTCCTGTGAACAGAGCTTACTCTAAGCGGCAGATCCTGGTGTGCGTTATCCCCGCTCATTGCAATCAGGCAAGGCTCTCCACTTTTTCGTCTGTTATTCTTGCTCTTAACAATTTGGAAAAGATCTTTACAATGCTTTGTCCTCAACATTAAATGCAGGTGCTAACAATATTCTTTAGACTGGAGAAGATGTTAACAAGGAACATAATGTTTGGAACAAGTGACTTCTTGACCTAACCACACACCTGAGAGACAATCCTTTGCATTCATTATTTTGTGTTTCTTAGCTAAAATCACTGTGTAAAATATCTGAATGCAGCAGCCGAGAAACAATGGAGAGCAGTGCAAAGAAAGGAAACAATACTGATATTGAGCTGCTTTTGATTTCCCTCCAGTGTTTCTTTTCCCAGGAGCTGGGAGTTTGGACCAGGTGTCATATGTATTCTGTAGGGCCCTGTCCCTTTTATTGGTTGTCAGATAAACTTGACTTTGTATTAAAAAAAAAACAAAAACAAAAACAAAACAAACAAACAAAAAAACATCTAAAGACTGGATTCTTATTTGTCTCAAACATATGAGTGAGAGAAAGTTATTCATCCCGAGTTCAGGGAAATCAATACCTATCAATGTAGGTATTTTTTCCTTTACTCTCTACTCTCTAACTCTGTTTTCTGTTTCTTAGAGGAAAGAAATGTAGACTCCCAGTGTTTAAAGTACAAGTGACAGTAGGCAAAGTTTGTAGAACTTTTGTCTTTCATTAGAGTGGCTGATGCAGTCAGAAATAACAGATGAGCCCTTTTGGAAGACAGATCTGCAGCTGGTCTGCTTTTTTTTCATGTCAGTCTATAAAACAGATATGATATTCCTTAAAGAACTTGTTGTGCTAATAATATTCTCAGATTATTACAGACATAACAGTACTAAATCAGTGCCACAGCCCACCTGATTTAACAAAACAAAACAAAAAAATAAGGAAATAATTCCATCAAATATGGGATGTCTGATGCTCTGACTATGAAGCAAAAAACAAAACAAAACAAAACAAAAACAAACAAAACAAACAAAAAAACAACAAAAAAAAAAGCCACCAAGTCCTGACTTTAAAATAATAATAAACAAAATACATAGTCACAAGCTTTGTCACACTAAAGTATTGTAATCTGAGCAAATCTTCAAAATCCTGTTTTTCAGAAGATCTGTGGCTATTAGAAATTCCTAACCAATGCCATACGATGCAATTCAGAACAGACAGTTCTGTCTCAGGAAAGGCAGTAATCAAAGACTACCAGTTTGAGTTGTATTTCAAAATTTGAAGGATATTAATATGAACAACTCGGTCTTATACTGTCACCTAAATGTCAAGGTCCTGTGAGACCTCTGCTGATATGCTGAAGCAGGTATGCTAGTGAGTTGTTTGATAGAACTCCACTGAAGTCAATGGTGCTACAAATCCCCCTCAGGATGTTCATATGTTCATATGATATCTGATGAGATGACTCTTTCTTTTTATTTGACTATTTCTCATGCAAAAGGTGAAAACTTTTTTTCCCAATGAGACGACAATGAGATGAATTTGTGCATGAGTGTCTGGTTTGTCACGGATAAAAGAGAAAAATTGGTTCCTTAATCTGTTCCCATGCAATATGAATGGACTTCAGCATCCACTATCAGGAGAAATTTGGTGTCAAACTTGTTTTACAAGTGTTTTTTTTTTTTTTTTTTTTTTAATCAAAATGAAGTGATAATAAACTGTGATAATAAACTTCAGAGGATTTGGTAATACATCTTGCAGATGGCTAGTAAGGATAAGTGAACTGACCCACTGCCTGTCCCGGCATTTGTTTTTGTACTTCAGTTTTTGCAGCTCTTCCCAATCTCAGATTAATTCCTACCTTAGATTTAACTTTAACACAGATGTATGCCAGTGAAAAATCTGTTATTCAAGTGAAAAACGGAACTAATTTTTATTTATTTTTATAATTACCAAAAAAAAAGCTAAGAACCTGAAAAACATACCTTTTATAAAGTACAATTAAAATATATACAACTGCAAATAGTAATAATACTTTGGATCTGCCTAAGTGCAATGGATGAAAGATTTTGAAAGAAAATACTTCCAAATTTATGCTATTGTTTTTCCTTCCTTTCCCCCAATTTTATTGTAACTCCCATAGTCTTCATTATCCTCTGAGTAAGATGATATGATTTCACAATGTGAACAACCTACAATTTTTACATCACTCTTTAAAGTCTATCATATATCACTTATATCCACTCTTTTTTCTGAACTTGACACTCTTTCTTATTAGTAGTGTTGTTTCACTATTTTTCACATTTACTCAGCATCTTTCTCATCTATCCCACTGCATTTACCTAATTCTTCTTCACTTCATCCCTCTTTCTCATTCCTCTTCTTTTAACTAAATCATTTTCTGTCCTCTGTGTCACTGACATTCCTCACTCTCCAGAGATCAGACACTACATGAAATGCTGGTGCCATCCCTGTGATTTGGTGAATTATTTGAAGCTGACATCTTTTTGTCCAGCAAGGAGATTTACGTTTTGGATAAATTTTGCAATGCTTTAGAACTGGACTAGCAGCTGGGCAAATGATGGTGCATCACCTGGGAATGCCAAGTCAAGTGCTGCCAAGTCTCCACCCTCAGGGGCTTTGCAGTGTTCTCTCAAAGAGGATGTAATGCTGGTCTTATGTTTACTCTTCATGCCTCAGTGCCTCTTGGTGAGCAAGACAAGCTGATTTCCACTGAAAGACATGTGGGAAAATAACTGCTCTCCAGAGACCCCAGGATGTCCCTGCTGTTACTTTCACTTGGGCTAAGTGCCATCTGAGTTTCATTTTACCTCCTGCTCAACATAAGATCTTCCATGCCCTCCTCCACCAGTAACACCAATACTTACTCCTCTTTTCCCTGCAGGCCTGACATGGTAAATGTGGGTATTAAGGCAGTAGGCTCAGTCCTAGTACAGTAACTGGGTACAAAGAATAACAGGTTTTCAGTTCTGCACTGAAAATATGAGCTTTTTTAACTTTTGCCCCAGATTTGCTGCAGATCTGTCACCCAGGATAGAAATGGGAACACAAGTGAGGGTCTTCAGAAGTACAGAAGACTTGGAATTTTAGAGGCGATAGAAGATTCTGAGGGTATGGATTGCATTGTATCAGTTTGTCCATGTCCCGAACACAATGGTATTATCCATAGGATAACTGAGTCAGGCTTGGATGCCTATGAGTCTGGTTCCTGCACTCTGAGCTTCAATATAGTTCAATACATTGAAGAGCAGAGATCTCCTGGAAACACAGTTCTGAAAATCCCAACATCTTGGAAGTGACAAGTAAAGGCTATTGACAACTGCACTAGAAAAAGAACAGTGCCTGTTGAGAAATGGTTTAAGAAAGTATTTCAAGAGAGGCTGAGATGACTGTAGCACATAAAGAGATCCCTATGAGATGCAGCTTTTGCTCTGTTCTCTAGATATACTGTTACTTTTGCAGCTTAGAAGTGTTCACATTGGGCAAAGTGTTATGCAAACATGAAATAAAGCTCAGAACCTTCCTGGAAAAGCTAAACATTCTAATATTGTCCTTACACAATGGAAAAACAATATCATTTACCTCCAGGTTAAATACATCTTTCAGGTCAGAATCTTTTATTGATAGCTGTATTGTTTACTTCTATCTTTACAGACTCCTGGATCAATGCTTTTATTTTACAATGGATTTTTTCTCTTTGATGGACATTGGCTCTTGAAATATTGATGCCACTGCTTTGAGCAGTAGAAAAAGGAGATAACATCTTGTTCCCTGCCAAAAATTCTCCTCCTCAATCAGGCTTTGTCAGTGACAATAACGTTGGCATTTTTCACTTTGGAAAGCCTGAAGTATGATGTGATTTCAGGCTATTCATACTTTGCAGGTTGAATGGGTTCTTTCCCTCTTTTTTCTTTTTCTTTTTCTTTTTCTTTTTCTTTTTCTTTTTCTTTTTCTTTTTCTTTCTTCTTCTTCTTCTCTTCTCTTCTCTTCTCTTCTCTTCTCTTCTCTTCTCTTCTCTTCTCTTCTCTTCTCTTCTCTTCTCTTCTCTTCTCTTCTCTTCTCTTCTCTTCTCTTCTCTTCTCTTCTCTTCTCTTCTCTTCTCTTCTCTTCTCTTCTCTTCTCTTCTCTTCTCTTCTCTTCTCTTCTCTTCTCTTCTCTTCTCTCTTTTTTCTTTTCTTGAAGAGAATCTCCTGTCATTGAATTCCTACTTTCTTTGCTGGGTTGCTGTCATATCATGAGAATCTCAGAGCAGGGAGGACACAGGCTCTTGTATCTCAGATTTGGCCTAGGTTCACAAATTTCACTTAGTTACCACTTCAATTCAACTGTTACATTTGTAGATGACATTTTTCTATCCATCTCTGGATGTTGGTCTTGCAACCAGAAGGACTAAAAATCTATACTGCTTGCAGCTAGGAGTTGTCATGTTCACAGCTGGCATAAAGGCTGTGGTTTTCATATAATTTTCTACCTTACTCTGAGTTCTGTCATGGTGTTTTTCGTTATACCACTAATGTTCTGTCACAGTGCTTCATATGGGTAAGTAGTACCAACCTTTTCTGGAAAGGGAAGAATGAATGGAGAATAATGTGGGAAATACCACAACGGCAGGATGCAAATTGCTGGGGTGCAGTAACTAATGTGAGTCTCCATACCTCAGAAATGACCTGTCAAAGAGAAAGACTTCTGAGACTGTTTAACAGAACAAATTGATTAGCCAGAAGAAACTGCATATGAAAAGGGTCTGAAAAAATTAGGCCTGTTTACCATAAAAATGAGACATATGACAAGGTATATAGAAGAGGATAAAGAAGAATGGATATCAACAGAAGGACAGAATGAAATTCAGAAGAAAAGTAACATGTGGGTGCTTATTAGTGTGGGAGACTTCCTGTCACAATCAATAGTTGAGGCTTTGGTTGGAGTCTTTCCAAAGTGCACGGGCACACATACACAAATAAGTTTTACATGAGAGAAAAACTTGTAAGCCTCCGAGCATATGGTTGTTTTAAAGAAGGAACTGTTTGTGGACACACTGTAGAATTCTGTATTTTAAGAATGGTTCCTTTAAAGCATCCTAGAAGCATTCTCCATTTAGTATAGTACTTCTGTAGACTGGAGTTATTGGTTCAAATGACTCAGGAAATTGTCTTGGTAATGAGCTATATTTTTGACAACATGCTTTAAGCTAAAATTCCTAAATTTTCATTCTAATTTGAGTTGGTTTTAAATAACTGAGGAGAGCAAACTCAGTAAAATATTTGTTATATTTTCTCATTTACTGTTTCAAATACTTGGCTGTGATATCTTACTTAGAATGGGGGAAACATAAGCAACCATAGACTTCCTCTAACTTTTTGTGTTTGTTTGTTTGTTTGTTTTTATTACCTATATAATATGCTAGATAGGAATGGAGATGGGAGAGAACAATAGGGAGGAACTGGCTTTGTGACTCCAATATATGATTGATGACAGCTGTATAGCAGCTCTTCAAAAAAATATGTTTTTCAGAAAAGATGTTCCCCATTTTTTTCCTGAGAAGTTATGAATTAATTGAGAATTAAGAATAAATAGTTTCTTCCTGAAACACAGCCTATAGATTTATTTTGGCTGCAACCTGACAGCACAATTAGAAGAATTAAAGACCCAGTTTTGCTTTTCAAAAAAGCCTATTTTATGACATAAAAATTAGAATCTGCTAAAGCTATTCCATAGAGGAAAAAATAATGAACTGAAGGAGAGAAAAGTGGGAAATTATCAAAATAAAACCAACGGTGTAAATTTGGTATGAAATAACTCATACATCTGGGTGAAAATAGCATTGACAACCTTGGAGAAAACAAACATACAAAAACAAAAATCCTGACATCTTTATTGAGAATTTTAAGATTTTGTAAAATCAAATGCCAATTTCTCTTAAAAGCATTTGTAGTTTGAAATTATTTGAATTGTGCGCATTCCTTGGTGAGAGATTAACCACACAAGCAGTAACCTTCATTGTGATGAGGTATTCATACAAATGCTTACATGAAAGAGGTAGTAAGAAAATCACAATTTTATTCTGTTGACATTTCTGTGAATAACTTTTTTAATTGACTGTTAAGTGAAATCATCTGCCTCTCGTGTTATAATTTTCTTCTTAACTGTCCCAGGAACTGGATAGATAATTTTGGCACAGTCAAGATGACACCTGATTCTTTGTTGAGGGTTGTCAAATCTGCAGTGCATGTTATCATTAAAATAACAGATAAGGGTACTTGCAGACTGTGATAATACAAACTCAAGTTAGTGGTCCATTTGAAGACAGTATACTGGATCTGAAGCATGAATAGCTTTGCTATAAGAACATTTTGTTTTATTTCACTTGCATGCGGAAGCAAAAGTGTCTGGCAGCGTGACATGACCAACACAACTTATCTCTTGAGATCTTTTCACTCAGTCTACTAGATTAGTATGCTATTAGCTCTAGGCACATTATAAGAAGATGGCCAGCCCTCCTGTTGACATTTGAGTAATATCTGGTTTAACTCAATGCATTACAGGGAAAATAGAGCATTCAAAGTCAGTTCTCTGCAAATTATAAGTGGTTTCACTTTTTCTGTCTCATATTCATAGATCATTATTTGGTTATTAATGTGACAATTCTGATCTTAACAAGGTTTCTTTAACTGGTATTTTAATTTTCAGCTGTGATTAGTTGGTTCACTGTGAAATTAGTTACACTAAATTCTAGCAACATATGTATTTGTTGACAGAATAAGAACAACTCAGTAGTCATTACTTCTTATTCATTTAAACCAGCACTATCATCAGTCTAATCCCATTCCTTCTCCCTACCACTTGTTCATCCTTGTGCCTCGCTTCAATGGTGTACGATCTTCACAACTACATAGAAAATCACACTGAAAAACAGATCCACCTAAAAAGTCCTCTCATCTCCTCTATTTGGTTATGTTATCAGTTAGATCAGACTCTCAGCCTGGTTACTTTGCAAACTGTATTACCAGCACAGTGTAGGGATTAGAAAAAGAATAGCAACAAGAGACATGCTGAAGAGGGGAACATGTTTGTTTGGAGGATGAATTGAACTATAGGCTTAAAATCAGGCTTCTAGTTCAAAACACTTTTTCTATGGACATTCATCAGTTTTGGTTCCTTGTTGTCCAACTTTCCAACTAGAAAAGATTTCCACAGAAAACAAGAAAGGTAAACAACAAAGACACAGTACTTTTTTTTTAAATAATATCTTACTTAATATTTACAGTTGCCCAGATTTCTGAAGCTGTAATTAGTTATGTGCAATGAAGACTGACTTATTTATCTAAGCATAAAGCTATGTTGAATAGACAAGTAGTGCATGTCATTATAATTTGTAAAAGTCATTTTTCTCTTTTTTTTAACATCACAGTTCTAATGGGATAATGGGATGGACAATAATCATTCACTGGTGAAATAACTACAAGCTGCTACAAACAAATTCAAAAAATCACTTTCTATACATGTGAATGTGTTGCTATTGTAAAACACAGGTGAACTAAATGTGCTAAAAAGCTAATGACAACAGCAAAAAAAGTAGCCTTGCACATCTCTTTGCCTAACTTATCAACAAAGTATACAACATGATGCAATTCTCAGTTTTGAGTATTTGGCTAGACAAGATGACCAGCTTTAGCACAGAGTATCAATGTTTCACCTAGTAGGTCATCTCTATTTCCATATCTTTCATCAAGTTTTTAAGTGTTGCAGTAGTGTAAATACTTTCCTAGATTAGTATAGATAATTTCCTAGATTAAGTAATTTACAGAAAAAGTGGAGCCTGTAAAATGCTATATTAAGCCTACAATAAAACTCCTGTTATCTGGGACTGGGATTTCACCCAAAAGATCTACAGTTGTTGAAATGCAGGATGTTTCTCACTTTGAAATGTAAGTATATATACAGACCAGATTTGCAAATAAATTAAATCAGTGCAACTCCACTTTAGTCATTTATTTATAGAAGACAAAGTTTTGGCCATATGTTAGTATATATGTATATGTACTTGCAACACACACACACTTGTATGTGTATGTGTGTGTGAGATAAAAAATCACTTGTGCATGTAGCTATGCAATCATGTAAATTGCCCTTTTCCACCAGCAAAGTTTTCATTAGAATGGAAGAATAGAAAACTCTTATATTCTTTAGAGATTAATTATTTCTGGTTCTGAAGCACACCAGGTTTCAAAGCCTCCCTGTTTTTTAGGGTCTCCCGTGTTGACAGAGAGGTAAGGTTATTTGTCTGCAACTCGTCAGTGATATGAATAAAAGACTCAATGTGGGGAGAAAAGATGGAAGATTAACTTCACTGAATTTGCCCACGGAGAATAAGTTCAGTTAATATTATGACTTTTAAAAGGCGGTGTACTATTGAAAAACTATTTATGAAAATTTCATATATACACGGTGCCTGGTAGGTAAAATATGCAGCTCTGTGGTCTGAATCAAAGAAAGAGAGCTGCACTTTGCTAGTAGATCTCAAGATCTCCTTTCTTTGCACCAGCTACCATTTCAAAGGAAAGAAGAAAATAATACGGAGAAAACACATTAGCAACTAATAAGGAGGGTTGGCAGTATGGGCTGCAAAATCTTTTGAAGAGAAAAGAGCTATTCATACAATTTCAAGAATAAAGGATTAAAAGATGGATGATGCTGTTAGTCAAATGATCAGATGAGGTATCTTGTGAAGAAAGTGTATGTATCCAAACTACAATTTTTCCAGACAGCTGTTTCCCTTCTTGAGGTGTTTGTTTTTTTTGTTGTTTTTTTTTTTCTTTCTTCATTTTTAACATATTTTTCTTTATCCATTAAAAATATATTGTATATTATCCCCAAGCGGACAACAAGCCTAATTCTTCTTTCAGCTACACCTTCATAAACCAATATAATTCTGTTGCAATGAATGGATAAGATGGTAGTGTTAGTTTGCAAAAACAGCCTTGTTCCTGCAAAGGAAGGATATATGCTGTTCTTTGAGCTTCCTATTATCTATATTAAGCCTCTAGGCTACTTGTTACTTCTATTGTGATTGCTAGTGCTTGTTCCTGTTTTGCACTCAGATTTTCTGTTGCAGGGTCTAGGCATAGCTTGTTCTGTCTTGATATTAAGTGCTGGTGATATGCAATCAAATTTTGTACCTTCAGACCATCATAAGTGACACTTAAGGAAATGATTCATCAACAGCACCTGCTTTGAGGAACCTCACTAGTCTAACAGAGTATTTGCTTTTCACCTGTGATCCACACACTGCATTATAATCTCAAAATGTACCACTGAAGCATGAGCCTTAAAACCTAAAAGAAAAAAGGGAGGCCAGGACAGTCAAAGAGTGATCCCAAAGATTATTCAGACCTAAAGCTTGTTTCCAATTCAGCAGCAACTCCTCTCTCTTTGTGTTTCTGCTTGGCTTGCTACAACTGCTAACTTCTGTATCTGGGCTTTTTCACTAATATGTTCCAGAACATCTCAGCTATTTATTTAATCCCATGTTATAGCACATGTGTGTGCCATGTCACAGTTCCCTATAAACCCTTATTTCCTTTTCCTTCTCCTCTCATCTGCTCATTTTACTCAGCACATGCTATTGAGGGCTAGCTTTCACCACTGTGACTCCTCATTTCCAGCAGACATTGTCCCATCGCCTTCCTTTTGAGATGCTGCTGTGCTGCCTCCTGGCATTGCTGGGAACTGAAGTACCACACAACGGATGATGAATGTTATAGATATTTTTCCTAATATTTTGCCTCCTAGGAGTATAAGGAAATAAGAAATGAGGCCTAATACAGTAATGAAAGGATGGAGCATTCTCCACCTGAGGTGATCCTTAAGATTGTATGGCTGTAGAAATGATATGGACTTTCTTGGTCATGACAGATCCCATTAGGCAATGCAAACTGAAGTAGAACCATGTGCAATTTTCCTGTGGTCTAGGAAGTCTGCTGAAAAATGTAGATGAACCTAAGTAAAAAGAAATTTTAACTTCACCTCCTGTGAAAAAAACTCGTTATGTTCAAAAATCTTCAGAAATCTTGAGAGGATGTTCAGAAATCACATATTCACAGAACAACCATAGTAGTGAAGGCTCTGATTACAGAAAAATTTAGTTATTTCAAATTTTTGTAGCTGAAGGTAAAAAATTACAAATAATGTTGTCTCCAGTTGTTCACATCTTCAGAGTCTATCCTGGAGAGCTCACAAGCTAAGTACCAAAGAGTATTTAACACCTCTCAAGTGGAACAGTTTGTATGAGTAGTACTTTGCAAGTTCAGAAGAACAGTTAAGACTGTTAGAGGGAAGAAAATGTCATTTTACACTCTTTACAAATTGGTTAATGAGGTGCCACTGGATTAAGTAACTTCCCAAATGTCACATAAGTCTATGGCAAAACTATGAAATGAAATTAGTTCTCCAAGGTGCACAGTCTGACGGTGCAACACTGTCTTTATTTCCACTCCCATGGTATTGCCTTTATTTTATCTAAGCTTGCATAGGATAAGAATTCTTTCTAGCCCTAGAGAATATAAAAAAAATCTCTTAAATATCCAAACCTCTTAAATAACCCTTCCAACCTGTTTTCCTGAATGCTTTCCTGTCCCTTGGGTTACAGAAGCAAATTCTGCTATAAACATGCTTAATTGTGCAGGCTCTATTCTCATCAAAGAAAGCAAACCTTCGTATTAGGAAACCTGAGGGAAAAAGTGTTTGAAAGGGAAGAAGACATATTTCATATTGGAAAGATTTGCATGTGTTCAGTATTAGAAAGAGAGCTTTAGAGAAAGCTCGTAAGAGTCTGAGCATTCAGGCTTCTCTGGGTTCCCCACTGGGGAGGTGATACTGCACTTGGTTAATATGTTATAAACACAAACTGGCTAGCACTTGCTGTATTTACATTGCACATTAGAAGTTTTAGTTTCCATAGGGAATTCAGAATTCCTTCTCTTGTATAACTGCTACTCTCTGAGGAGATGTAATAAGCCTCCACCGTGATCAGCAACGGCATGGAAACAGCAGGAGTAAGAAGCAACAGAAAACTTCTTTGATCATTTAACCCACAAGCTCCAATTCTACAGGAATCATTCTATATGCATAGGGTGCTCTACTTGAGATTTGTAAGAAAGACTTCGTGAAAAAGACATCTGCCCTAGCTATTTAGTGTGTGCTTTCTTACTGAATGCACAGACTGCTATCAATTCTTCCTATTTCCTGAATGTGTGATTTCAATAATGAAATTCTTTTGTGTTTCTCTTTTTTTTTTTTTTTTCACTGCTACCTTTGCTGATAGTACCAATGCTTTTGACAGCTTTTTTAAAAAGTGGAAGGTAATCCTGTCATCCCGAACTATGTTCTACAGGTGAGTAGAAAATATCTCTTGTTGTGTATGAAGCTGAGAAAATCAGATTAAGAAGGGGACATCAGAGTGGAAGTGTGGTTGTGAAAATTTAGATTCCTAAGTCCTAAATTACAATCCTGACAACTGTTGCTCAGCTGTCACCTACCTTCCGAGGTGCCTTTTTGAGACAGTCCCTCTCTCATAGCCTCTGTCAGCTGTTGGGACTGACCCTGCTATGCCCACTGGGGTTTCAATATCCCTGGGCATTCACAGGGCATTCCAGTGCTGGATGCCTCCACCATGTCTGCAGATGCTTGGTGACATGGCATCCAAAACCTCAGCTGGGGTTTTCTGGTGCTTCTTGCCTCATGGCTACAAGTGGGTAAGCAGCATGCGGCCTTTACCATACCTCCCAGCAAAAATCCAACCCAACTCTTGCAAAGTCAGAGGACTTGGGCAAATTTATGCCTAAGGTGAGCTTCACCCCTCACCTCCAATTCACTGGTTTGTAAGGCTCCTTAAAATAGCTCAGCTGTCAAAGCTGATATATGAACCCCTTCCCCCTGATTGCTATACTAAATGTAAATTTTTAACGGTGTAAATACGTGGCATTGCAAAATGTCATTTGACAGCAAAGTGTGGCTGAGCTGAGTGATGCGAGCTTTCAGTCTGCTGTGCTCCGAGAAACAAATTGGAGTGCTTTTGTACATCTCCTGTCTCGCAGTCTGTTTGTGGTTACTACAGTGACTTCTCTTTGTTCTGTTCTTGAGTCCTGTAAGAGTCAAGGGCTCATCTGTCATGTGCTATAGATAATCTCAAAAACACCTTAGCAGACAAGGTACGAACCCTAGGGCTGTTTATATTCATGAAAACTTTTCCCCCCACAGAGGTCACATTGAGTAAGATAAACCAGTGTCATCAAATATGCAGCGTATACTGCAACAGGGGTCTGGCACTGCAGGCTTAACACCTTTTGTGAGTTGCATCGAGGAGGACACTTTCTGTCCTTAGCTTGATCATAAGTTTCAGGCAGCCAGCACTCTTGTAGTTCAAATGTAAATGAGAACACGGGTTACAACTATCCTCATTTCTCATTACTGAGGTGACAAAATGCATTTTCTCCTACCTGACTGCTTGATAGCTAGAGAGCAACTGATATACAGATATCGTGGTTCTAATATGGATATAATAAAATAGACATAATAAAATAAAAAAGCTTTCCGACAGCAGAGCCGCAGAGGACTGGCTTTCTGTAGTTGAAAGCTGCAGTACATGCTTCATAAAGAATCAGGCAGTAGGTTGTGTTTATACCCACAGCAACAGCAGTCATTTAAAAACCCATACAATAACTATGTATTCCCTGAGTATTTTCTGACCTGACCGGGGAACGCTGCTGGAAACAATGGTATATTTGCCATATGGTAGCACTGTTTTCAAAATCTTTCATTTTCTCCTGAATATAAGAACTGAGGATACCTGAATATTTGCACTATCCCCCTGTACTTCCTATGGCCAGTTTTCCCTTGATTTCATTGAGTTTTGAATTAGCTATTTTGTTATTTAAAACTGGTTTTAAAGGCTGCTGCAATATATAGTCCTCACAAATACACATGTTGATATTTTTGTTTTGCATTTTATTATTGTTGTAAATAACTTCATGCTGTCACTGACACATTCTATTTCATTTTTAAAAAGCTGAAATTCAATACACAAGTGTGAACCAATTGTCTAACAAATATTAAGAGAAAAAGCACTGGGTTAGAACTCCTTAGAATAATAACAATGAAGAATTTAGCATGCATTTTTTGCTTCCACACTTGTTTTATTTTGTTAAATAGCCTATGTGGAGTACAATTTACTTCTCCATTTAAAAAAGTAGTAATAATAATCCCTGTTCCATTCTGTTTTGGTTTGTGGGGTTCTGTTGTCATTTTATCCTAAAGTGCTGTTTCCTCACATTTGCATCTACCAGCCTTTTTAATGTGATATTCCATTTAAACTGCCTTTTAATTGTATGTGCTGCCTTGGCAGAACATGACTGATGTACTAGCGTTAATTAGGGCTCCAGTCAGCAGCCTATGCCAGCTGGAAACTGAGAAACAAGCGTAAATTATTCTGTCATCAATCAGCTCGAAAATGTTTGAATCACTAATTAGTTTGCAATTTGGGTGACAGTTTATCTGACGCAGGCGGTGTCAGAAACTTCAGATCTTAGATGAATAATTTGCCAGCAACAAGCACATATTCCCTGCTTTTAAATACATGAAGGTTTATCTGCATGTTGAAAGGTGGCTCAGCAGTCTTCATTAACTTCCAACTGGGACTATGTAAATCAGGAATCAGTGTGAGGCACTTCAGTCTGTGGTGGCTTAGCAGATGATATTTAGAAAAAGAAAGCCTCTTTTCTCTCTTTTTTTATTAATAATTCATAAACTGATAGACGAGAATATTTGGACTTTAACAGCTTAAAAAAACATCACAATGGTTTAAAAAAAAAAAAAGGCAATCACCCCCTTTAACATGAAAATTAGTTGTGCTGCATCTTGCTGTTTAACTGATTTATTCTTCTCCACTGTCATGTGGCTGGAATGTTAAGCAGCAAGTGATTAGCCCTTGTCCTTTAAAGCGGGATCATTATTGGGGCTTTATTAAACAGCAGACTTGTGTTTCCATTTAAAGGATAAGGGGGGGAAACAAGAAATCTCTAAAAGGAAGCAAAAAAGGTTATCCATGTCTCAAATGGAGGAACCATTCAACATTATAAATGCAATCAAGAGGGTCTTAACATCTATGTTATTCTTATCTATAAGACAGATAAGTTTGATATCTTGCAAGGCATACAACTGTTGTATGGCCCACAGAAAAATCGAAATTACAGAAGTGATTTAGCAAGATAGTTAATATTAATGGGTAGAGAGGCTGGAGTGTTTCTAACCTACACATCCATCCTTCTACATCTGAAAGACGTGTAGTTGATACAGGCAGTGCAATTACAGGAATATGGAGGAGACCTACCAACTGGCCTACATGCCAGATAAAAAAGGCAGGTGAGGATATGATTTTCAAGTTCTCTGTGGCTGGCAAAGGTAGTGCTCTCTGCACTCAGAGTCTGTGAGATGAGAGAAGTGTGGGAAATGACATTGGGTAATTATGATTAGCTGATGCCAATCTGTAAGCACATCACAGCAGTAGCATAGCAGTGCAGCTGCTGAATAGGTGTATGCAAGAGGATGTGAAGTAACAAATCAATGGTTGAGTGACAGTCCTCTTCCCTTCTGTCTCACATACTTCTGCTCTCAAGTCCTATTTGTTATAGGCCAAACTAATGACTCCATGGTACTTAACATTTTAACACCTTATCAACAATATCTTAAAAACTTACTAAAATATGGCTACTTGAGTGCATATTTTCCATATAGTAAGTAGACTCAAATATATAAGCATCTGTTCTCAGAATCTTCTAGGAAAAGTGAATGTTCTGCTTTGAAAAATAAAGTACCTAACAAAACATACTATTTTTCGAGTGCTAAAATTGACATTTCTTTAGCTGCTTCAGAGAGAATGTTTCACAATTACAGGCCAAATCTCTAAGTAAAGCAAAATAAAAGTGGTCTGCACTTTTCTCATGAAAAAAAGCTAAGGTTGGTCAAGTTGTAAGGGCCTTACCCAGTTTCACTTCACCAAAGTCGGAAGAGTTTAGATGGAAATACATCAGTTGTAGTCTTCAAAAATTCCCCAGCTACAATCATCACAGTAAGGCTTCACACATGGCTGCCCTACAGATGAATAAGTGCCATGCAGGGAAGGAAGCTGAGAACAGTTCCACGCTGCCTGGGATTATGAGCCATCCACCATGATGGCTGCTGCTGAATCCGGCACAGTACTTTCTGTGGATGGTCCTTCATTCTCTCTTGCATTTGCTGGGTGGCAAATAGTGGTCTGCACTGGGGAGTCCTGGCTGCTGACTGCCTCACCTTCAACAAGGATGGATGGAACTGCAAGTACATTATCGCTTGTGAACGGCCTGCAAGACCAGGTTTTAAGGATATCAGATCAAGCATCCAACATTAATGACACTTCTGACCTTAATCCCTCTGTCTCAGCTCTCCGTCAGCACAAGGAAGGAAAAATAGATTACTGTTTGTCAAGCACTTTCGTGGACAATATAAAAAGCACATGAAGAAATTAATGACTCTGGCTTTAGAGTAAAGTTTGAATAGTAAAAAATAAACAAAGCTTTGGACCACACACTGCAGAATGGAGATAAAGCAAAATTGTGAATAGCTGCATACTCTGTGAGCCCTCCTCTAGCTATACATTGCGTAAGGCTGTGCACTCTGAAGAAAAAAAAAAAAAAAAAGGAAAAAAAAGAGCTACATTGGAATTTCTTCTGACAGAAACTTTTTGGTCCTTTCTTTGTTTTATCAGAAAATACCAGTTTCTTAAAACTTCCACTTTTTATGGAAATGCATTCATCTGAATGAAGTTTTTGTTGAGACAAATTCCCGCGTTCAGCAGAGAATTTCTTGTCACAAGCCACGCTGGAGTGAGATAAACCCACAGAGGCAGACCTGCTCCAGGGTGGTCACCAGCTTTGCTGCTAAATGCAATGCAGCTGTATAAGATACAGCTGCAGGGCAGGAGTAGATAACTTCTGGAGGCAATGTGTTTGCCAACAGCCCTACTCCCTCTCCTGCATCACATCTTCATTGTTATGTTCTATTTATCACAGACAGATATGATGTTACCTATACGCTTCCAGACAATCCATGTCCTGCTTTCTGTGTCCTAGAGGAGGAGCTCTGTGAGTGTTCAAGCACTGGAAACTGATTCCTTCTCTTAGCTTACTTTTTCTCTCCTGCTTTTATTTTAAAAGGTCTAGTTTTTCTCCCTAAATGCCATTTAAAGATGGTGAAATTTTATTAAAAAGAATTGCTGAATCACATAAATTCTATAATGCAAATGAATATGGGACAACAAATGAGGAAATCTTAATTCTATCATTTTCTCCAATTTTGACTGTTTGGTTCTTAGCTTTAATGTGGAACATACACTCACATGCACACACTTAGTCTGTAAACACTGGCAGAGTGAGAATCTCCATAATCTGACAACTGCAAACTCTATGATATGTCTAAGAAATATAAAAATTACCAAGTGAGTTTAAGCTAGTGCATATGGACTAAATATTTATATAGCACAGCAGTGAGAAAAGACTTCATAAAATCACATCCTATTCTATATACAGAATCCCTGTTTTCAAAACTCTGCAAATTGAGTGCATGTGACAGATGAGTGATGAGTACAGAAACTGTTTCTTCTCCTTAAAAAGAGGAAAATGGAAACCAAGGCTTAGAAGAAAATGACACAGCAATGGCAAGTGAGCAGCAATACACTGAATACAACTTACTTCATTTTTCCCTTTATTTGTAAGAGATGTATGCATCTTCTACACTATCACATTCAACTTTCTTTTAAGATGATTAGACATATGTTGTGTGTTTGCATTCAACTTCTCTGAGTTCAAATAATTCCAAAGAGGAGTTATGTTTACCTTTAGACTCATAGAATCACAGAATGGCTTAGATTGGAAGGAACCTTAAAGAACATCCAGTTCAAATCCTCCTGATATGGGCAGAACTTCCACCCATCAGGTCAGGCTGCCCAGGGCCCCATCCAGTCTGGCCTTCAGTGCCTCCAGGGATGGGGCACCACAGATTCTCTGGGATGCCTCTGCCAGTGCCTCACCACACTCTGAATAAACAATTTTAGCCTAATATCTAACCTAAATCTCCCCTTTTACTTTATGGTAATTCTCACTTGCCTTATCGCTATTAGACTGTTTGAAAAATTGGTCTTCCTCTTGTTTATAAGCTCCTGTTAAGTACTGAAAGGCCTTAGTGATGTCTCCCTGCAGCCTTCCCTCCTCCAAGCTAAACAAGCCCATCTCCCTCAAACTGTTCATAGGAGAAGACTCCAGCCCCCCCCAAATCATCTTCAAGTTCTTCTAGACCCGCTCCAACAGCTCTATGTCTTTCTTTTCCTGAGGGCCCATGTCTGGATACAATACTCCAGATGGGGCCTGTCCCACCCCATTCCCTGTTTTGTTTCACCTAGCAAGAAAACACTGACCACAGTGCACTTCACTGACACAAATCAGGTGCACCAAAACAATTTATTAAATATATTCTGAGCAAGCTGTTACACATATGAACCATAATAACATGTATTCTAACCAAACAATGTATTAGCCTATGGCTAATCCATATTCTGGGGGAGAGGAGGAAGGTAAATTGGAATCATAGAATCACCAAGGTTGGAAAAGACCTCCAAGATCATCCTGTTCAATAGTCCACCTACCAACAATATTCCCCCACTAAACCACGTCCCTCAGTACTACATCTACATGCTTCTTGACCACTTCCTGGGACAGTGACTCAATCGTATCCCTGGGCAGCTTGTTCCAATATGTTATCACTCTTTCAGAGAATAAATTTTTCCTAATATTCAATCTGAATGTTCCCTGGTGCAACATCATTATCTCTTGTCATATCGCTAGTTATGAGGGAGAAGAGGCTGTCACCCACCTTGCCACAACCTTCTTTCAAGTAGTTGAAGAGAACCATAAGGTCTCTCCTGCACCTGCTCTTCCCCAGACTAAACAATCCCAGTTCCCTCAGCCGCTCCTCGTAAGACTTGTACTCCAGACTCCTCAACAACTTTGCTGTCCTTCTCTGAACATTCTTCAGGGTCTCAGTGT
Source organism: Gallus gallus (assembly GCF_016699485.2). Classification (NCBI taxonomy): domain Eukaryota; kingdom Metazoa; phylum Chordata; class Aves; order Galliformes; family Phasianidae; genus Gallus; species Gallus gallus. Next base: position 39,032,187 of record NC_052572.1, read on the forward strand.
ACTTTCTGTAGTGAGGGGCCCAAAACTCAAGGCAAGGCCTCACCAGGTCTGAATACAGGGGGATGATCACCTCCCTGCTGCTACTGACAGCACTATTTCTGACACAAGCCAGAATTACATTGGCCTTCTTGGCCACATAAACACACTGCTCGTTCATGTTTATCTGAGTGTTTACCAACACCCCCAGGTCAATTTCTTCCACACAGTCTTCCAACTACTCTTTCCCACGCCTGCAGCATTGCCTGGAGTTGTGGTAAAGTGCAGGACCTGGCACTTGGTCTTGTTGAACCTCATTCCACTGACCTCAGCCCAGCTATCCAGCCTGTCCAGATCTCTCTTTAGAGTCTTCCTACCCCAAGACAGATTAGCACTTCCTGACAATGTGGTGTCATCTGCAGATCACTGATTGCACTCAACCCCCTCATCCAGGACATCAATAAAGATATTAAACCGGACTGGCCCCTGGGGAATACCACTTGTGACCTGCTACCAGCTAGATTTAACTCCATTCACCAGCACTCTCTGTGCCTAGCCATCCAGCCAGTTCTTTGTCCAACAGAGTGTATTTGTCCAAGCCATGGGCTGCCAGCTTCTGCAGGAGAATGCTGTGAGAGACAGTGTCAAAGGCTTTGCTGAAGTCTAGGTAGACCACGTCAACAGCCTTTCCGCCATCCACCAAATGGGTCACTTGATTATTGATGGAGACTGAGTTGGTCAAGCAGGACCTGTCTTTCATGAACCCATGCTGGCTGGGCCTGATTCTCTGGATGTCTCACACATGCCCTGTGATCTCACTCAAGACTATCTGCACCATAGCATTCCCTGGCACCAAGGTCAGGCTGACCTGGTGGAGAATCTCCTTGTCCTCCTTATGACTCTTCTTGTAGGTGGGAGTTGCACTGGCAAGCCCCCAGTCCTCTGGGATCTCTCTGACTGACCAGAAATGCTGATAGATGGTAGAAAGCAGGTTGGCCTCCACCAGCTTCCTCAGCACCCTCCAGTGGATACCATCTGGCCCTATGGACTTGTTACAGTTCAGGTGGAGTGGTCTCTAACCGTTTCCACCTGAATCATAGGGGTTTTATTCTGATCCTCAACACAGACTTCCAGGTCAGGGGATAGAGTACCCCAAGGATAATTGGTCTGACTTTTTAAGGCAAATGTAAGGAAGGCATTAAGAACCTCAGCGCTTTCTTTATCCTCAGTGGTCATGTTCCCCACCACATCCAGTAAAAGATGGAGATTCCCCCTAGCCCTCCTCTTACTGTGAATATATTTGTAAAAAAGATTTTTGTTCTCTTTTACTACAGTGGCCAGGTTGAATTCAAGCTTGACTTTTGCCTTTCTCATTTTCTCCTTGTATATCCTAAGAACTTTCTTGTACTCTCCCCAAGTTGCCTATCCCTTCTTCCACAAGAGATAGATTATCTTTTTCTCCTGGAGCCTCAGAAAAAGTTCCCTGCTCATCCTCACTGGTCTTATTCCCTGCTGGCTCATCTTACAGCACAGAAGGATAGCCTGCTCTTGCCATTTTGAGAATTCTTTATTGAGAAGCATCAGGTGTTCATGGACCCCTTTAATCTTCAGGACTGAATACGAAAGGACTCTCTCTACCATCATTCTAAATAGTTCGTAGTCTGTCCTCTGTAAGTCCATGGTTACAGTTTTGCTGACTCCCCTCCAGTCTTCACCAAGAATTGAGAACTCCACCACTTCATGGTCACTCTGCCCAAGACAGGTCCCAACCTCCACATCTCTTACCAGTCCTCTCTGTTCACGAACAGTGAGTCTAGTAGGGCAACCCTCTGATAGGCTTTCTTAACAACTGCATCAGGAAGTTATCTTCCACACACTCTGTAAGTCTTCTAGACTGCTTCTTCTGCACTGTAGTATATTTCCATAGTATAGTGTGTAATATATTTCAGGGAAATTGAAGTTTCCCATGAGAACAAGGGCTGGAGATTGCACAACTTCTGTAACCTGCTTGTAGAACACCTCATCTGTCTCTGCATCCTGATTAGGCAGTCTATAACATACTCCCAACTGGAAGTCAGCCTTGTTGGCCCTCCTCCTGATCCTTTCCCATAGAGACTTAACCTTTTTATTTCCAGCCCTGGGCTCAAAAACTTTGAAACTAACATAGAGCGCCATACCACCTCCCCTCCTTCCTTTCTCTGTCTTTTCTGAAGAGCTTGTAGCCATCCATTGCAGCACTCCAGTCCTGGGAGCAATCACAGTTTGCCTGCCACACAATGGCTCCCAGCTCCTCCTGTTTGTTGCTCATGCTGCTTGCATTAGTGTAGATGCACTTCCCCTGAGCTATTTGCCTCACTGCCACCCCTGTCATCATTCCCCAAGGCTCATCTCCAGAAAGCTTCACTTTATCCCCTTCCTCTTTCATGCCTAGTTTAAAGCCCTCTCAGTGAGCTCAACCAGTTCCTGGGCTAGGATCCATTTCCCCCTTTGAGATAGGTGAGGCACATCTGCAGCCATCACAGGGCAGGTACCCATGGTTGGAAAAAGAAAATTCCTGTGATTGCACGAACCTTTTAGCCATGTATTTATCAGATGGGTTTTCCTTGTCCTCTCAGTATCCCTTGCTACTTCTAAAGGGAAATAGGAAAGCACCATCTGTACTCCTGAATTAGGGTAGATAAGGGTAAATTAGTCTGAGTAAAGTGATACAAATTCCAGGGAAGATAAATCAGTGTAGGAAAGGTTACAGCTACAGGTACAGCTTGGCTCATCAGTGTGTTCATCGTGAGCTGGGGTACAAAGGGGAGGGCAGATAATGCAGTCTCAGGCCAGCTGAGGAAGCACCAAAAGCTGTCTTTCAGCATTCTGATTTTACACCATTTTTATGTGTAATTTGCCTTGATAAGCAAGGGGAGTCAAACAGTTACAAAATATACAAACTAAGATATAAGCAGAGGCATGAAAAACATGTGACTTCACAGAAAAGCAAAGAAGCTTCTGTTAGTCCCTTAAGACCTCAATTGCAGTTCCCAGAAATGCGAGCGATTGTTCCTAGGTTAATTATCACACAATTTTATGGTCTTTGCCAAGGGAGGTATTTTCTCTTTGTCTTCGCGACTTCTGGTCATAGCTCAGGCCCTTGACATTAGTACTAGGCAACACATTGTTAAGCATAGATAAAGCAGGTGGAAGCATTTGGACGTGAATGGACTGACAGATGCACAGTTACAGTTTTATCCAATCTGCATGGTTCTGTAGTTTCCTGGGCCTTCCTTTCTTGTCCTCTTAAAAATGAGAATGATATTTCCCTTTTTCCAGTCACTGGGGCCTTTGCCTGATAGCCATGACTTTTCAAAAATGGTGGAGTGGCTTGGCAACTGTATGGATGGGATGTATGGACCCTGAGATGTATGTTGTATGGCCCTCTTTATGAAGCATCTTGGGACCAGCAGGATGTATTTTATTTTGACTTTAAATGCTCACATTTAGATCTATGAAAACAAGAACTTGGGGAGAATTATTTTAATTGAAAACAAGATGAAGTCTGAAAACCCAGAATTATGATGTTGTCAGAAGTTGGCATCACAGATATTGTCCTGCAGCTGAAGAAGAGGGCTCAACAGCAGCTCTGGGTAGTTCAGCTAGAAGAAATTAATTTCCAGAGACTACTGCTATGTTATCTCAGGACATGTTGCTGAACAAAATCATGATGAGATCAAAGAACAGGGACAAGTTAAAGTAATAAAAATGGATTGTTCAGTATCACAGAGATCAAATTTTTGTCGTATCATTTCTTACTGCTTCCTTGGTAGTTCCTTCAAGGACTCTGAAGTACTTTAGAACTTCTTTAGTCTTGTTTTTGTGAGGCTTGATTTCTTTTCTTTGCTTTCCTATATTGATATTGTGAAAGGATGGAATTTCTATTGTTGCTCACCACCTGGCATGCATTGTCACTGCTAAGGAAGAGGAGTACCAGATAAAGGGTAGGAATCTGCTTATCCATTACTGAGAAATTTGCTAAGAGAATAGCAAATTTAATTTTCAAAACTACAGTTTTGGAATGAGACCAGGTTTATTTAAATCAAATGCATTCCAAATAGAACACAGTAGAAAGTTTTTGTCTTGTAGATCATTCTTGATTCTTGCCACTTCATAACATTTCAATAGTAAAAATGGGATGAGAAAGGTGGATGGAGAAGAAGAAATCATTAATCTTGAGTAAATATGTTTAAAGGAAGTAAGTCGGAAATCAGTGTGAATCTTACAATGGTGAACCTCACCTTAGGAAGACTGCTGACATAGCTAATATTTTCAAGTAGACTGGCAGGACAGCATCACGAGTGGAAGACCAGTCTTAGAAATGAAATGAGGGGCATGAGTCTAGGTAAGTTGTGATTTACCTTTAGACGAGTGCTTCATATACAAGCCTTTGCCCTTCTGAGTCCCTCAGTAGTCACTGGGAGAAGGTGAACATCTGCAGAATGTCATAAGTAGCTGAATTTCCTATCTGGTTACAGAGGGACTGGGACTAAAATGCTCCTAACTTGAAAGTGAATTCTCTTTGGAAAACTTGGTATCTCTGTTTCCTGCTCTGATCTTGTTTAGAGGGAATAAAGGTATTTGCTGCTATTTTCTTCTCCATCCTAAACACTTCTTACCCTAAATTGTATGTGTATCACATAATTAGTTTGAAAAAGGAGTTGAGTGCACTGTTTCATAGGAGAAACTTGTCACACTGACATGAAGATCCTACAACTGTCCAGGGATTCCTAAAGTGATTAATTCCTGTTCATTTTTCTTTATCTTTTTTTTAGGAGGGAAAGATCTTTCTGTGACTCTGTCTGGAGATGGCTTTTTCCTGGTGAAGGTAGTTACATGGCACGTAGTTGGCCTTTGTCAGGCTGCTTGCAGTTAGTGTGGAGGCAAACTCTGTGTTCTCCATTTGAGTTTCGCTCATGTTATTTATTATGTTTTTTATTTTGTAGATAAATATTATGAATATGCTTTTTTTTTAATCTTTTTTTTTTTCCTCCATTTCAAGGAAATCTAGAAACATTCTAAATCACTGGTAAACTAAAATCAATGATGAAGGTACATTTGTCTTTTTTGAGGGAATACACTTTATTTTAGAAATTGTCTTCTGTGTCTTGTGCATTCTGGCTTTTTTAACTTGGACATTTATTAGCTGTAATTGTTAAATTATTCACTGATACTTAACAAAATGTACTCCTGGAAAACCTTTTAATCAACTGCCAACATTTCTGTGATGGAAGTAATCAGCAGTGAATATGTTCAAAGACTGAGATTTTCAAGCAGCAGTGAGAGAGTCAGCCACCTGATTAAACTGAATGGGAATAAGACATTTATATCTTTCAGAGCAGCTCTCAAAATCCCAGCCTTGAGCCTTGTTTTCTTACAGTTTCAGCTACAGATGTTCTTATCTAATTCTGGATGCTTTCCATTTTCTCTTATTCAGGTGCCCAGAAAGGGTCAAATTTTATGCCCAGTGTTCTTGGAATCTTTTATCGTCTCTCTATCATCACTCGTTCAACACGTTTTCTAATGGATTTTCCTCACTTACCCTCATGCTCTTTGGTCATAGTGTTCAAGGCCATGGGGATGACTTGATCTTTGTATGTGCACTCCTTCACTGCCCTCTTTAAATCTTAATGCACATCCATTGGATCCTGCTCAGGGAGCTGAGTATTATTGACTCTGTGATCTTGTAATGTACTTTATGTTAAAACAAACGAACAAAAATAAATAAATAAATAGAAACCAACATCTGTCTTTTAGTTCTCCCTATGTCTCTGCTGGCTTGAAGTAATTGCTAAGTTATCAAATGAGAAATTAAGTTTCTCTGAACTTGAGAGAAGTTTCCAGTATGTCAGTATTAATCTAACTTAGTGATATTGGGTCATTATGACCAAGCTTTTTTGTTTTCGTCATCGTGGTTATCTGAAACAGCTTCTCTCAGTACTTATGGTGTTCAGAAGTTGAGATGAGATTTGAAGCTGGGCACTTTTTTATTTGGAGCTGTAGGAGGAGCTTGTGCCTTTGGAATATACCAAAATTAAACGTAGGACATTTAATATCGAGAACTAAGATTCACTGTGGGTTTCTCATCTTGTTCTTTTCAGGCAATATACATTATTTCAACTCCTGTCTTTTTTTACTTCTCTTACATAAAAGCAAATCTCAAGAATGCAGTGGTTTTTTTGGGGGGTTGGGGAGATTTCAGGGAAATATTTTTTCAGGTTTTTTTGTTTGTTTTTTTCCTTCTTTTTAAAGCTGAAGTGTGCTTACTACTTCTCTGGAAGTCCTTGATGTCATTAGGGTTGAGTCTTTCATTAAGTTAGGACTAAAGATATTAATCTCTTCCTGTAATTCTGAGGTGGTGATGCTGCTGATGACTCCTTTTTCTACCTACTACAATATCTGCCACAGAATGAAGCTCATTGGTATGAATGTCTCAACAGGGACTAATAAAATACAGTTTCTTCCTCCCATCCACTTGTACTTCACCTGCTTATTCAAAATGCATTCTGGATTTTGACTACTAAAATCTTGCTACATTCATATAAACACCAAAAAGAGTGTCATGTTGCACATGGTCTGAAATACAACTAGATTTTTTTTTTTCTAATAGTTTTTAAAAAAATATCAGCTGGCATATTTTAGTATTGGTGAAATAATGATGAACTATGAATAATTGAAAATACTTGGCATCAGATGTATATGCTCCATTATATGGATATATATATATTTTATATATATATATATATATATATATATTTCCTTTTAATACTGATTTTATCCTTTTGTTTGCAAGTACAACACCATTTGTGAACAGGACTTTTTAAAATTGTATGGCTTATGTACTTTTTTTTTTTTTTTATCATTCCAAATGCTTTATGGCAATCTGTGGACAGAGTCTCCACAAGACAAAAGTGAGTAAATGATGGCACAGAATTTTAAATGTGTTTGATCAGGAAGTCAAGTATACAGTTTAACATACTCTACCTGGCTGTTTTTGTTGAATGAATTTCTTTAATTGTGAAAGTGATAAGCAATGCTTTCAGAAAAAATACAAGCATTTTACATCAATATATATCATTTGGCCAATGTATGCTTTTGTTCGTCCATCTTCTTCAGAGGGTAGCAAAAACAAATAACCTTGCCTTTAGCACTAGATCTTCATTTAGTGTGACTTAGCTCAGGTCAATGGTTAATTAGATATTATGTGAGGATCTGATCCCTGTTTTAATCAAGTTTGAAGACCATTACTGGTGAAGGCAGTTGACTTGATCAGTCATGTGAGTCATTTACCAGCAAGTTTAAAATTAATGAAACTGAAAATTATAAGGTGTCACGAAGCTTTAATGTATGTGAACAACGTCTGATGGTATGGAGGAGAGAATACAGTGGCAATAGTAGAAATTCTTGAAATATAACTTGGAAGTCTGATTTAATGTTGAATATTGTATGTATGGAGACATTACAGAGAACAGAGAAGAGCAGAAAAACTAGTCAAGTCACTGAAACAGACAATAATCAAGACTGAAATTCTCAAACAAATACTGTGGGTTTAAAAATAGATTCAGGAAGAACTTTAATGATGCTTAAGCCCCCTGTACTGTCTGAACAAGTTAACCTAATTTTCTGAGATATGTTGGATAAACAATTACCAAAATGAGATATAAAAATAGCCTATTTTCTTATGTATGATGATGTGAAATCATGGAATCATAGAGTCCTTAGAGTTGGAAGAGACCTTTAAAGAGACCTTGGACTAAAGAGACCTTTAGTCCAAGTCCCCTGCAATGAACAGGGACTTCCACAGCTAAATCAGGTTACCCAGGGCCTGATCCAGCCTCTCATTGGAAGTCTCCAGGGGTGGGGCATCAACCACATGGCTGGGAAACCTGTTCCAGTGCCTCACCACCCTCACTGGAAAGAGACTTTTTCCTCATATTAACCAAAATCAATCATTGATCTCCATCCAAGCATTGGGCCATTGACCACCACTCTCTGAACCTGATCCTGCAGCCAGTTCTTCATTCACTGAACAATCCACCCATCAAATCCATATCTTTCCAATTTGGAGAGAAGGGTGTTGTGAGGTACTGTGTCAAAGGCCTTACTAAAGTCCAGATAGATGACATCAGTGGCTCTTCCCCTGTCCATTGATACAGTGACATCATCATAAAAGACCACTAGGCTGATTGATATATACTATGTGGAAACATCCAGATGGATGAAAGCCATAAGAAAGGCTAAGATGATGATATTTAGAATGGAGAAAGTTTGTTGTTGTTGTTGTTATTTTATATTCTGACAATGAGATATTTCTCAGCCATATAAGCTTACTACCTTCTCCAGTAGAGCTTCAGCTATTTATCACAACATTAAAAATATATATATTTAGGAAAAAAAATTGTAGAAAATATTTCACAGGGATCCTTTCCTTTATTAAGGACATTAGGGACAGAGACAATCTGGGTGTTCTTACAAATATTTAGTTACACAATACTATTTTTGATAATTTCTCTGATAGTAATAAAATATACAAAAAGTAATAAATGCATATTTTGATACTATTTTATCCATAGTAATAGCAAATCCATACTGAACATTCTTTCAGCTCTGAGTCAGATGGTCAGTGCCTGAACCCTCATTCCTTCTACAGTAGACCATTATAGCCATTGAGTGGATCCCAGTAAATGGAAAATATTTTAAATGTACCTTGGAAGGTTCATATACTTGAACTGTGAGGCATCAATGGAAGAAATTTGATCCTGAATGAAATAAATACCTAAGCAAAGCCATAGCAAGGTTTTCTAGACCCTAGGGCATCATTTCTTCACCTCTTGTAGGTAGGTTGTGATCATATCAGGATATAACCATTCTTTCTCCTTTCATCTACACTGTTTATCTTTTTATCCTCTATGGAAACAGCTGTGTTAAGGCTTTGCAGATATAGTTGTCCCCCTTTGGGACACTTTCATACCTTTTCTTCCTGCAGCTCTGTCTAGATATTTAACTACAGGCAATAACATAATCAGTACAAGAGAATGTCTCTTGAATTTCAGAAAGGTACTTAAGTACACTGCATGAGAGTGTCTGCTAGGCTATGGTCCACTGTTTCTAAAGTTAAAGAAGAAAAATAATGAACAGTTACACCATTGTTTAAGTGAAGATCTGAAGTAACTTTTGTCCTTTAATCTAGAGAGCTTTACATAAAAAAGCTAATTTTTTTGAAGTATTTACAGGAAAATCACTATATGAAAATTACTGTGCCACAATGGAATCCATGATGAAGTTAGCAGTAAAAAATGGTGGTTGCTCAGCCATACTGATGATTATTTTTAGCATGATCAGGTAAGGGTTGCCTGTGCAGAGCAGTATGTAAGCATTTGATTCAGGTATTGAACATTCAATCTACTGAAACAAGGCAGTTGAATATTCTCTCTCCTTTTTTTCTTTTTTTCTTTTTTAATCTGTAAGGAGTAACACTGCTAGCATTCTTAGTTCATTTTCTTAAAATTATGTTGACACATTGGTCAGATGGGCAGTTTCAGCACTGAAACTAGAGATGCTTGTTTATGTTTATTCTCTAGTGTTAACATTATTACAGATAAGCACCTCAGCCATAACTCAAAAGTATATAAGATCTCATTCTAACAGTAATATATTTTGACTTAATAAAACTAAAGCAGCAAAGTTTGGATTGATGTTTATGATATGCAAACTTTGCTGTCTTTTCCTAACAAACTAATTGAAGAAATGAAGACATTGGATGTAGCTTATAAAGAGATCCTTCTCATGGGCAGAATTAATTGGCAGAATACTTTATGATGTGCCAATATGTTCAGACACAGCAAAGTGCTCCACACTGGCAAAGCTCTGCCATATTTCCTGTGCCTTCCTTGTCCACAGAAAGCTCTTGGTAGCATGCTGCTTTTCATTTGGTCTGTGTGTTTCAGGAATAAATTCTCATGCAATTTCTAGTAGTGAAAGAAAATTCTTTTAGGACATGTATTTCATGTTAAAGCAGCAAAAGGTATAAGCTTTGAATTACATGCTATTCTACAACAGAGGATGTTTAGTGTTTCTCAGTCCTGAGGCCAAAGAGATGGAAGTTTTCAAAGTAATCTGTGAAAAAGGAACCTTGGCCTACAGAAAGAAAATTCCAACACTTCCTTTTCTGTACCCTGACACATGTATGGTGGCAAGTGCAGCAGTTTTTTTATGTGAAAACTGACACTCAGGAAATTTATTACTGTTGCTTTAACCAGTCTTTAGTACAATATGAGGCAGTTGAAAAAGCTACCCCAGGTAACTAGGTTGGTTTTTGCTTTAGATTCAAGCACATCAGTTTGGCCACCGTTGCTTATCCTTGACTTTATTTATGTATTTATTTATTTATTTGTCTATCTTGTATTATTATACACTTATCCTTTTAGGCTGTCACAGAAAAACTTTCATGGACAACCAGGTCATCCACATATATGTTGCACAGTGCAAAATATCCTAGAAGGTGAGTGTGTCCAGTCTTCACTTCTGATTTCCTTAATGTAAATGATATTAGTCCTGTTCTATGAGGTGCAATGAAGGAATGAGAATATTCTATGAAAGAATTTTCAAAGTCTCCTTTTAGGTATCCCATTTAAAGCTATCTGGCCATCTGGTGGTTTTTTTTTGTTTTGTTTTGTTTTTTTCTTTCCCAGTATTATTAGCATTTCCTATAGTCAGTAGACTGGGAGGACTGTGTTGTTGACCTCACTCACAGCTGTGAACATTCAGCTCTTTGCAGTTTATTCAGTACTGTCACCACATAATAGCAGTGAACAATTAGTGATTACCAGTGAAAAGTTTGGTTTGTAAATTATCTGGTGGCAAAGACACTGCAAGCAGTGACAGGAAAAATTGGAAATATAAATTCTTCTAAAGCGTGTCTTCCATAACTACAGCTGCCTTTAGTCTTCTGTTGCCTCTTTGCTCCTCTCAGTGGTACCTGCAAACTCCTGCAACAGGTGAAACACACATCTACTCTCCATCCTCTCCCAACAACTTGAGTGATATATTCACACTGAGTCTTTCCTGTACGCTGAATGAGTCCAAGGTCTGATGAAAATAAGTGTAGAATCATTTAATAGCTATGCTTGAGTGAGCTAAATTGAAATTACTCTAGTAACAATAATGTTATTTCTTTACTTCTGAGTGCCTACAATTATTCTTTAAAAGAGTACTACATTTGTAATCTTGTTAAGTTTTCAGAAGCATTCTAGAACACTGCCTTCTCTGTCCTTTAATTCCCTAAAAATCACATCATCAAAGTCACGAAAGGATTTACTTTCCCAGACCTGCCTCGTTGGAGCAAGGTGGCAGTAGTAGCTATCACTTCTGTTGCATATGCTGGCAGCAAAGGTCTGGTTTGCTCTTCAAAGGGAACGAGGAGGCACAGTCTCATCTGTAGCTTACAATGTCATTCTACTTCATTGCCAAGATTTTTCTCAAATCCTCAAATTCAATGGCTGCTTCTTGTCATTGCAACCCAATGCTCCGTCATCAAGCACATGTTTTAGTTTTCCTTATCTTCTCCAAATGGTCTGTAATGACAATCTTGACTGAACACTGTTCATGTCCATTCCTACTCCATCCTGGTGAGCTGCCAGCTCTGGCTCCTTTTGCATAGTTCTTCAAGGAGTTATCATTTTTATTTGTATAAAGTAAATGGTAATTGCCTCAAACATCCCCAGGTTTGGAGAATTTTAACTTAAGAAATTGAAAAAAAAATGTCTTATGTGCACATTTCACATCAATTTTTCAAAGACTTTTATGTTGACCAAATATATTAAATAAATTTCTGTGAGGTGTTTACAACCTGCCACTGTTCAAGTACCTACACAGAATATTTTCAGAAACACTTGAGGCATTTTGTCTAAACTTGGTTGCCATCATGGGGTTGTTAATACTACAGTAGAACTTCAACCCCAAGTTTGACAATATTAATATTGATTTTATAGCTGGAAGTATTAAGCAATTCTGGCAATAGAAAACAGTAATAACAGCCCTCTGGCTCTTTCGTCTGGTCCCTGTAATATGATTCAGCCTATACATTTACAGAAGGAAGCAGGAAGGAAGAAGTTGGTTAAAGGGGACTCTGTCACTTACTGTGTTGGTGTTTGCTTTGTCCTATCTGATGTGATTTACACGTAGCAGCATTCCTGGCTGCCAAAGGGATTCAGTAGCTCCTGTGTCTAACCAGGACTGCCTGCTGTATGATGCAAAGAGAAATAAATCTCTTATGTGAAAGAATCTCTTATCTCTGAAAGTGAGAGCTTTAAAAGTTTCCCCACTTCCACTAAACCTTTTGCTTCTGATCTTTAAGATTGGCAGTATTGGACTCAGCCGTAAGTTTTAATTGAGATTGGTTTTCTTAAGATGTATGCTTGAAGCTGAGCTCAAAACAAGATGGCTGATACATTTCTGGCATTGATGGCTTCTGCAATAGAAAAAAGTAAATAATGCTCCACATTCAGTATATCAAGCTGTATATGCCAACTAGCAAATGTTTTTCATTAGAGACATTGATACTCTGATTCAAGTAATTTCTCTACACACTGGAAATCAAGTTCAGCTACATTACTCCTCCATACTAGAATGCAGGGTGTTTCTTTTCTGTCCCTCAGGGTTTTCAGGGGTCAGAAATGAGTTCCTCATACTTCTTAGACTAAGTGTTAGGTATCTCATCAGTTACAAAGCAGTTCCTTAAACAGCATAATTCTCTGCCTTCCACTATTTAGTGCAAGAAAAAATGAGCAAACAAGAAACTAGAAAATGAGAAATTTAGAACTTATTCCAGTGGTGCATTTGAGTTGGCAATCTGTAATTGTCTAGTACAAAGGGTTTTAATGATACTTTTTGTTTCAAAGCCAAGAAAAATCATATAATGTTTATCTGATTTATTAGTTAGGCAATATGATCAGCCAAGACACAGTATTTCATTTAAAAGAAGTACCCTGGTGGCACTAACAACAGTATCAATTATAGAAATGTTAGCAACAACAAAAACATCCAGTTTTCCAACAAAGGTCAATAGTAAATCTATCTCAAATATGTAAGACTCATAAAAGTAATGAGTTTGCAACTGTGATTGAAACAGATGTTCACAAAATCAGCATTTAAACTTGAAGACACCATAAAATAAATGAGGACAGGATTAATTTAACAAGTTATCTCAAGAGCATTTTTCCTGTAAAATAAGTGAAAAGTCTTCTACCTTTTTGTTATAAAAGAATGGTAAGCAAGCCTTGTTTGCTTTGCACAAATTTCACATTGACTCAGCTCCTCCAACATCATACCAATATAAGTATTAGAAAACAGAAGCCAACGGAATCAGATCATGTTTTAACAGAAGAGCCTGAAACATTTTTGTGTCTTCAAATCCAATATGTCTGGATTCTCCCTTCAAAACAGCTTTTATTTTTTTTTTACCTAAATGGCAAGGAATAGCTACGGAGACAGCCTGTATTTTGTCATCCTCTCTTCAACTGAATATCTTTTTATTCCTTCTTTACTCATAATTCCCTTCCTTCCTTCCTTCCTTCCTTCCTTCCTTCCTTCCTTCCTTCCTTCCTTCCTTCCTTCCTTCCTTCCTTCCTTCCTTCCTTCCTTCCTTCCTTCCTTCCTTCCTTCCTTCCTTCCTTCCTTCCTTCCTTCCTTCCTTCCTTCCTTCCTTCCTTCCTTCCTTCCTTCCTTCCTTCCTTCCTTCCTTCCTCCCCCCCCCTCCCTCCCTCCCTCCCTCCTTACCTCTCCCTTCCCTCCTTCCCTCCTTTTTTAAAATATAGAGGCAAGAGAGAAAGAGAAAAGATTGCTTTTTGTCTAATAAATGATTTTTTCACTGAAAAAATTCTAAGAATGATACTAAGATGCCTCACTCCCTAAAGCCAAGCTCTCCACTACTTGTTTTTTTGCTAAATATATCATTCTGGGTAGCAACAAATAAGTCTTTATGAATCATGAACAATGTAGGGACCTCTGTATGAGAGCCACGTTATGACTCTAACTTGTAGTCAATAAAATGCTTCTTTTCTCATTGTGGGATCTGACCCTACGATATCCTTTTTACTCAGGCAGAAAGTTTTGCTGGAGTACAGACTAATGGTTTGGTAGATTGAGCTTCCTTAGCATTGTGTTGGGATGTGTCTGCCAGCCTCTGCTTATAATTTTATGTCTGGTACACTGAAAACAGCAGACACTGAGCAATTTCTTCATCTATTGATGTTTCTCCAATTTTGGATAGTGGTTTTAGCTTATTTTATCTCAGAGTATTTTTCCAAAACTATTGGCTGAACTATCTGTCAGGAAATTTTAAAATTATTTCTTCATTAAAGATTCTATAAACAACCCAGGTCTTTTGAGCTTTTTATAATGTACTTTGAAAAAGAGCTTGAGTTAGCAGAATACACAAAACCAAGCAACAATATGCTAATAGAAAGAGCACAGATGTATCTCACCTTAGGAAGCAATTCACTGCCTCAGTATTCAGAGCAGATGCCTAGTGTATATTTATTCAGTAATTGAACACTCAGTGGATGAAGCCTTAATTTAACATCAGCATTAGATTCTCTTCATAGTTAACTCATCTTAAAGAGGGAATGAACATTCTCCTGAAGGACGTGCATCTATTTGCTTGGCTATGATGTTAACTTGTTATTACAAAAATAGCTTTAAAAAATAGCACAGGCTGGAAAAACAAATACTTTATAGACTGTACACATAGAAGTTTCATTGTATTTTTTATTTTATTTTTTAAATGCATTAAAATAATCATATTAGACTAATTTTGGAGAGTACTTCACATTAGAGCCATAATTTTATCCATATTTTAAGTTTCCTGAGTGAGTACTTTTGTTTGATTGCTTTGGTTTGGTTTTTTTGCTTTTTTTGTTTGTTTGTTTGTTTTGCTTTGTTTTATACACAAGCAATTTGTATTTAAGATCCTAATGATTTTATTTTTACGTACCAAAAAAGCCATCATAACCTTCTGATGAAAGTAATGTATATCTCTTAGCCTCTGCAACAAAATGCATTTTGTGATTTCTTCATCTTGGTGCAAACTGTATTTCCATCTCATGTCCATCATATTTTTTTATTCTTTTTGTCATTTAGACCTTGAAAAGGTGAGAGATTTGTTCATGTTCACCACCAGACTAATTGCTAAGCTATCTCAAGCTTCATTGGCAAGTATTAACTGATTACTTCATCTGTCCTTTTTCATTTTAATCCTTGGAGGGAAAAAACTAAAAAACAAAAAAACACCACCACCATGACCAACAACAACAAAAAACCCCAGACCCGAAGTATCTGAGGTTATTCAGTACAGATGTTCTTAACTATTACCCTTGACCTCCAACAAATTTTTTTCTCATCTTTTTTTCTCTTGCTCCTAGTAGCCTGTCTCTCTTCCTTTCCTGAGCAATGAGGCAACTATTCTAGTTATCAAACTTCCAAATTTTTTTTCTGAAAATATCCCTACACTCTCCTCCATACAGCTATTTCCAGCAAAGGTGACCTCAAACTCCAATATGCTTCACTCTGCCCAAATCCCGCACCTGACCTAGCACATGTTCCCAGAACTACTCACTGCTGCCTTGGCTCTTAGACCTTTTCATCAGAAAACCCCATGTGACTCCTTGCTCTAGCTGCTAGAGCTCTCCCCAGTCCCAGTTCCAGCGTTTCCGAGCCTTTCCCCCTGCCTCAGGCCTCACTGCTTCTCCTGCACTAGGCAGGAACTCCCATGGAAGGAAGCAGTACAATTTTGCCTCCATGGAGCCACTTTCCCATTACCTTCCTCCTTTCTTTCCCTCCTTCTTCCCCTTCCAGTGAACGTAAGGACAAGTTTGAGGGAGGGCTTGTATAAGGAAAGAGAAGTACAGGAAAAAAAGAGACATGGGAATTAGTAGGGAAAGGCTCTACAATGACTGTTGAGCCAGAAATAAAAGATCATTGAGAAACTAGTGGAGAAAAATTAGAGATGAAGCAGAGATCTGAGAAAGAATAGTATAGCTTGCTCTATAGCACACTTTGTAGTGTTGCAGTTTTCTTGCTTTTCTCTCTGCCTATTGCCTCTGGCATTTGTTCTACTTTGAACTACTCAAAAATTCCTGGGAAGAGACTGTTGGAAGTGCTGTATCAGTGAAGCATCCAGATCAGGGGTTATCAATAATCTTCACTTACTGAAACAGTTCCTTTAGGCAATATGGTGGGCATTCAACCTGTATTTGGATATTAGCTGTTATTTGGGATCTTCTGATATCACATCTTAAATAAATGTGTTGTATGGGAAGGACTTTTCAACTTGGCAAAAATAATAATCCTTCATAGGATTACTATGAAGTGCACTTTGTAGCCTGTGTAGCAAAACAAGCATTTGAAATGAAGTCCATGATTTGGAAAGCATGGGTTTTAAAAACTACTGCACTTCCCTTTGTGTTTTAAGAATTCAGAGTATCTTTTGATACTCTTGGCATTTTTCATCTCATCAGAAGCAGAGGAAAAAGGTAAACCTACATGAGTTCATTTATTTTCAGTTATGTAAATGATCAGTTTTTTCTAATTAATTTTGTCTAGTGTTGTAGCTTTTCTGTAGGAACATTCCTGGCTTTTCTTTAGTTGTCAGTTTTTCATTGCTCATCTTCCTTCTCTTTAGTGATGTCCATCTCTGCTGCCTTCACAAATCTTCCACATAGCTAGGGATAAGTCTGAGTGTCTATAAAAAAGGAAAGCCTGCAATCTATGAAAAACACTGCAAGTAAACTGGGCAGGAAACAAATGTCCACCATGTGCATCATCCAAGACCATAGCAGTACTTTCTGTTCTGTGTCATTGTAACTCTATGTATTTGGCAAGAAGTATGTTTATTTCAAGGAAAGTATCCAAAGTCAGGAAGAACTCTGAACATCTGGGAATGATGCTTATACCCTTTATCTTCCAGATTTTCCTTAATCTTCATCAACTGAAGATATGGTTTTGTAACCATATAGATACAGGGCAATGCAGCTGCATCAATAGCTTGAAATGCCTTTTCCATTTGATTAATCAAATGGGTTAGCTCCCATTTTTCTCCAGAAATTTAATACCAAATCTGAGCAACTTATCTGGTGGAAAGTAGAGCTGAAAACACTACACTCCTCAAAAGGTCCTCTTGTGAATGCTGGATGTTTTGCTAGTGGAATTGTTCATCATATTCAATGTTGAATCACTGCCCTCAGACACTGTTCTGTCAGGAGAGTTGAGGGTAAGCGCAAGAAGAGGTAGGACATAAAGAGGACTGTAGAGTTTTATCACTATAACCTAAACCTGGATTCAATTGTCTGGAGTTATTCTGGAAACCTTTATGAAGAGACACACAGAGCTGGGACTATGGTTGTCGTCCTCACAGTTTGATCCTCTTAAGCAGAGCATAGTTGGTGGCTGGTGGCATGAAGTAAGAGCAGAGTATTTCCTCCTTATAAAAGTAGGCTGAATATTAAGACTGGTGTTCTCTCCTATAACTTTCTACTTTCATCATTTCTTTTTCCTGTTCAGCGTGGCCTGTCACATGTCAACATTATCAACTGAACAACATAATTGAGTTTTAACAAAATAAAGTGGTTATGGCAAATAGAAGTTTCAGCCTTTTGACCACTTGTGCTTTTGTTCATTCTGGGATGCATTCATTTTGCATTTTGCAACATTGCAATATCAAACGTAAGCCTTTGTTATTTCCGCATTGAACTTCAAGCACATGTCTTTCAGCAGCAGTTCAGACAGTGTTTTGGGATACTAGAATATATCCATACTAGGACACAAGAACACTGGTGACTGGTTTTTGCACTGATTTTGCAGAAGCCAGCTGGATTTTGCATGCAAGTAAAATCTGATTGTTATTCCGTGACCAAACAAAGATCTTCCAGAATCTTCCAATTTTTTTATTTTTATTTTTTAATTTCCACAACAGCCACTGTGCCAGCAAAGTTAGTGCTATAGAGTAAATGGTTGTGATGTCAACAAAAAAGAAAATCTAAGCAATACATTTCAAGATGAGAACCTTTATTTACGTCTTCATTCCACAAGAATAGAGAGAGTGCTGCAAACATACATGTCCTGGTTTTCAAGCCGTGAACAAGTGTGGTCTTTGACACTGTTCCTGAGTGTACTGTTTATAATCAGACTATGAAAGGATGGTTTTGCTTGTCTTTTATTTCATTCTAAATGTTTCACTTGAGCTGTAGCTAATGTGGCAATAATGCCCAACAAGTATAAAAAGGGTTGCCAAACACTTCTGGTCAAATATGAGACAGGTAATCTTTTGCCTTTGCCCCTTACATCTGTCTTAGCTTTTTATTTAGTTTTTAATCAATGGTGTCAAATTTTAAGATCTTTTTTTCATTCTTTTTTTTCACACTCAACTGTGTCCAGAACATCATGTTCTGCAAATTACAGAGGATCCCATCTTCCCACTGGAAAAAAACATTGCCAAGGAGACTCTATCTGACTACTTGTTCTTCCTTCCATCACACCTTTTCAAATGAACCACCCGCAGTTTCTTAGGCAGAATGATTAGAAAGCAGCAGTTGGTGCCCAAAGGGGAACACTGCGACTTTCCCACTAGCCCTAAGAGAGGACTAGTGCAGAAACAGTCACTACACGTTCTGCTGCTCCTCCACAGTGTGGTGTGTTAAAGACACTTCTCTTGCAGCCTGGTCAATCTGGAGCCACTGCTGCTGCGAAAAACTCGACTCTTCCTTCTCATCCCTCAGAAAAAGACAGTGCTGGAAGGACTTTTCTCCACTGCTCTCTAAGTACAGTGGAATGAGAGGGCTTCTTATGTCACCCAGCTTCCCTGTGTCTTGGCCTATAGACGCGTGACTTGTGTCAAAGATACATGGCACCAATGTGCAGCTCTTTGGCATCTGCTCTGTGTTTGACCTGTGGCTGTTGATAGCCTGCCAGTCACTATCTCCATGAGCAGTGAGCATGGCAGCACTAAGTGAGTGCTCTACCTTGTTGTGGCACCAGCTTGCATCCTATCAGGAAACAAATACTATACAGCCTTTCCCTGGCTCTAGCTCTCTGCCTGGCTTTAAATCCTGGCAGGGGACAGCTCCCGCGAAGTGTACTCATATTTCATTGGCAAGGAGCAGCAAGTATTCAGAACAATATACGATGCATGCTAGGTCTTTTTTTTCACTCTCATAATTTTATAATATACACAAGAGTATATTTTGGATGTGTCTAGGTGATAACAAAAGATGTTTAACTTGTTATATTCTGCTGGAGACAAGCCAGATCTGTTGAGTTGAACCGAGGTTGATCAGGAAGCATGTACAAAAATAAAACCACGAGCAGGATTTGGGGACTGAAAGGCTGAATGTTTATTTTCATTCAAGTAACTTGGACAGTGTGCTCTATAATAACCAACACCGGTGGCAGGAAATCTGCGGCCTATGTGGATTACCTGTAAAACTCTGGCTGTAACACAGAATGTAAAACATTCTAGAAAATATTTTTCAAGAGTAATCTTTCATTCTAGCTGAATACAGATTTTTTTCTGCAAACACAGTGCAAAAATGTATTGCCGATAATGCCAGTTTATCTCTTCTCAGGTTTAGTTAGTGCTTAGGTTCACAAGTAGCTTGTAGTGGTATGAACATGCAGCCCATATTCTGGTATATTGAAAGGGCTTCTGTTTACCTTTTTGTCTAGTGGAGATTGGGTGAAGTACAACAGTTCTCTGTCGGTAAGATCTGTCCATAGCACGACTTGCAGTCCTCTTCCTACAGCCAGCAAGCTGAGACGACCAACAGTTTTGTGTCATGGCTTTCTCCCTATAATCTCAATTTGTTTTCTAAAGGAAGCAAGGCAAAGAAAAAGAGAAAAGAGAGGAAAGTGGATGATGTGTACCCAGGCCCAGGCCTTATTGAGAGGTAGCTAGGGCATGTATTTGGCAGCAGAAACATGTTTCCAGATCCCCAGCACAAAACACCACAGACATCATGGCACGTAGCAGCACTTCAGACACATACCGATTAACATCAAACTGATGTGAAATGAAAAGCTCCTTTTCAGTTTGTCAGAACAAGACTGTTTGATTTAGACTGAGCTGGCCTGAAACAATACTTTCTATTCAAATTTTCCTCATCTGAGAGAAAACACTCTCTCCTCATTCCATAGTAATTTCCTATTTTTTTATTATTATTATTATTTTTCCAGTTGAACCTGTTCTCTACCACCTGCAAACAGTCAGATAGAAAGAGCTTGGCCATCTCTTTTTAACTGTGGAAATGTCTTAACAGCAGCATAAAGCACGCATAGAATGCTAATGATATAAAGCCCTCTGAAAACAGCGGAAAGCCCTCTCCAACTTCCTTATGCCACAGAGCATGATTTGACCCACACTGCTTGACCGAAAGCTCAGCTGGCCTGAGGTATAACTTTAAAATGTCACTTTGAATCAAATCCGTGTACAAGTAGGTCCTTCCCAAATCACACTGCTTTGTTCTTCAAAGCAAGCTTAATAATCATGTTGCTCTTCACTACAATTGCAGTAGAAAAGATTACAGAGAGGTAGTGCTAATGTCTTAGCAGGATTCTCAAAATCCTTACCCTTAAGACAAGTTAGGAGGACATACTCCTTCCAAGAGGAGAAATATTACTGCTCCCAAGTCACTTAGGCGCTACAGAAAAAAAAAATTGAATTTGAGTGATTCTAAAACATATTTTATAATATAAACAGGTATACTCAGCCACACATTTAGTCAGAGAAATAGTAAGGAAATGTGCCACACGTGAACTGTAGCAAAAACAGCTTTTTCCCAGGAGCTCCCATTGGATGAGTAGTGCTTAAAGTAAGCAACATTTTGTCTCGCATTTTGTTTCACAAGACACTTCTGAATTCCACTGAAAATATTCAAGAAATATTATAAGGAAATTATCAGCATTCTCCTGCGAAGTCTCTTGTGTCAGTGTTTTGTATTCAAATGTTGAAGATGGTCACCTATGTCACACATGTGAGGTTTTTTTTCTGCACTTAGAATAACTTGAGCTTATATTGATTAAACACCACATCCAAAGGTGTATACAGTCACAGCTGTAACTGGCCTGTATTTGTGGTTGAACAAGTTCAACAAGAACTACAAATAATTGTGATTGTGTTCCTTCTTTGCTTAGTAGCAGATTCAAGACCTGATTCTGAGCCACACAAGTAACTTTTATCTACACAGTGTTCCACTGGTATTAGATAAAGTACATGAATGATGTGGAAATGTTTTACTTTGTGTAAAAATGTCACTTGGCTATAACTTAATTTTTACATTTCTCGAGAACTAGAAATAACATCAACATTACATTAGAGTCATGACAAATCCTTCAGTTCTTTCTCTGGCTAAATAACCACAGTCTAATTAAGTTTTGCTTAAAGATTAATATAGACTACATATGTTTTGTGTAATATCCTTAAAAACAATAGTATTATACCATAATCTCAGTCATTATCAGATCTTTCTCCTCAATAAAAAAGCAAAGTCTCCCAGAGTGGAGACATTATATAAATTGTACTGTTTAGTAATAGCAGTGTTCATTACGAGAGGCTTAATTATGGTCATCATTTACAAAAAAAAAAAAAAATCAGTCTTGTCACAGAAAGCATAATAATGAATGTCTCTTGTTTAAAAATTAATGAACCATTTTTTTCTGAAAAAAAACTCTGAAGGTATGAAGTCTACTAGTCTGCAGAGTGTCATCACGTTTATTCTCCTCTTTAAAAGAATTAATACTCATGAATATCAGATTCCAAATAATTGCAAAATGAGAGTCTTTTGTAATGCAACTTAGATTTGTGTTTATTTACATAGGAAAAAAAAATAAAGAGATAAGAATGTAAGAACCATTTGTACTCAAGCAGGAATTATTTTGTACACAGGACCAAGCTGAACTCTTACTTATGGTGATGCAAGTGACTAGCAAATTTAATTCTATTCCAATTTGCTGCAGATTGCTTAGGAGCTTTCCAGTTTCTGGGGAGTAATGTTCAATATGGGTAGCCTAAATTATAACTTACTGTGTGTTCCTCAGCAGAAGACACACTCCAGTTGAGGAGTCCCATGCAAAGCCTATGCATAGAGCATAAGCTAGGGTTAGAAGAATGAGGCATAGGTGGCATTCATTAAGATGAATTTTAGAAAGTCAGGAGGATGGAAAACAATTTTTCCTTTTGAAAGAAACTTATATTTTAATGTTTTTTGTAGTAGGCTTTTGCTGGTGTGTAAATTGAACCTCATCTTTTCTAAAATAAAGCAATTTGTAGTGAGCTCACTGGCATTTTGCATGTCAGTTCTAACTCAGCAGTAGTAACTCTGAGTTTGTCGATACATGAGTTCTTCATTAGAGGAGGCATTTTGTCCTTATTTAATCTGGCAAAGCAAATTGGAGGTCTGTACTTCTGAAACTTCATAAAAGTTAGCTGGCTGTGTTTGCTTGTTACAATAAGCAAAACAAATAATGTGGATAAAAATTGCTACTCCATCATGTGAAAGAAATAGCCTTTTTTCAGACAGTTCTTTCCATGAGTTTTGGCTGTGATCTCCTCTGGGACCAGAGTCTACAAAGACTAGACTCAAGTTTCTCCCTCATCTGGAGTAAGTGACCAAACAACAACAAAAAAAGTGCTGGCAGGGAAAGTGTTTTAAATGTTAAAGTGTTAAGATAATTAAATGCATATTTCAGCAGTATTTATTTGGCATTGATTGGCTCAGGGCACTTACTGTGACGAGCTGAATAGTTAATTCAAGTGCTAGGCACCTCCTAAGGGAGATGACCTCAGGGTCATAGAATTGTAACAGTAATTCATTTAGTTGAAGAAACGAATATGTTCTCAATTAACTTGGCAGGCATTATAATAACACTAGTGGGATTTATATTTGCTTATGTCACTCTGCTGTAAGGATAAAGTTATTGGATCTGTTTGCCTATATTTAGTCCCTCAGTTCATGATTCTTCACAGCAGAGATGTGAAGGTTTGCTCATCCTGATTAATAGGTGTCCAATCCTAATGCTGCAGATATTGGCATAATCACTCAAGGGACCTAAGGGACGTACACACAGCAGCAGTACTGGCTGAAGATAGTGTTGCCTACTTAAATCTTTCTCACACTGACTTTTTTCCCATATTACAGTTTCTAAGACTTCTCAAACTTGCCCCATAAATTGCTGCCCGATCTGAGATTATTCCACCACTGGGGCTTTTGGAGGTTTATCACAGATACACTACTCTGCTGGGATTTTTATTTTTTTCCCCCCACTGCTTTAATCTGCTGTCACTATAAAATGGAAAAGCAGTAATTCATTTGGCTGTGCTCTACCTCAATACCGCTGCAATACTCTGATCTAAACTTCTTAATATATATCCTTTAATTTTCCAATGTTGACACATTTTCACTGTTCACTGGTCGGTGTACCTGCCAAAGAATGTATAATAGCTGTAATCTACCTACCCTACATCACAGAGCGTGATTTATGGAAATATGCAGTCTACAGTTGTCTGTTATCAGCAACTACCATCACAACTAAAGCAACCGTCAGGATTTTGAAGAAATCCCTCCATAAGAGAGATATGAAGAAAAAAAAAAAAAAAAAGAAGAAGAAGAAGAACAACAACAGCAACCAGAGATTATAACGGATGGAAAAGAGAGTGACAGATTCATCTGTCTTTCAGGAAGAACGAATCTGTGAGGGCTCTCGGTGGCCAAGGCTTGGAGCGAGGTGTCGATGACTTCCTGAGCTCTGCCAGCAGGGGTCTCTGCAGGACTCACTTCTGCAGGAGTTGCGGGGCAGATCCCCATCGCGAGGTCCCAGCTTCCCAGCTTTCCTTCTGTGGCTGTACGGGGGGAAGGGAAAGGAGGAGGGAGGAAGGAGGAAGGAAAAGCACATCAAGCTCATGATATATGTTCCAAATCAACTCTATCTGTACCTCGTGGGCAGCTCAGTTTCATCGTGTGCTACCATTTATACAAATTAGAGGCAGGTGAAGAAATCCTTTAACGTTTGGAAGCGGACTAATCAGGTTGTTGAGACAGTCTGACCGAGTTGATTTGCTTCACTTCCAATAAATAAAAATCACATGTTCCATGAAATAGTTGAATGAAATAAAATAAGTGCACCTTCTTAGGGTTCCCAAGTGTAGTATTTCCTAATTATGTGGGGGCACTTATGTCCGTGCTTTAGTCTTTTACTTATACACATGCTTACATATTTTCTGCAGAAAATAGAACTGCATGCCAGAGTGTAAGGACAGTGTTTTTCTGAGTCCTGGGGATCTGCTGCCGCTATTTCCCTGCTTGTGGGAATGCTCAGCATGCAATACCATGGCCGGGGGGGGAATCTGAGAGGGTCGGGGAAGGTGGTGCATTGTGAGTGATGGCACCTCCAAGATGGGGTGGTTGCTGAGTCTTTTCAATCACAAGCCAGAACTTCAGCTCCTGAAATCCCACTGCATCCTTTTTTAAGTGCTTCAATGCCACTCTTTTAAGAATTAGAAGCAAAATTTTCAGATCCCCAACACACTTCACGTTATGCTAAAGTCTATCCCCATTCAGTAAAGCTCCAGAGCGTATAACTTCAAAAGCTGCCAAGTCCATATGATGTAGAATAGCTGGCCTTCAAAGTATGCAATAAGCATATCCACTTTCAGTTCTCAAAACATTTTCAATCAAATACAGGGTGGACTTTCGCACATAGACGCATGTGGTTTTGCACCCAGTGACATTTTACAACATTTGCATCAGAAGATATTTTCCAACAAAGTTCATTTTCTCATTTTAGACCACAGAGTTGTTGTACAAGCCTCTCTGCAGAAGCTTGGGAGAAGAGAAGAGGAAATCAAATCACATTTTGTTCAGAGTGTCACTTCCTCAAACTGAGCAATTTTGAAGGATTCTTGTGTAGATCATGAGTCTTGTTTTAAAGCAAGTGCTGTAATGTCCTACAAAAGTAATCAGAAACACCAAGGCTTATTGTATGGATTCTGCAGTGATTTGTTGTCATGTTCTGTGTGATTGCTTTATATAAATATTTTAAGTCTATCAAGCTCCACATTCATTTAAATATTAGAGTGATAAATTTCATAGGTTTCTATTCAGATCCAGCTTAAGACCAAATCTGACCATGAGTCTACAGCACCAAAACTAAATCTCTCTACATGATATGAGCTGTAATCTCTATATAATCTAAATGTAATTGAACACATTTATTCTGTGGCAAGCTCAATATTTCAACTTGGTAGTGGAGAGGTTTGAAGACAGTGTTAGAGGAACTCTCTCCTTTCCCCCACTTAACATGGAAATGAATGCCAGACAGCCACCGAGGTATTTAACCACTTTTGCAATTCTGTGGCCTGTCCTCTAGGTTCTCCCTATCCCTAGGTAAACACAGACTTGTAGAAGAATATCCCAACACCACCAGCAATGCCATTACCTTCTTTAGCTATGACAGCAGGGTGCATTATGTCACTTCTTGTTTTCTGTCCTTTCCTCTGTAAATATTCTTGGCAAGCAACAGTGGAAACGAAAGATCTTCCTTTTGACTGTTGTTGCATTTTGTGTTCATTGTGTTCATAACAGTTCTACTGATAGCTGAAAAAACTGTCCTGTGTATGTTAGGCATCTGTAGTCGCAAAAGGGACAGAAGAATGGAGAAATGAATACTGAAGGAAAATCTTTTTTGAGAGTTTGAGTTGAAGTCTGTGCTGAAAAGAATTCCCCAGGAACAGATTTACCTGGACACAGGTCATCTTCTGTTAGCTTTAATGGCACTTAGGCACATGCGCTTCCTCAGAAGAAATACATACCTCAGTGTCTAGATGCACTATGAGTAACCATACTAGGAAATCTTCATGCTCTGTGGTTTAATAGCAGATTCTAGGTTTCCCCTAGACAAAGCAAGTTCTGTCTCTTGGCAGAAAAGACACAGTTAAGACATGCCTGAGATATGGGAATTCAACACAGCAGTCTTGCTGAAACGAAAGCGTCATGGGTTATATCAGTACATTTTTAATAAAATTCTCCTACCTTGACCAAGCTATGCCCTTCAATTTGAAGCTGAGATTAATTCTCCAAGACACATTATGGTACTGTATTAATACTTGAAATCATCTTATAAATGCTTGCTTTCATATTTGGCATAACTATTGTACCACTATAGAAACTGCTTCTATTGACCTTTAGATTAAAAATATGTTGGATTATCATGATTGACACATTTAAAATGACTCATTCTTGCCAAACACAGCATAACAACTTTTTAACATTCCCTTTCCTTTACAACTGCCTCCACTTCCATTATATGAAATATGGCTGTATTATACACCACCTCTCATTGCTTAACATGCTTTTTTCAGAGTTCAAGAAGATTTACATTTGGAGCTAAATGTTTCAGTGATTGCTCTGTTGGATTTCATTATACCAGTGTAGTTAATCAAAGCAAGTCTGGCCTTGCAACCATGATTCATTGTATGGTTTTTTGAACTTAGTCATTTATACTGAATGAATATACACATTATCACCAGAGCACCAGATTTTCTTTAACAGCCTGCATGACACTGTCCTGTAATGCCTTAGTAAACTGCTTATGCCATGTGCACACTGCAGCTGCTTTTTTATTTTTTTATTTTTTCTCTTTTTTAAGGAATTCACTTAAAGCCATTCTCTTTACCGGAGAGAATGAGGACTCACTGGGTGTGTTGTCAGTGCAAAGGAAATGGTATTCTCTAGTGGTCCGAATGACTGCCATTTCGCTATACAGGAATATTTTCAGATCCACGCACTTTGCCTGTGCAGCTGGGTGGTCTGCACAATAGTCATTAACAAGAAATCCCCAAATAAACATAATACATTCATATTTGGCTGACGTTTACTCAGTCACATGCTTTAGAGTGGATTTTAGTTACGGGCAAGAGAATCACTGTTTTTGGTGTGGCTGGAAAACAATTTTGCGGTTTCTTGTTTCCTTCTTCTTGATAATTTAAAAGTTTTTGTAAATACTACTCAGAGAGCAAGTTCTTTTAACCTACAGAAACCTGTGGAAATAAATATTTAAGGTAATAGAATGTGTCAGGTAATACTTCCTAACTAATTATTTTGCGGTCATAGGCAGACTAGGATCTCTGTCTTTAACATTCTGCAAGAGTTGTGTTAAAGCCTCATCAACCTCTTTTAAATGCTGTATGTCAAACACATGCAAGTACTTAGCTACCTAGAAATGAAGATGGGTATTTAGTGAGATTTACCTGAATGCATAAACAGGTCAGGTGATTAATTACCACTGAAATAAAATGACAGTACTTCAAATCCCTCTGCAAATCAAGATGCTTTTATTCCCATCTACACTGGACTTTTGCAATTTGTCAATACCAGAACCAGTACTAGAGCTTTCATCTTACCTTTATTCTCTGTCTGGCCAAAGCTTAAAAAATGATCATAAGTTTCTAGCACAGTATGCTGGAAAGTTGCACTAGTAAAAGCAGTTCTGATCAGTCTCTGAATAAAACTCAAACACAGCTGACTAAGGTAGCTAGCTCTGTCTTTCTAATCTCTGCTTATGCACAGCTGGTGCATTATAGAATACTCTGTGGGGTTTCACTTTTTCCATCACAGAGAAAACATGCGAGCTATTAGGTGGTAGGTGTGACTGTCTGACTGAGAAGCCAATTCATGTAAAGAGAAGAACAAGGCTTGCCCATTTTGGATTAGTTTCTTGGAAAAAAAAGTACCAAGAGGCTCAGAGAATTTTCTAATCTTGTGCAGTATTCAGTGCGTCACTGTTCTACGCAAACAGATGCCAGTTTCCAAGCTGGATTCAAGTAATTTTACACCTAAGAGATTAAATGGTTATAAACTGATGAGATGCCGTTACAGAAGATTTCCTTGATTAGAAGGATTCTCCACTTATTTAAGGTCCCTGTAACAGCATCTCTGACCCAGCTCCTTTTAGCCTTTGTCATAGGAGAAGTGTATTACAAAGTGAGAAGTGATTTCCGCCTTTTCATGCAACTCTGAGGACAATGGTTAGCCGGCACAGCGTGGAACAAAATCAATTTTGAGGACATCTATTGGATATCTGTTGCTACTGTCATCAGACTGGTTTGTAACTGCCTAGTAACTATTTTTCTTCTTAGCAGAAGGCACCCAAGAGCACCAAACAATTACAAGAAGAGGAGATGGACAAATAGTATGCAAATATCTTCCACTGGGATTGTCTTTGTAGCCTCAGTGTCACTTATCTTTCCTTCCAACAGCATATTGTTGATTCATTCCGCTGTTTAAAAATGGGATTGTATTTTGTGTTGGTTACATGAGAATCACAATTCCCTTTTGTGTTTGCTTTCTACGGGCATTTGAGTGATTTCCCTTTACTGGCACAAATGGTGACAGAACACACGGTCCCCTATCACTTGCAGGGTTATTCACTGAAACTGATTGTCATATTCACACGTGTAAATATTTCTACCAGAAGTGTATACTTGTTCCAATGCAGGAATACAAAAATACCTCATGGCTTATCTGGCTCATCGCAACTAACCAGCCCAACTGAATTGTCAAATATTTGCAGATAATGCGTTTGGATTAACCTATATGGCTGCATTTTAAACATAATATCAAATAACAAATGAATCTGAAAACTACGATCTGTTTCCAGTTATTCTGTTTGCAAAAAGAAGGCAACATGTGTCTGATGAAATATTCTTTGCAAATTATTCACCAGTCTCAAACAGTAGTAAGTGTTAAGATAAAAGATTTGTAAACTTATCAAGCATTCAACAAAATTCACCAAGCCTGCTATGTTTTGTAGGTTTTTTTTTTTTTTTTTTTGGTCGTGGCATTTCTGCCTATGAAAATATATTCATGAATTTGAAAGATTCTGCACACTTTACGTTTATTTTCTGAATTAACAATTATTCAGCAGTTAAAACAAATCTATATTACCAATAGATCTGTGCTCTTATGTTTTATTTATTCACTTCAAAGACATGTTAGTGTTGTATACAGATTAGTGCTTCCCCAAACACATACCTTACTTTCTTTCCAGTACTTGACATTCCAGTAGAAAAAGGGCATATCTGTAAAGCTTTTCTGATGTTTGGTAAATATGCAAGCAAGAGGAAATTTAAGTAATAATTTAGTTTCATCATGCTTTTCACTTTTTGGGTGGAATTTGCTGGCTTTTCTGTTTGTTTTGGAGAGAAGTGCATTCAAATGTACATGTCAAGTGCTATTGAATTTAAGCTGTAACAACGTTATGCACTGTGCTCATACAAAGTATTTGGCTGTTTGCTTCAGGCAGGACTTTGATTTAAATGTGTAAATGCAGCTTAGAACTTTCCTACAGATAAGAATCTACTAGTGTAAAGACACAGCCACAGACATAACCCCTACTACAAATAACTCAGGTGCACAAAATACCTACTTTTGATGATTTTTTAAAAACTAAATAGTAGAACATGCAACTGTTGACATTTCAGATCTAAACTAGCACTCAATTATATATATGTATATATTTCTGTAACAAAAGTTTTAGATCAAAAATTCTGGCTACGTAATTTTCTGAGCTCTTTACAGGAAGAGATTGCAGTTTATGATAGGCTAGAAAAGGGTTTATGGAGGGTTCAATAGACTTGTTAGATGGGCTTCTTTACGGATGAAGACCAGTAGATGCTTTTGAAGATTAATGTTTTAATAAGAAGTTAGAAGTTCTGCACACAGTGAAATGCTGATAGCATAGATGTAACAAAATAATATCACCCTTTTTCAGAGGACATGCCAAGACTTGTAGTGTTTGTCCTCAGATATTTGTAAATATTAAATAAAATGTGCTACACAATATGGAAATAGTTTTAAAAAGCCATTGTGAATACATATACTTTTAAAGATAAAAAAATCAACAGCACAATTCTTCAAAAATGTGACTGCTAGAATTTACACATTAGAAAAAGGCAGAAAAAATCTCTACCTAAACAGAAGATGTTGATAGAGTGTACAAGAAACCCGAAGCATCAGTAAGTAATGTACAAGATGGAGATATAAGAGGGTTTACTTGGTCTACTGTGTTGGGTCTTCTGTTGTTGTTTTCACTTCTGTCTGTTGAAGATGTCCTAACACATTGCTGACATTAGCAGTAGCATCCCGGCATGTGGGGTCATTCAGCAATGCTTGCATTTATTAGCATAGATGGAGACCACATTCCTAGACATCCAGTAGCTATGACAGAGCCTCTGAAAAGGCATCTTTCCTAGCCATCTCAGTGTTTTTCAGCAATTGAACATGGAATGGATTGTTCTCTTATTCTCCCAAGAATCTGGATGACTTTTATATCTATCTTTTATATAGATAGATATATCTATATAAATATAGATATATATATAAATATTATAAATATATCTATCTTTTATAGAAGATGACTTTATTATCATCTTCTATAAAAACTGAGTACAAGTAAAGACAGGTACTCAGGTAGAATGAGTTACTTGTACCTTGTTCTACTGTCTAACATTCTACAATATTTGACCTGTGATTGAAAAAAAAAAAAACTATTATCAGAATGAGGCATTCAAAATCTGACATCTAGTGATACAAAATCATGTCTTATTTATTAATTTTGGATTTGGGTAACTTATGCGTATATGAATAATGACAGTCATCTTCACTGTCTGGTAGTAATTTGAGAAAATGTAATTTTTAGATAAAATGAAGGAAAAAAAAAGGATGGCACTCTTCACCTACATAAGGTGCAAGCACCTTTTGTCACCATCAGGACATTCCAGGTGAAATATCCTTCCACTAATTTTACTTCGGTCCAATATAAAAGATGTGCTGCCTATTCTAGGACAAAAACAAACAGAAAAATGCCCTACAATTGGTCGCAAGTTTTAAAAATAAAGTTCTATAAGTGAACTTACTCCAAGGAGAGATAAGCCATGTCCATGGCTTGTATGCATATAGAGAGAGAGGACTATACACGTCTGTAAACCTCTCTCTCTCACAGCTGCATAGTATTGTGTCTTGATCACTACCTGCATGAACAAAGCAGGTGAGATCCCTGCCACTGTAGAAGTGACATTGTAGAAATCTGGTTAATGTAATGGGTGGAACTATAAATGGCTGCAAAGTAGCTCAAGTAAGGGAAAGGAAGTAGGCAATGGACTGTTTTTTCTGGTTTTTGAAGGAAAAAGGAATTTCTGGAGCTATGAGACATGGCTTGGAGAAAGTACAACTTGGGGCATTAACAGAAAAGGATCTAAAATATGCTGCTTTGTTAGGGTTCATTGAATTAGTATAAACAACAGTAAGGACGGGCTCAGACTGTATGGCAGAGAATGAGCAGAAAAACAATGCAAGATCACAATGCTTCATTGGAGTGGCCTCAAACATGGTATCCTGCATCAGGAAAGCTTTTGAATGTACTTTCAATGTGAACAAATGGGAAAACTCATCTACATTAGTGGTCTCCCTAAATCCTCTCTTGAAATGGTTCAGGGAATGTAAGGAACACAGGATTCCGGAGAAAGAATAAAACAAGCAATCAGAGAGGAAATTACTCAGTGCAATTATCTGCTTGGGATATTTAATCAAAACGAACATATAAAATCAAAGCATCCTACAGAAACATTACTTCTAAATCTTTATGGCTTGACTTGGCTTATTTCTTACAGAAATGGTTGGTGTTGCATTATTATTACCACGAGTTTATTATTATTATTATTATTTTCCAGGAACAACACATTCATTTTGCCTGACCCAGGGGAACATATGCTTAGAGTTAATCTATTTTGACAATGATTAGCACTTTCTGCTATATTTTTCTGCTGTGTTATTATTAATATAAGTATGTAAGCTTCGAAAGGATTTTAGTAGTTTGCAAAAAAAAAAAAAAAAAAGTTTTCTTGACTCATACCAAAGATTTCTACAGTCACTCTCAGCCTTTCATAATAGCAAGCCAACTCTTACAAGGAGAAAATAAAGAACATGAATTCAACCCTTCCTCCCAGAGTTTCACAGTCTTAATAAAACAGAAAAAATTCCATCCATGTGCTCAGCACCTCCTATCCTGTTGTAGAAACCATATGGCTGGTTTTACTTTCTGTCCACTTATTTTTCTTCAAATGTCTGGGGACCTGCACGTTGTTGTCTCCAGTGAACATCAGCAGTAACGGGACTTAAAAGCGCATTTGTGTTGTTCTGACTTGCTGCAGTTTTGACCTCATTGGATCACATATTTCTTTGATCATTTAAAAGAGAAAACATTTTTACAGCAAAGTATTCTGGAATGGATTGCGAAAGTAAACCAAAGATAGACACACGTTTGTTGTGCTTTTTTTCCTCCTAATGTACCCATTTTAAAACAACTTGGAGACTCCAGAATCTCTCCCACACAACTTCTAATCATCTTGTCTTTAAACATCCAAGGTTAATCACTTCCATTGCATAAAAAATTAATTTTTCTTTATGATGAAGAATCTTCTGAGGTTAATTTAAAAGGGCACTTGAGTTAGGCCCTGCTATGTAGTATTTCAAGTCACACCAGGCATGATCTTGAACCATTAATCAGCTGGTTTCCTGCTAGTCTAGGATGAGGCAATTGTTTTACTGACACCTACAGACAATATTGGTGCTTTCTGCTTTCTGTGTAGTTCTATAACGTCAAACTGATATCCTTGTTTGAGTACATACGCACAATAATTGGATGGAGTTTGCAATAATCACAGTAGCTTGAATACTCTCCCTTATTGTCAGAAAGAAAGAAAGTGACAGTTTCAAGTACAAATCCATGCATCTTTCAAATAAAATGATGGATTAATAGACTGAAGAATGTTTTTTTCCATACCATACAGGGATTTCTTTATGTCTCACTGTATCTCAACAGGAATTGGACTGGGGCTGATTTGGGCTGCCCACTGCAAAATGGTGCATCAGTAACAGAGTGAAGAGACGTGGTAATCTCTGATCTACCACTTGCCACCATTCTCTCACTACTAGACATAGATATTTAGCTCCTCATGCTAGTGCTTTATAACTTTTTGCAGAATGAGGTCATGTCCCATAAAATTTCAGTGTGTTAGCAGATGACAAATTGAGTTTCCTAACCGAAATCATATTGCTTTTATTTTAGCAAATTGCTCTAGAATCCAAGCAAACTGATTCTTATGGTGAGGTGAACATATAGATTCAAAAATGTAAGTTTAAGAACCAAATGAGGAATGCACGCTCCCATACGCACATGGCCATCTGGCCAATTGATTGATACTTGCAGCTTCAGTAGTAAGGACAGACACATGCAGTAAAAATGTCTACTTTTCCACATGTTGATTCAGAGGTCAGTATGGACTCTGAATGAAATTCTGAATGCTCAAGCACTGTTGGTTGTACTCTGTGCTTACAGATATGCAAGTAATATTAACAATAAATACTGTGTGTTTTTTCTTGAGTTGATTGTCCAGTATATTTTTGTAAGCTCCATCACTGAAGCAAAGTAGCTCTAAATAATGTTAACAAATGTGGGTGTTTTTTTCCCACTAGTTTTGCTCAGCTAGAAGAAATTGCAAAAGACAAGGGCCGGAAAGTGAAGACTAGTGGAATTAGAACCTGTATATTAAGCATTCTTTCTCAGGGAGCTTTACAGCATTAATTAATTCTCATCATCCTGGTGTGTGTCGCTAAAAATTTTATTATCCCCATTTTATAGATGGATAAAATTAGTCACATAAAGGTTAAGTGATTTGTGCAAGGTCATGTAGTAACTCTGTAGCAGGGCTGAGAACAGAATTAGAAGTCGCAGCCTCTGCTACCTTGGGCTAATGATGAGTCCACATGTCATGTGTTATCCTTTCATAAATGACATATACTCAGACAAGGGCTGACTGTAAATTAAGTATTTAAGAGATTCCTCACATATCTCTTCATAACATGTGCATCATAAAGAAGTTCAGGTACACACAATGAAATGCTAGATCTAGAGTACAGAATTATCCTTGTACTCTTTAAGTCCATACTTTTCAGTTGGTGAGATGCATAGCTAGCCAAGCTGTCTGGAGACAAAGTGAACTCCATAACAAATGCTTAATTTATCCCAGTGCTCATTGAAAAAGTTCATGTGCAATAGGGAAGAACAAATCAACTGGATTACAAAAGTGAAAACAATTTCCCTGGGAGAGAAATTAAATTCTACTTTATGTACTTGAGTGACCACAAAATTCCTATGTATGCAGAAAAAGAGCAGTCTTGCAGAGTCCGCAGCTAGAAGCTTTTCCAAATCTCTCACAGACTGGAAGTGGTTAAGAAAATCATCCATTGCTGCAGCACATTATTTCCTGCAGCTGCCAGCACTGCTGGAGCAAACACAACACTCTGTGGCTGTCTCTACTATATAATTCAGTAGCGTTTGTATAGCTTTGGGATACAGGCTACATTTCTTGTTACTCCTGCTTGTCACAGGATAAAAAATGGGCTTGTGTTAAATGACATGGCCCTGACTGGGCTTGTGCTTGCAGGGTGGGGAAACCATGACATTCAAGGCATTCATTTATGAAGAAGAGGAATTATGTTTGTCAGGTTCAGATAAAGCTCATCGTTTCAACCTTGAGAGAACAGACATGATACAGATTCCTAATAACTTGGCAATTTAAAGTAAAACAAAATGCATAGGCGGTAAAAACATGAAGGAATACTCCCATTATGTATTTAAAATTAATCATACATAGAACTGGCTGAATTACCAATTTTAAATAAAGTAACAGATAGTGCCGTTTAGTGAGTTATTAATCAGAAATCAGTGGTACTTTTTTTTTTTTTTTTTCCGGTTTGTACTGCATTGACACTAGTAAGAGTCATGAAGATAAGTGATTCTTCTTTTTTCTTTTTCTTTCTTTTCCTTTTTTTTTTTTTTTTGACGTATAGTGTACCAGGCACAATGGAACTCCACAAAAATAGAAGCTACTGCCCAAAGAGCTGACATCAAAAACGTTCAAAGAGAGAGAAAATGAATGGGCGAAGTGATATCTCATTAGTTTCATTTCCTTCACTTTTAAAAATTCATTTATTTTCATTTTTATAACAGTAACAGGGAATGAGTTAAGTTGAAAATGGCAGAAAATGTAGAAACAGGAATGACTATGGAAGGAAAGAAGACATGAAAGTTGCTGCGTGTGACAGGAAGACTGAAAGTCAAAGACAGGATAGGAGGGAAACCATGGAGCTCAGCAGAGTGCCAGCTGGAGCAGGGAAGAAAATGCTTGAGAGAGGTGTGGGGATGGGGCTTCCCTCTATAATTTAGAAAAAGCAGGGATTTTCAGTGGGTTTAATCTCTTTTTTTCTGAGCTACTTCATCCCAGTGGCAAACAACACTAAATTCGTAACACTGATTAGCTGCATGGGAGAGAATGGCAGGCGCACTGAATTAGTTCTGGTGCTGATGTTTTTGTCCTGCTGACTACAAACTACTTCGACCCTTCCAGTATATATATCTGCCCCCAAATTTTCTGCTTCCATTATTTTGAACGATTGCAGAGATACTCGATTGTTGAGTATTATTTTGTTAAGCGGATTTGGTCAAATCTGGCAGGGGGAGGGTGGAGGAGGCTTGTAGCAAGGGTGGTTTGCATTTAATATACTGATGTGAGGCCTGAAAGATTGGAGATAAAACACTACCATTACCTTCTCATACCTTTGCATTACTAGCCATTACTGAATGACACAGTGCAGAAAGGCTGTTAGGGAAGGCTAATGCCTATACAGCTGGTGTAATGAAGAAATGGGAGGTTTAGGTACAGGAAACCACAGCTCCAACAGAAGGAGCTGAAAAGATATAGATAAGATTAGTGACATATGTAAAGGAACAGATAATGTGTGACAGAGTCTGCCCAGCTGAATAGGCTGAAGCCAGCAGTAATAGGAAGCCCATGTTCTCCCTAATCCTCCCAGATAAGCTGTTCCATCCAGAATTATCAGCCAACAATCTTCAGGGTATCAGCCTGAAAATGAAGTTTCAGACTACTTTGATTCCTCATCCATAAATGAGAAAGTGCCTGAAGGATCTTTATTTATTCTCGCTCCCTCCGAAACACTCTTCAAAAAGTGCCAATATACTAGCAACAGATGCATAAAGCCTCGCTTACTTTGATTGACAGAACATGATATAAAGAAGCTCTCACTTGACATTTCAGTTTCATAAGGCTCCAAGCAAGTATACGTGTGGGGGGAACTTTAAAAACTTCAGAAGGAAATAAAAGGGTATATATGCAAACCTGAAGAGAATGTTTTCTGAATTGAACATCTGAATTGAACTTTTCTTTGTTTCATGTTCTTATGTGACAACCTGTGCAGGTGATGAATAATTTCACTATCTCATTTCAGCCCTGTATTTATTAAATGGCTGCAATATTTGTACTGTTAGCTTTTGCAGCATTACAAAATAATTTATATGTATGTCTCTAGGAACGGAGTTTAATTTGGAGAAATAAAGTACTTTAGAACAAACTTTCAAAATACAAGTGCTGCTACAGAAGTAATGCCTCCTATTTTATTATGTGGGCTCACAATATCAGAGGTAGATGTTGGTGGTATGGCAGTAGAGGTTGAACATTCCCACCAGTGTTCCATTACATTTTGTTGCTGTGTGACAGATGGCAACAGAGGGGCAGTGTGACAAATGGCGTCTGACATAGAAGCGTGCATGAAGCAAAGGTGTTCCTCCATGTGGAAAAAACTGCACCCATTAACATCCATTGACACAAGCTGAACATTTTTGGAGACAAAAAATTGTATGCAAGCACAGTGAGGTTGGTGTGTTTCAGCAGTAGTGACAGTGACATGAAAGACAAGACACATTCCAAGATGGCCATGCACAGCTGACACAACACAAACTGAAGATCATTTTATTCAGTTCATCCATGTGGACTGGTGAATTACAATCAGGGAACAGCATGCAGAACGAGGTATTTGCTTTAATTCATCAAATATGATGATGGCAATGTTGAAATAGCACAAAGTTTGCGCCAGGTGGGTCCCATTAATGCTCACAGTGGAAACAGAAAGAATGCCATTTGCTAGTTTGTCAGGAACTATTAAAACACTAAGAGTCTGAAGGTGGCAGTTTTCTAGATCAAATCATTACCAGTAATGAAATGCGTTACCACCACTACAAGCCGGAGTCAAATTGAAGTCCAAGTAGTGCTGACAGTGAATTCCTCACTTCAAGAGAAAGTTCAAGATACAGCCCTCAGGTGATGTACACTGTCTTTTGGGAAGGGAAAGGAGTGACCCTTGTAGATTTCCTGGTACCCAAAGAAATCATCAGCTCTGACTGCTACATTTCAATGCTGACAGAGATGAAGGCTTGAACTTCCAAAGTTAGGGCTGAGAAGAAGATGACCTTTTCTTGCAACACAAAAATGCCAGGTCCTTCACCGGTTTGAAGACTGTGGAGCACACTGCCAGTCCTGGCTGGGCTGTCCTACCACATCCACTACGCAGTCTAAATTTGGCATCCTCTGACTTCCACTTAGGCTGATGAAAGGTGGACTGTGTGGGTAACATGTTCCTAGCGATTATGCCATCACAGCAGCTGCGATCACAAATATCTGCGATGGTGCAGATATTTGTGAGCACAGCATGCAGGTTCTCTTACATCACTGGTGAAAATGCATAGCTAATGGTGGTGACTATATTGGAAAGTAGTGTTTTGTAGCTGAGAATTTGCTCTATCTGGTAGTGTTACTGTGCTCTTTGTATCTGTTGTGGTTTCCAGGGGAATACATAGGAGGCATTACCTTCAGACCAACCTATGTATGAGTGTGAAAAGGAATACAGGCTCATATCTTCTTTCACATACACAAAAATGATGATAAATGACTGAAAAGGTGCAGGAAGAATTTTCCTTAGGTTTTGTTTTTCTTTTCTTGGTTATCATAGGAGGGTGAAGGGGAGAATAATGGCACCTGCATTGTACCTGTTTTTCTGACATGATCACTTTAGTCTAACTCCTTTAAGGGATGGGCAGTGGTCACAGAAAGCCTTTGCACTATGCCTTCATCAGCTTTTATGCTTCAATACCTTTTTTATTCTTTCACATGACTCACCTTGAATTTCCAAGGATGCTATATTCTGTGTAGGTTAACACTCACAACACTAATAGTGCTTGGGAATTATTGATTTGTACCTGGAAAGAAAGGAAGCTGCTTGAATGAATCTATAATCTCTTCGATGGGATGCATCTGCTCTTCCTAATGAGGAAGGAAGAAAAGGAGAGTAAAAAACTCTGGCAAGAGTTTCACTGGGGAAAGGCACAGAACCACGATAAAATGAAACTGGCAGATTTCCTACTCTTTATTTACAATGGATAACCAAGATAATTAACTAGAATATGACTAGTGAAAGAACATTAGAAAAGGGAAATTGTTCCTGAATATTAATATTAAACTTTTCAAAGAGGGAAAGAAATGAGGTATTCCTCTTTCTCTTGCTTCTTGTTCTCATACAGTAAGTTGAAAATTACCTACCTCCAAACCTGAAAAATATTGCTGCCTGCAAGAGTTAACCAAATTTCATTAAAAGAGCTACAAATTTTTGCAAAGCTACTATTATCTCAGAATTCTAGTTATAGGATAAAATAATAAATAATTAATCTTTTGATAACATCAGAAGCTCAAGACTTTCCGATTTTGGAAGATTTTTAAGGCCCCATGGTACTCAACACCACAAGCAAGATTCTCTACCACCTGACCCTATTTAGCAAAAGAAGATCAACATTTAATGAGCTGTGTATCCTTCCAAGTAAAAAAAGTAAAGACAGATTCCCTTCCCTTCCCTTCCCTTCCCTTCCCTTCCCTTCCCTTCCCTTCCCTTCCCTTCCCTTCCCTTCCCTTCCCTTCCCTTCCCTTCCCTTCCCTTCCCTTCCCTTCCCTTCCCTTCCCTTCCCTTCCCTTCCCTTCCCTTCCCTTCCCTTCCCTTCCCTTCCCTTCCCTTCCCTTCCCTTCCCTTCCCTTCCCTTCCCTTCCCTTCCCTTCCCTTCCCTTCCCTTCCCTTCCCTTCCCTTCCCTTCCCTTCCTCGTGAGTGTCTCGAGTTCCTCGCAACTCGTGAGTGTCGTGAGTTAACCACACAACACCGGGTTCTCATGCCAGTAAGATTTCTTTATTGCTGTGATGATCATGATCATAATGCTCTCTCTCTCTCTCTCTCTGCCTACTTTCTAAAGCAAGGCTTTTCATATTCTAACACGCGCATTCAGTACATTTCCACTAACAATCCATTGGCTAGAAAGCAAGCAAATTCCATAACAAGCCTTCATAATCAGCAGAGAGTTTATCTTATGCCTAGGTACAAGACATCCCTGTTTGTCCAGACCTTCTGTCTCCTTTCCAGAGCCTCATTATCAACAAGTCAGCATTCGACGAGGCCAAGCTGACCTCCCCATCTCCCACAGGTGAGGATTCTGAGTGTATTTCTGCTCAGGCTCTTCAGTGTTTTCATTTTTCATTTTTCTTAGTTCAATTGCCAAGGGTGCAGAGAATTCCAATTTTACCATATCTAGAAGTTAACATATGCTGAAGAATGGTCATTATCAGATCAGTTACGAAAATGTACGCTAAACTCAACATTCCCAGCAAAGAATGCAGGGACTAAAACTGAACTTCAAAGAAGTAATCTTCAGGGTGAATCATGGCACTAGGAGATGAAATTCAGCTAAAGTACAGCTGGAAAGTGAAAGGGGAAAAATATTTAGACTAAATTTGAAAAACATTAAAGTGGAGAAATGGACATTTTGTTTTCAGATGCAGACGAAATGTTCCTTTTTTGCCTTTTCTTCATTCCTCTCCTTGACTATTGGATTATGCACAACTTTCCTGGCTTTCTAAAACTGATAAGCTAAAAGACAGATGATCTGTACCCCACTTTAAGAATTTTATCACTATGTTTAGTAGAAAACAGAAATGTAGCTTTGTCTCTGTGTTCTTAGGTATAAAAGAGAGCGAAAACTGTCTTGTTACTAGACATCGGTTTATTGAAAAACAGTAAGAAGCAAAAGAAAATAATGTTAACAGAGTCAAATGTCACTGCAGAGAACTGCAGAATAGTATGCAGTGAGTAGGATCGTCATTCATGTTCTTTGCCACAGGGCAAAGTCAGTCCTCACATGAGAATACCAGCAAGATCAGTGGGGACTGTCTTCTTTTACACTAAGCTGGAACTAGATTCCTTCTTTAGGGATCTTTAGTCATGTTATCAGCCCCACTAGTGGACTTGAAGAAGCACTGATCTTTTCAATTCACAATTGGCAGCACTTCTGAGTGGACTAAAGACTTGTCTGCAGACACTGCTTAACAGTTTTCCTCAGCTGGAAATGATCCTATGTGTATTGCCGCTACATGTCAGACTATGAGTAGGGAAAAATGCCTTCAGTTACTGTATTTATTTTTAAGTGAACAGTATTCCTCAGCTGTGCTTTAGAGTGCGCTTTGTCTGCCTGAAAGCAAAGCTGAGCACAGTTAAAAGATGAATCTGGGGCACTGGAGAGTTGCTCCTCTGCCCATACATCAGTGTGCTTATGCATGCGAAGCGGGGCATAACAGAAAAAAATTAGATGGAGGGGAGAAAGTACTGAAAAGGGTAAGTCACGCTGTTGTTAGACATATCAAAGACATAATTTTGAGGGCAAGCAGGACATGGGAAAGGATTAAGAAAATGTTTAGGTTTCTCAAAGCCGTTGGGAAAGGCATTCTACTTTCACCACACGAATAAGTAAGAAAACAAGGTGAGAGCTAGTAAATCTCCATCCATTTGTAACGCCTTAATTTAGTTAGCATAACTGACATCTCCAGTGTCTTATGCATAGTGCAAAATGTTTACTTTCTGTAGGTGCTGACATGCTAAGGAAAACTGCATTTCAGAGGAAAATAAAAGTAATAATAAGGTGTGAGGGGGAAAGGAGCTCTAGCAAAGAACTAAAGGGTTAACATCATTTGAAAATGCCACACAAACTGCTCCCACAGTTTTAAAATGTTAATCAGTTTTGAAAGTGTAAGTCATCCCCTGCTGATAAAGAAAATGAACACAGGAACACAGGAAAAATTGGACTTTCTGAATTAAGAATCTGTGTGGCTTTTCATCAACACTTGGTAGGCAATCCAAATACTCAAGGCTGTCATCCAGCAGACCAGAATACAACTCTGCATTTTATATTATAAATGCATTGGGAGCCAGGATGACTACCAGTGTTTCTCTGGGAGACATTTTAAGTATGCTGGTACTGGGGAGGACAAAGGACAAAACTGAAATGTACAGAGGTCTCTCTGAAAGTGTCTGAACTCACAGATTGCTTTCATTGCCAATTACCACAGCTCTAAAGTAGATAATCCCAAGTGAACTATCACCTACTCTACGTCCTTTGCTGTGGCTTTTTTAACTGAAGTGGAAGGAGTGGAGAAAAATTCTTACTGCTTTATAGAGAGAGATCCCAACTTTCTGTCCTGCTCTGGATGCTCCAGTGCAGAAGCAAGAGAGGATGCTTTGGGTTATGTGTTCTTTAAATGACATCAACTTTACATCTGTAATACAAGCGTGAGAACAGGATTTGCTACTGTTTTATGAGAAACAGTCTTCATTTTGTCCAGATGATTTTGCATTGGTGTTGTTTCTTTCTGGGACTTAAGGTACTGTGTGGAGACTGTGGATATTTGATGCTGAAGGTACCAAGTTGATGAGAACCTGAACCAGGGAAAAGTCCCCTGTGAGAAGAGTCCCTCATGTGAGAAGAGCATGGCATTGCTTTTCCTGTTGATTAGCTGTTAGAAAAAATAGTGAGGTGGAATAAGAATCAACAAAGATTCAGAACTATTTTCTTTTACCACAGTCAAGAAGATGCCTTAAACTCTTTACACAAGGACTAATATAAACAAAACAGACTTGTTGTCATTTTAAACTGTCATTTGCCTTCTGCTTGTTTATTTTAAATATGTTGCATTTTATGAATTCAGAACTTGTAAGCTCAGAGTGGGATGCTTCTCATGGCCCCAAGCAAACATCTCTGATTTTAACATCCTATTATGCATGGATGAAAAGCTAAGCTAATAACTAATTTTCACCCTCACAACACAGGCATCTCTGATAAGATTAAAAGTGATTGTCTTTAAGGGATGTTTACCAACATTAGCCCAAAGTGGACAGACGGACAAGTGGGGAAGCAAAGTATGATCCTGCATCAGAAATAGGCAATTTTGGCAGTGTGCAGAAATAAAACACAGCATTCAAAAGAGTGGAAAAGACATGGGCAGAGAACACAACATATTAATACTACCGAAGATTCACTGAGGAAAATACTGTGGAAGAAGCACCTAATTGATTGAAAAATGAGCATTTAGTTTCAGGGTGTCTATGAATATTGAACAACCTTTGCTTTTACACCCACAGTGGATGCGTCTGCATCTCCACTGTATATGTGATAGCACATACAACAAACACACATCAAAGAATAAATGCCACGTCTTTCTCTTATCCCCGCATCAACTTCATCAAAACTCAGATGCAGAGACATAACCCATTATAATGGAATAAAGTAACTACCCATTTCCATCTTGATAAACATAATCCTTCAAGGTACCAGCAGAAATGAAAATGCTGCAGGAAA
This sequence comes from Gallus gallus, assembly GCF_016699485.2. Classification (NCBI taxonomy): domain Eukaryota; kingdom Metazoa; phylum Chordata; class Aves; order Galliformes; family Phasianidae; genus Gallus; species Gallus gallus. The sequence goes on from NC_052572.1 coordinate 39,074,875, forward strand.
TGCTACAGCTGGACATGTAAATAGTTCTTGTGTTCAATCTCATACAGTTCTTTTCAGTGCACTGCTTTATTTATAAGAAAAACAAAAACAAAACAAAACAAAAAAAAAGTATGTATTTGTGATCATTAAAGACGATATGGTACTTTCCAAGGAGATGTTTGGGAAAGTCAGCATCATGGCAAAATTGCAGTTTGCGTGTGGAGGTCTACCTGAATTTCTCCATGCAGTTTGCATGATGCAGTTCCCTACTTCCTTTTCTCTTCTGCACACCTGTCTGTCTGGTGCAGCTCTGAGTAACCTGAGAATTATTACAGTCTGCCTTGTGCTACATTTCAGTAGTGAAACTAAAGGTTAAAAATATCCCACCATGTTTTGTTGTTGTTCTTCTTTTTTTTTTTTTTTCCCTGAAATGGTGTGCACTTTTAAAACTCCGCTGAGATTTCTGAATGAATGGGGCTGTAAAAATTAAAGTTTCTCTTACTCGTTATCACCACTGGCAACATGAAGATGCAGTTTAGTTAGAAAGCAAGGCTAAAAACTCTGAATAAGAGAAAAGACATCAAGGAAATCCCTGATAATCAGTGATAACTACAGCTAAGATTTGCCTATGAGGGTTGTCACACAAACTGTTATGGGCATTAACAGCCACTGTGCAAGAAGGAATGTACCTTTTAGGGCAGATTAGATAACAAGATTGGTTGCTCATTTCAACTGATAGAGACAGGAGTGGTCTAGAAAAACAATCAAACAAACAAATAAATTTTAAAAATGAAAGACAATGGATATTGTATGACTAGTACTGACTCTACATTGCCATGCAAGATGCAACTGCAATTTGTGTCAGTGTGCTTAAACTAGTTTTGTATTAACTCTTGATCTTGACACCTGTGTAGGTACATCAATGTGAATTTCAACTGACTAGTCAAAGCCATTAACTGGATACATTTACCTACTGAAGTGTAGAAGGCCAATACAACACTATTTTTGCCCAGGTGAACTTATTCATAGCAGAACCACTCACTGCTACAGAGGCTGCTTCTGCACTTGGAACGTGACATTTTCTGCCTCTTTCCAAGTTGTAAAAACCACCCAGAAAACTAACTTGGCTGGTTTGCTGAAGATTCCTTATTTGTTAAGGCATCTTTAAAGAGCATGGCCCACTATAAGTGATCCTCAGTTATGACTGATCCCACAGAGTCTCAGGTAGTCAGCAATTACAGAACAGCTTCAGATGGCTCTAATTTATGCCAAAACTAATCTGGCCCCTGTCAGTCTCGAAATCACAGGAGTGCAAACAAAGATTAAATACATATTTTTCCCACTCTTCATTGCATTTCAAGCAGACAAACGGCTTACCCAATAATTGTATAGCTGCAGGTAATTGTTAACTAGGAGAAGTCACTTCTTAAACCATGTAGAAATTGAAATTTAATCTAAAAGAAAAATATTTTTTAGTTAGGATGTGGTAGGTGAGAACAGAAACCTGAAAGTCTGGGAACAGCTAAGACTTGACAGCATCCTTAAATGTATCCCTTTTCCCTTCCTTATTTTTCCTATTAGTGAAGGAAGAATCATTTCTCAGGGAACAAAATACACTTATTTATAACACAGTATGTAATCAGTTCAATCTATCCCCTACCCATTGCAACAACAAAACTACTCAGAACACAGAACTGGAATACATTAAAAACATGACATGAGCCTTTCAGAGGTTTTCAATTATTAGTTTTCTTGCATTGCACAAAGGTACAAGCTGTCATTGTATTGTGGCTTTTTAAAATGCAGAGTATTAAAGAGATGTGTTTCTTTCACGTACAGACTTTAAGCATAACCACTGTGAAATCTTAAACTTTCCCTTTCTTTTTAATCTTCCAGATTCTTTAATAACTCTCACCTTCTTCTTAACCCAACAATCAGGGGAAAAAAAGAGGCAGAAACTATAACAATGAAAGGCAGCAGAGTTCACGGAGCAGGATATGGATCTGTAGGATGCTCCATTTCTTTTCCAGGCTATGCCATTAGCTCCCTGTGTTGCCACAAGCAGGTCATTCCATTTGGCTACTGCTAGTTTCCTGCTATGCACATAGTAACAACACCACTTGTCCATGTCATAAAGTCTTCTGAGGAAATAAACTCAGATTTACTTGTCAGAAGCAGACTGATTCTGAAGCTTGAAACTGAAATTTGTAAGAGTACTTTTGTTGAAAGTTAATCTATAATAATAAATATTGCTGCTAGCAGGAATGTAAACAGATAGCTATTTTAGATCAGTGTACAAAAAATGAACTTACAGTATATAAAACTGTTTATAGTTAACAGTGAATCCAAATGAAACGATTATCTAAACTTGGTTCTGTTGCTAGAAGCTACAGCTTTGAAATTCTGCTGATTTGATGATGGATGGGTAGGGCTTTTTTGTTTTGTTTTTTTTTGTTTTTTTTAATGTAGCCTTTGGATTAGGATAAATAGTTTGAGAAGGAAAAAAACTACAGTCTTGAAAAACGTCACAGATCAGACTAACATACACAGTTAGGAGGCTCCTGTTGTGTCATTCAGCTGGTAAGGAAAAGATGTTCTTAACCACAGTAACAAAGCACAGTCAACTACTTGCTTCCATCAGAATTAGTACCTCTAGCATGAGAGTGTACAGTACCCCTAACATCATATGAGGTTTACCACATAATGGTTTCTAAAGATTGCATAGACAGGAACGCCACTGTGTCTAAATTTATGTTGTGCTTTTGTCGTCAGTCACTTATGGAATTATGGTATAGGACATATACCTCGTTGAAAATTCATGCACTGTATTTCGCAAATGTTGGTTTGTAATTTGCACTTTTCACGATTACTCCAGCAAGCAGGTAAGTGTTAAACAAGTTTTAAAAAAATTGTATGATGATGACAGGCTACTTAAAATAATTAGTTATTTTCAAATCTATCTTAAATAACAAAACTGAGAACAATTCAATATATTTTGTAACATATTAGGAAATGTGCTTCAGGAAAATACAGTAGAAATTGGTGTAAAAACAGAAGTACTATGCTTTCAGCCATATGTTATGTTGTTTTATTTTTCAGCACATGTCATCAACAGTTTTCTTTTGATATGATCAAAGAACCATACACATTCACTCAAATAAGGTATAAAGAAATCTGTGCTTCTGTTTTTCTTTAGTGCTCAGTCCTTCGTTTTTGTCTGTTCTTTAAACAAGAAATCTTGAGTGTTCTCAAGCTAAGATGTGATATCAATTAAAAGTGAACTGTTTACTACAGGAAAACAAACAAACAAAAGCTTTAGGACCTTTTGGATATGCATATCAGTTGTAGGATCTTCATTGCACTCCAGGGAAATACTCTCAGTTATCACAGAAACTGAGTCAGCACTCTAGCAGTAAGTGTAGGAAAAATGCATATACAGATAACTGGATTAAATGGAAGGAACTGATTTTGGCCTAGCGAAATGAGCCTGCAATGTAATTGGTACGCATATTCAGGGCTTTCATTTATGGCTAGATGTACATATTACTGTATAGGCATGGGCTCTTCTGTTGTATGGCCAGGTTATATGTTAGTGTATCAAGATGAAAGGGACTCTCATTTTTTTAAATGAATTGCAATAATGATGAAAAATCTCCTGCTGTCCACAAGTGCCAAAGTAAAGTTTGAAGCAATAACAGAGAGCAACCAGTTACATTGTACCAATATTTCCTAATCCTGTTAAATCTCATAAAACAGTTCGTACTAACATGGGAAACTTTTTAGGACTGCTTACTGCCAGTGATAGTCATAACAGACAGTGAGCACAAAAATGCATCTAACTTCTGCTCAGGCAGAAGGAATGGCATCATAGATGGTAATCACAGATGATTACCTACCTTTACATATTTTGCATGCTAAGCACTGAAAAATTATGACTTGGGACAAAAAATATGAACGTGTATTAAAATAAAGAGTATAATTTTTGTCTTTTCATAAATGTACAGCTTAGTTACTTCCCAAATGCCCTGTGATCTCCTTCCTTAAGAAGTACAAGGTCTTGCACCTGGGTCATGGCCATCTCCACTATCAATAACATCTAGGGGACAAAATGATTGAGCACAGCCCTGACAAAAAGGGACTTGGGGGTACTGGTGGATGGCAAACTGGACATGAGCCCGTGAGATCTCCTGCAGTACTGCATCCAGCTGTGGAGTCCTCAGTACAGGAGGACCTGCAGGGGATGTGCAGCCTGAAGAAGAGAAGGCTCTGGGGGGACCAGAGCAGTCTTTCAGTACCTAAAGGAGGGCTGTAAGAAAGAAGGAGACTTTGTAGCAAGGTCTGTTGTGATAGGATAAGGGAGAACTTATCCTCTTTCAAATCTAAAAGAGGACAGGCGTAGGTTAGATGTAACAAAGAAGCTTTTTACAATAATGGTCATGAAGCACTGAAACAGGTTGCCCAGAGAGGCGGTTGATGACCCTGGAGCCGTGCAAGGTCAGGCTGAATGGGACTCAGAGCAACCTGATCTAGCTGTAGATGTCCCTGTTTGCAGAGGAGTTGGACTACATGACCTTTAAAAGTTCCTTTAACTCAAACAATTCTATGATTCCATGATTCTAAGTTGCATGCACATTTTAATGTGCTTGAGAATCTGTTAAAAAAAGTCTAAGGACATCAGCAGATCCACAGCTCTGGGATTCCTGATGCTCTGGGAGGTGAAGAGCCTTAAAGGAATGAAACAGAAGTCCCATATCCTGAGTTCACATAAACTCCATCTCACAGATACGCTTGGCAAAATTCAGCACTCTTTCAAAGTACTAACAGATATATCTGCATTACATTTACTTTTATTTCCTATATATTTTTGTTTTAGCAAGATGGCTGTTTCTATGCCTAAAATACAGATCTTTGGGACATGATGATGTTGATGATAGCTAGTATTACAGACCTAGTGGGAAGTGAACATTTTCCATGTACTACTTCTCTTAGTAATTTGCAGTTCCAGTTACTTCTAAGCTGAAGCAGCCAATGCATGTCAGCTTGTCCAGAATTGTCACTGCACTGGTATTGCTAGCTATGCTACTGAAAGGCTGAAAGCAGGTGGAGAACATGTATGTCATGGCCAAGAGCGAGACTGGGTTCTGGGGCAGCTCCTGCCCTAGTTGTACAAATGCTCAGCTAATGGCAAGTGTGGACATGGAGACTGATGTGGAAGAAAGATGCAAGGTGTGGTTGTCATGGTTGTCTAAAACCAAGATCCAAAACCACCCATTCAGGAGGAACAAAACCTTCTGCAAAGTCTGACGCCAACAGCATTTTTTACATTTATCCCTAGCACCAGACTTCTTAAACAAGTTGAGAGTTTCATGATAAAACAAAGCTCAGAGCTGAGAATATAATAAAAATACTAGGCATGATAAGATTGGCAATGAGGTTGTGAGCACTGACAGTATCATGCTGAAATCCTTCCTTTACCAGGTCAGTGAGAATTCTACTAAAGACCTGACAAGCTAAGGACTTCATGCTGTGTTTTACAAGGAAGTGTAGAACTATTTAAGTCTTCACCACATCTATTCATTTCAGCCTTTCTAGTAGAGCCTGGGAAACTTCTTAGCAGTACTCTTTTTTTTTTTTTTTTTTTTTTTTTAATGGCACCAGCTTTGAAATACTGGTTCCTTAACTCTTGAAGACTAAGCATACTAAAGTATTTTGAAACATAAACCTGGCCAATGAGGTTGGCATTCTGCTTAAACTAGAACAGAAAAAAATATATATATTTTAGAAATTTCTAAAAAAAAAATATAGTAGAGAAAGACAAGAAGTGTGATCTAATACATAATTTCTAATAAGAACACAGGAGTTAACCCAAGGATCTTGGCCATATTCCAGTTCTAATAATTGCATTTTTGCTCTCTAAATTCCCTCTCTAATTTCATATTGGTAGAGAATTCTTCACTTCCTGTCCTAAGCTGTTATGTGGTTTGCCATTCCTAAGTGAGCAATGTCATTTCCAGTCAGGCTAATCTTAAGTCATACATGAACTATAGAGATTTTATCAAATTAACTATTAGGAAAGTATCCTAATTTCATGTAAGCTCTCAAGTAAGAAGAATCATGATTCTTCAAAGCAGAACATCTATGTTTCAGCTGAAATCTCTAAGTTATCAATATTTTAATTCACAGTAGAATTATAATTGAATGAAAGAGTATACAAGTTATACTTAAGTGAAAGAATGTGCTTTATTCTGATCCCAACAAAAGGATATATGTAACACATATATTAAACACAGATCACTAACTTTCAGCTACACAAATATCTACTAAAGCAAACCTGAACAGCTTTCCCTGAATTTTACTCAATCATTTGAGTACTTTTTTTTCTGATGCTCAATTTTAACTGAGTGCATTATGGACTTCTCTAGGGAGCAGAAAATGTGTTTTTTAAGTAAACATGGAATGTTTTGATAAATCAAAACTTTCAAATGAGATTAGTATCGGGGGAAAAAAAAAATCTCTTTTTAACTGAAGTTCTATGGTTAAGATAATAATAAAACCTGTTATCCCAAAAGACTGAGACAAAATTTTGCTCACTGTTGCAATACCGCACATTTCTTTAAAAAAAACCAACAATGTAATATCAAATGTAAATAATGTATTCCCATAAACTAATCAGAAAGAAGTTGAAATTGCCTACAGCATACTGAGTGATAGATATTTTAATGCAGTAATTAAAAGGAACAGCTATTTTCAAACACAGTTATTTCTATATCACAGATGTACAATGGTCTATAACTACTAAACAGGAGACAAAGCAACACATAGTGCAAATGAATCACATGTCTTTATAATATTGACCTATAACAATAAATTTCAGACTATTGCCTGGAATGGTGGCTGGGTAAGCACCAGCTCAAAAAATAAAACAACAAAAAAATTTTTAGCTCAAAAAATAAAACAACAAACAAACAAACAAACAAAACCCCAAACTCCCACTTCTTGCTACATATTACCTTATGCTGTTTTAAATTACACCTCAGAATCTTATGGCTATGCAGAGATTTGTTTTTATGGAGATAAGCCCCCAGACACCTACTTTAAAGTAAAAGCCTTATTTTTCAGCTTTAAAATACAGATTACAAACCTGATATTGCAAGGCAATGCACACTGTTAAGCAGTGTCTTCTGTCAGCAACAGACTTCTTACAATTAGTTGAGACTGCTCTGTAAGTGTAAGAGACAATGCATATTTCTACTTCCATTAATTATATACTGTACTACAAACCGTAACACAGGCATTAAAAAGTAGTGTAGAACAGGACACGTATCTTCAGACATGTAAATCACAGTAGCCTTATTGCAGCTGACTGAGGCACAATGGTTTATAACACTGTAGGATTTAGCCTTGCATTACTGGGAGACAGAAGTAACAAGAGTATGAGTCACACACACTAGCATTTGGAATGTTTAGATAGCTAAACAGATATTAGTCAATGTTTACATAAGTAAAGTACATGTGAGTATTGAGGGATCTTTTGCCCGAGATGGAAATCTAGGTCCACCACCACTTTCAGCTTGACTATATAGTCTTAAATAAGGAGATGATCTCAGCAAGTTTAAGAAAGACACCTAAATCATAAATCTAACAGTCTGGTAAAAGTCCAACAAGTCATTTAGGCATAAACTTAATTTCAACCTTGTGCCTAGCTCTACTGAACCGATTGAAGTTAAACAAATGCTTAAAGCATTTTACTGACTCAGTTGCAACTATTAGAACAGAGCTTCACAGGGATTCTTCTCAAGATACAACAAATTTGTCACTGGTGTGAAACTAGAACTGGAGCTGGTGTTGAGAAAGCCCGAGCAATCCCCAAGGGGAATGTGAATTTCATGTCTTTGTGGGGGTTCCAGGATCTACATGTACTAACCTTGGAGCTTCTTAACAAAACACAATAATTTACAGATTCCACAGCCCTGCTCAAACATTAATTACAGCAGGTCTTATCACACTTTCTTACAGCAAAACTGAAACTAAATTCTCTGAAGCAGTGAGCGGCAGAAATGTTAACACAGTTCTAACATGCATTTTTTTTCCCTACTTTGATTTGATATGTGTCTCAAAGATCTAGACACACTGTTTGACAAATCAGAATTTGGGCTGAGGCTATTATATTTTAGCTAATCAGTCCTGAGCAGAGCTGCAGAATTCCTTTTCATTCTTACTGGGTCTTTACTTTCCCTGGGTCTTTACTTTCCTGGGCAGGTGACAAACTTCTGATTAATTTAAAAACATGGTGTAAATCTATAGCTGAAGAATTCTTTAAAGGTGAAAGGATGAGCTGGAGACAGCATATAAACTCAAATTCCTTCCCACCGAGATCAGAGAACAAGCATATCTTGTTTGAGGAGGGTGGGGAGGACATCTCTTGGTAGAAGTATGCCCCTGTTTTTCTCCACTACAAGAACTGCATGCCCATTCTAATCTCTGCCTGCCCCGGGAGCTGCTACTCCTGCATCGTTACAGTTTCTGATGTTTGCGTGCAGGCTGCAAGCCCAAGAATTTTATAATATTCTAAAGCAGTCTAAACATCATGATCCAAAGCATTTATTTATGAATTAATTAGTATCATAGCATTTGACCTCTAAGCAAAACTGTAGTCTGTAATTCAAATGTTATTATTGGCAGCTCCTATAAAATTGATACCAGGGATATGTGAACAGTGCCCTCTGATTCAGAATAATATTATTCCTAAAACTGTGCACACTGTTGTCCTTTAATTTTGAGGAAAAGAGAAAAAATTGAATTCAATCTAGTATTTATCTTTCCTTTGTTTTCTAGTAATGAGAAATTATACAGCTTTATACATAATGTCTGTTCAGTAAATACAACAGTAAGAGGTCAGTGCAGAAAACAGGTACAGCATAATGTAACAAAGAATATCTCGGATATTTGGTAGGTGGAAAGCTTTTACAAATTGTTTTCTGCTGACTTACTCTTAGGAGTCTCAAAGCTTCCTCCAGCTAAGGTTAATTTATTGTTTGTAGTAGCGCATATGCCCTAACAATGTAAAGAGTATTTCCCACAGATCAGATAATAAGATGCAGCACAGAATAAGGGCCGATGAATCTGTTTGTTACAGTCTACTTAGTGAAGCTATGACTACAATACTCCAGTGCTGAAGTCAGTGAAAAGACACCAGCACAACACAATCCAAGGAAAATGCAGGCTGATACAGCACAAAAGATTCTTTGTTTAAGGGCAGCAGAAATTTCCAGCAACTATCTGTACAAAAATGCAAGATAGAAGAGAATGTAATTAAATAACAAAACAAACCCAATCTAAAAGAGAATCATTATAAACCGGGACAAGGACACTTTGTTTTTAAGTGCACACGATGAATTTTAAAGTTCTTTCTTCACAAGGGGCAATAAAGTATTATGGAGGAGTGACACATTTGATGGATGGGTGGGTTCTGAAAAAACACATTATCAATTACTCGTTCTTGTTTGGCTCTGGTCCAGTAATTTTTATTTGAACAGGCCACATGCTAGCATGGGTTTGATTGCAGGAAGTGACTGACTGTTGTTAAAGGGGGTACTGTTTCACTGACTATATTCAGATTTACTCAACCCCTCCTTTTTCTAATAAGGACTCTGCAATGGCAGGCACTGTTTCGGTTCTTAAGGGAAGAAGAAAAAAAGTTTGTTTAGTAGTCTACTCCCCGTTTTGTTTTCGGCCTCCTCCCATCCAGTTCAACCCAGCGTAACTTGCATGTTGTTTAGGAAACAGGACAATTGATTGCTCAAGTTTATTTCCCAAATCAACTTTCTCATTGGTGTTCTGTCTTTTATACCACTATTCATCCAAAGCAGTGTCATTAAACCTGAAGTAGTCACTTCACTTGAGCTACAAGCAATCAGGGCGTAAATCCCCACTCACTGTTACCTTAAGTAAACTTTCTGTAGCCTTCATGAGCTTGCCTTATCAACAAGGATTAGCTATCAGAAGGAAAACTTCACTGTTTACCTTTGAGACAGGTGTGGGTTAAAGAACTGCTGATACCTGGAGTACCTGCGGTGAGGATGACTACATTATACCCAGTTAGACCAACAAAAACAGTCCTTCAAATAACAATCATTTCACCTTTACTTCCTTTTCTAAAGGTCCACTCACCAGCCTCCAACAAAGAGATCTTCATGGTTTTCACTCAAATTTCAGCAAGAGCGGGCCTGTAACCCTTACTACGAATCACATCTAGAACACGGGACAGATGTTCACCTCGTCCAGAACCCCTTTTGTTCCACTCCAGATTTATAGCTGCTCACCATCTCCTGAAAAACACTCTGGACTTTTCTCTGATTTTCTCTGCTACACAGGTAGGAAAGAAAAGTGTACAGCAGATGAGAAAGACAAGACTGAAACACAGGGATATAATGATGCCAGGAGAATTTAGCCTTCAGATCTCTGGACTCAGAGGAACAGGGAGAACAGAAAGGTAACCTCATCTCACATGCTGCTTTGACACAATCTGATGACTTGACAGTATTTTTCACATCACCCTGAAATACGCATATAATTCATGAAAGCCTAATGCTGACCATTTTTGGATGAAATGACTGCTGACACCATGCAGATTTCTGTGTCATATTTAGGGTCGCTGTACGTCAATCCATTACACAGAAATAGCAGCAGAATGCATTCAGAGGTTCTCAAAATCCATTTAGGGTTTAAAATTTTTAGCGCTGAAATGCACTAAAAGTTCAAAACTGTCTGCACTCTCGTAGGATAGCAGGAAGTTTACATTGTGGCGCATAAATGTACTTGAAGCACTTTATTTCTATTATTTTAATCCTGAATAAAAACTGGAGAGGAATTATTCTTCCCGTTCCTCGGGACTGAAACGTGATATTTTGAGTAGAACCTCGGATTTTCATCAGATGAAAATGTGCCGCCACTGAATTAGTTTTCCACTGTTTCAGAAGAATAAACACATACAGAAGCTATTTTTTTTTTAAATCATTCTCTGCTAAACAAATTAATCTACTACTAAATATGGCTATTAGAAGAGGTGTGTATATCTTAGTCACGCATGCTGCTCCTAAGGAAGTTCCAAAGACAATAAAACTGTTTCACAACACACAGTATCTAAACTTCTGATTCACATTGCTTGCTGAGTCTGCAGAACAGTAACAGCACGAAAGTCAACATGAGCATGACTGCAAATTAAAACAGAAATGGTGCCTTTGTCCTTTCAGAGCAACAAGGAAATCTGCATTATATAATGTGAAAAAGAGAAGTTCAAAATCTTATTTAAATTCTGAAACTTAGTTCAAAATATTTTTATTAAATGTTACCCCAGAAAATATTTTTGTGCTGCTCAGTTTACCCATATTTACAAAGGTAAGTAAATGTTAACATAGTCAGTACAAAAACAATGAACTGATATTCTAATATTCTCTATATAAAGGCTGCTCCCAAAGTAATGCCTCTTATTTTAGTATGTCGGCCCATGACATCAGAAGCAGATGTTGGTGGTATGGCAGTAGAGGCTGACACTTCCTACCAATATTCCATTGCATGGTGCTGCTCTGTGACAGATGGCAGCAGAGAAGCGGTCTGACAGAATGGTATCCGACATGGAGGTGCAGATGAAGCAAAGGTGTGTCACTGAATTCCTCCATGCAGAAAAAATCGCGCCCACTGACATCCATGGACACCTGCAGAACGTTTCTAGAGATCAAACACTGGCTGTGAGCACAGTGAGGCGGTGGGTGGTGGTGGTGACAGCAACAGTGGGTCACCTCACTGGTGCAGATTTTTATAAGAGTGCTGTGCAGGCTGGCAAAAATGGTGACAGTGTTTAAAAATAGCGTTTTGTGGCCAAGAAATTGCTCTATCAAATATTGTTGTTATGCTCTTTGTAACTGTTGTAGTTTCCATGGAAGGAAATAGGAGGCATTACTTTCAGAGCAATATACATGATATTCTAAATGAACATTATGTTCATTTTCAAGTATTAGTCTTTATTTTGACGTCTTTCAGCTCTCCTTATATTACTTCATGCATCCTCTTTCACTTGTAAAATTCAACTGGTTTATACAGTTTTCTCGCATTACAAGATATGTGGTTTGAAATAATTTCACAATGTTTATTTCCAAACAGAGGTACTTTCTCTTTTATCAATATTGTGTGGGAAAAAAAAAATCCTTTTCAATACAGTATGTATTTTTTAAAAGCTAACGTTCTGAAAAAATGCAGAAGAGTATTCATTACACCTAAGAAATCTTGAGTTAAGCACTTAAAGAATTATATTTAATATGTGTCAGAGGCTGAAAAGTGACTTTCATTAATGGTGCTGCAAGGGTTGGGGAACTTCACCTGCAGGACCATGGAGTGCATCTTGGGTAGCAAGAAAGCATGCTAAATTCATTCTCCCTATAATACTGTTAGCAGATTCCTCATGTTGTATTAAGCACAAAAACTTAGTTAGAGAAGATGGCAAGCCACATTTTTTTTAGGATGTCATCAGTTCCGGGATGGATAATTTTGTTCTTACGTTGGGGGTGAATGCATGTGGGGTTCTGTCATTTGAGTGAGTGACTTCTTCCTCATTGTAACTGCAATTTTGCCACTTCGCGCAGCTCACATATTTACAAGTGAAACAGTACAACTAATTATTTGGAAACTAAGAAAAATTTGCATCGAACGCTGAAAAGGAGCCAATGGACTTTACATTACTGAGATTAACAAGGGTTCTGATAACAAAATACACTAAGAAATATTGTTGCGCTCTTGTCAGGGTTGTAATTTTTACTTAGCTGAGATGTGATTGTGAGGTAATGTATGAAAATACTTTGTTTAGGGCCAAATTTCTCAGATTATGTCATATCATAATTGTTCCGTGCTTATTATAAGCTAGAAGAATCTTGTTACAAGTTAGGAGTACACAATCTTGTGGAGGCTCAAATATTGCAGGTGAATCTTAAGTCTCAGCCATTGCCTTACAGAAAGCAAGGGGTGAATAGGCAGCACTCTCACCTTGCTAGTAAGGTGCAAGTGAAATTTAGCGATGCACAGGATTTTGCAAGAGTTCTATGAGTAAAGTGAATTTACTTCCCAAAGAATTTGCCATGGTTTTGCCACAGAAAAAAAATAGAATCCTTACTGCTTGTTCACACATTTCAATGAGAAAGGGAACATCGTCCAGGAAAAACTACTTTAATTTCAAGTATCTGCCTTAACCATTCTGCACTGCCTAAGTCTGCAAATCCAGTATATGACGGGCTCTAAAACACTATCTTTCCTGCAGATAAAACTTCTGTGGACGTTAACAGAGCTTTTCCTGACACATCCCAAGCGAGTTTCTTGTGAGCTGAATTGTGTCATTGCACAAAGTTTGCATGAAATGGAACAAGCAAGTCTGCAGAAAAAAAAAAACCCCAACAAAGTAAGAGCATGAATCCGAAATACCAATGCTTGTAAAAAATAAATAAAGTGGGATTTCGGCTGTGTTAAAGAAGAATGTAAAGACTTCATTAAAAAGCAGCCTGGAACACACAAGTACTTTTACACAGATTTTTTTTTTTTTTTTTTTTTGGTGAGAAGGCTGCATATAAATTGACGTATAAATCATCATATTACACACAGTATCATAAATTCTCTTAATGTGCTTATTAACTACAACATACCCCTAAGGTCACTAACGACTAATTTAGAAAGTTGTCCATAGTGATCGTTTCAAAAACATACTGAGACAAGGTCACTTGATAGCACTTGTAAAACAGAAGAATGCAAAACGGGTGTCATGCTGTCACATTCTTCTACCAGTAAAACCTGGCTTAACACCATAATTAAAAGTTTTAGGAAGAGAGAACTTAGTGCCATTTCAACAGAAAATCTCCCCGCGTTTATCTTTTTGAATGTTTGTTGCAGTCTGCAGTTAAATATACTAACGTAGGAATTAGTACAAGGCATTTTGAACTGATTGATTTATCAAGGAGTTTAACACCTTTTTTTTTTTTTTTTTTTTTTTTTGTGAATGTGTGTGTATGTGCGCATGTGTATTTGTGAGAACACAGCTGACAAAGCACGGCGACCTAGTAACTCAGTCCCAAAATAAACTGTAATAAGTTGCAGTACTAGGCACAACTATGATAGTCTTCAGCTGCAGTCGTTCCAAACAGGAAATCTGTAGGGTTACATAAAAATGGCCTCAGAATTGGACCTGTTATTAAAGGTTCTCTGGCATCGTTAAGTCTTAGTATTAAAGCTATGGCTCAACAATACAAAGATCAACAGAGTCTGAGAGTAGGTCAGAAAATCTTAGCTGGAAAATAGAACGTCTTTCTTGCCTATCCTGTAATATACACATAAACATGTATAGACTTTGTTCTGTTCAGTTTAGACCTTAGACTTTAAATGTAAATAAAAGCAGATCAGCTCTGAATTAATAGGACTGAAATAACCAGTTCATAGCAGAAAAACAATGGACGAGATATTTTGCAACCCCAAGCTTGTATGCAATATTTCATGAAGGTTTTTTACACCGGTTAAAACTCAACACACTTACTGTGCCTATAAAGCTGCCTAAATATTTCTTGCAGTTGATTCACTTATGAGAAATCTTTAGCAAGATGTGTAAAACATTTAAAAGCTACTTTCTCTACTTGCTAAATAATAGTACAGGTTATATAACCTACCATAAAAGATTTTTTTTTATTTTTTTATTTTATAAAAGAAGGAAAAAACAAGGAACTTTACATACAAAACCACCTATATTTAAAGATCCATCAAGGCTGTGTCAGAAGTGACAAAAGACAGGAAAATAGAATGACATTGACATTCCAGTCTTAATTCACATCACTTAAAATTGGCAAGCACTTTCTCTTAAAGTTCTGAGTTTCGTGGATCTTGCCAGAACACTGCAGAACTGTGCAAAACCACACAGTGATCTGTTCCATAAAGAGCTAAGTATGCACACACATATTTTGCTAGAGCTGAGCAAATCTAGCTCTGCCCTTCCTCGAGTGTCATAGGTTCACTGAAGACTAATGGGCAAACGAGAGAGAACAGTGCTGAAGCTTATCTGAACATCACTGGCAAAGCGCCCTCCAAAAGAAAAGGGACTGCTTTGTCAGAAAAGCTGCATCGTTTATCCGCTAAGGTGTTGAATACCTTTCCCTTCAGACCAGCAAATCTAAGACAAGGCTAAAAGAACAGAAAACCCTGCTGTTATTTTCAGAATTCAGTTTCTTCAGAGTGTTTATTTTATCACTGGACTAGTCCTTCTCCATCTCGAGGATCTGATCCTAAAATTACATGCTGAATCTGCTCGTCGTATTTCCAGAGATGCATACAGCCCTGCAGAGCTTCATAACTGCTCTGTTCTTGTGAAGCTTTTGAGCACACGGGTGACAGGCATTTGTAGACTGTGCAGTCATACTTCTGAAAGTCAAGACGTGATCCTGGTGCACACGAACATCCTCCATTTCAGAGGAGATGAAAGAGCTGCACTGACTAGTGAACAATGCTCACAACCAAGCTTTTAAAAGCACTTTTTGGTGCTGGGAGGTTTAGATATATGCAAAGCGTTCTTTTCACAATTAGGCGGGTGTTTTACCTCTGTATCTTCAGACAATATTTAGAGACCTAAAACCGGAACACTGATTACGATCCTTGCAAGTGTGAATATTCCAGTGAAAATGAAATCTGTGACAATGAAGAAGGGAGTATTTAAATGCTTAATGATGCTGTGCATATTTTCGGTCATGGAAAAGCAAAATGAGAGGACAAATTTTGGTCCATTTTCCTCAGTGACTATTTTAGACAAAAATGGCTTCAGAATCACCTGCCTCAAAACACTCAGTGGTTAGTTAGCAAGCGCCATACTGGACGCAGAGTCTGGTTACAAACTCTACTTCAAAACAGAAATATGAGTTTCTGTCCTGCACCCCCTGAACCCTGGTGGAAGACGGATGCCATCACCACCTCCAACATGTGGAGAGATGCTGTCACCACTCTTACTCTGCTCCAGCACCCAGTGGGCCTGAGCACTGGACCAGCGTTCAGAGGTCGGGTGAGCAAGGCAGAACCGTCATGGAATGTTCTGTCAAAACCTTGAGCTGCAACACAACTGCAGGCCTCAGACAGAGCGCCAGGGGTGATAACAAGATTCTGCTACAGAAAAGGTAGCTATGTGTAATCTAGCTACCCTTATGAGAGCATTAATTGCCGAGTGAAAGTTTTGAGACTACAGATTTGGAATACCGGCATCAAGAATGACGTGACCAAACCGCATCTATTTTGCATGCAGGTTTAAACTCCTGCTCGTCAGGAATACGAACTGCTTAAAGGCAAATTTGAGCATGACAGGTGCAGACAGGGAAAAATTCCGAGCCTATCGCTCGCAGGTGCATCAGTGCGTGGTATTGTCTGCAATGGGGCTTGGCAGAGAAACTGCCAAGGGGTCCTTTTAGGACACAGCACCACTCGGCGCAGAATTCTTGTTCTCTGGGAAATGAGGCTCCCCTGTTGCAGTGTCTGAGTGCTGAGAAGCAATGGGTGGCTCCAGGGGCACGTTTCTTGAGGCCTGCAGCCCACAGAAGGCAATGAGGCCACAGCCGAGCGGCTCGTCAGATGGAGATGCGGTCCTTCTCACAGGTATTTTACAGACACTCTTACTGTACCTGCAAAACCCTGCCCCTTGGATCTGGCAGTCCTTTGCCCACTGCATACTGACAGAAAATGCCCCCTTTGAATGCCAACGTATCTTCAGAATGTATCATGTAAAGGTCAGATCTTTAAACCTCACTCTTGTGAGGGAAGCTGAGAATAACATCCTTTCACCGGAGCCACTTCGACGAGCAGATTTTGGCCCTTAAACACAGCCAACAGGAAGAAGCCTTCAATTATGTCACATTCGGCAACTACAAACATGACGCATCTCCGCCTGCCGCGGCCACGTTGCGGGGTAGAGGAGAAAAACAAGAAGGCGGCGAGCAGCGCGTGACGCGAGACCGCGGCATCTGACACCGCTTTGCGCGGCAACTCGCCGAACGCGGGACAGAGGCCTACGCCAGACCCGCACCGCCTGAGGCGCCGCACCAACACCGACCCAACCCCGTGGGAGGGCAGCACCGCCCGCCTCGCCCCGGCGCGGGGCTCCGCGGCCCCAGCAGCGCTGCGATCGATGCGCGCCGCCCGCCCGGCGCGGGTCACCCTCACCGCCCTCAGGCGCCGCTGCCCCTCGTTAGCGCGCGGCCCTCTCCGCGGGCACGGTCAGGCGGCCGCCCCTCCCCCCCCCACCCCCCGGCCCTCGCTCCCGCCGCGCCGCCACCCCGCGCGCAGGACGCGGCGGGAGCAGCAGCGCGGCAGCCGACACCACCCCACGTTACTTTGATTGACAGCTGAACAAATGTTTCCCCTGTTCGAACGCCGGCGCTATGGAACGGCGGCGATCTCAAAGCTCCGCCTCAGGCGGCGGGGAAACAGAAGAGGAGAGGCCCGGGCGGCCGCCTGATTGGTCGTGGGCCCGCTAGACGTCAGGCTCCCACGTGGGGACCACCCCCCCACGCCCTCCCTCTCCGGGCCCCTGTGCTCATTTGTCAGCGGCGAAATGATGGGCATTAATACAGAACAGCGATTAACGCGAGGGCGCCGCTGATTGGTCGCCGGCGACGCCCTTCGTGGGCAGAGCGAGGAGGGGGGCGCGCGAGGGGGGCGGGAAGCGCCGCGGTGCCCGACGGGAGGGGAAGTCCGCCGGGCGGAGGCGCGCGCGAGGGGCGGGGAGGCCGCCTCCCGGGAGGACTACGGCTCCCAGGGTGCCCCGCGGGCGGCGGCCTTCCGGCCGCTGTGAATATGTATCAGAATGTTAATGACGAGGCGCTGCTAAATTTGGTCAAAGGAGTTACCTCGGCAGAGCGTGCGGTGGGAGCGGCGCGGAGCGGTGGCGCCGGACGCAGGGCTGGGCAGGGTAGGGCAGGGCGGGCCGGGCCGGGCCGGGCCGGGCACGGCGCTCCGTCCTCCGCTGCTGCCGCTTCCCGGAGTTTGGACAGGCAGAGGAGAGCGAGAAAGCCAAATACAAATAAAGCAGCGCGGACCGTACCGTCTTCGTCCTCTCTCTCCCTCTTTTTAATTTTTTAATTTTTTCTCCTTTTTTTTTTTTTTTTTTTTTTTTTAAATTTTGTTTTTGACCGACCCACCCGAGCGGAGCCCCGCGATGCGGTAGCGGCAGGAGCGGCCCCCGCACCTCGGCCCCGCGGCAGCGCCGCACCGCTCCGCCCCGCCCGGCGCCGCTGCCCCGCCGCCGGCCCTAAAAGTTTGCGGGAGGCGGAGAACTGCGAACGGGGACCTTCGGCGCAGCGCTCCCGGCCCAGGGGCTCTCCCTGCCCTCCTCCTTCTCCTTCTCCTCCTCTTTGTGCTCCTCCTCTCCCGCCGGAGCGCTCGAAGCAGCGGTGCTCGGGGAGAGCCGCTCGGCGCCGCCCGCCCCCGGGGGATGTGGCAGCGGCCCCCGGGCCCCGGGGACGCCGCCGCCGCGCCTCGCTACCGCTGCCGCGCGGGGTGCCCCGCCAGCCCCGGGACGGCGGGACCGGGGCGCCCCTTCCTGTCGCCGCGCCCCAGCGCTGAGCGCTGAGCCCTGAGCGCGGCCGCCAGCGCCCCCCGAAGCGGCGTGGATGATCCGCGACCTGAGCAAGATGTACCCGCAGACCCGGCACCCGGTGAGTGCAGCACGGCCCGCCGAGTTGGAGCCATTTTCTTATTGTTGTCCGCCGCCGCCGCCCCGAGTTGCTGCCCCGCGCGGCCCTCCCGGGTCCCGCCGGCCGCACCCCCGCACTCCCCAAGCCGCCGTGGCCGTGTCGGAGTGCGCGGGGCCGGGGGCGCGGAGCGACCGAGGGGCGGCGGAACGACCGTGTCGCTTGCTTGCAGGCTCCGCACCAGCCAGCGCAGCCCTTTAAATTCACCATCTCCGAGTCCTGCGATCGGATTAAGGAGGAGTTCCAGTTCCTGCAGGCGCAGTACCACAGGTAACGCTGCCCGGCGCCTGCCCCGGGGGAGGCCGTGCGATTGCTGTCCCTCGTGCGTACCTGCTCGGGTGGGCGCGGGGGGCGGCCGGGCCCTGCCCCTCTCGGGCCGCACGGGTGCTGTTTGTGCCCCGCAGCAGCTCTCTGCCCTCCTGGCACCGGTAACTTAAACCCCCCCGACGGAAGCGCGACAACTTTTATGTCCTCGGAGCGTGGATGTACATTTGCTCCGAGTGAAGCGGGCGGTGTTTGTAAAACTCGTGGAAACAAAAACTTCCCAAACCAAACCGCGGGTTTGTTCTGTGGCTCCCCGGGCTTAGTACCGTAGGTGCGAGGCAGTGTGCTGTGCTCTGCCGTCCAGCGCTCTGCTTTTCGCCTGGGAACAGCGGCCCGGGAGTGAGGAGGGTGTTCCACGGTCCCTCCCGCAGGAGGAAAAGTGCATCTCCCGCGGGAGCCCCGGGCAGGAGCCGGGATGTACCTCTGTCTGCACGTGGGGGAGCGCTGGGTAGCGGACACCCCGAGTATGGGGGGTATTGGTTGGTGTGACGAAGCACCCATGCTTTTCTTGTGTCTTGCACAGTTTAAAGCTAGAATGTGAGAAGCTGGCCAGCGAGAAGACAGAGATGCAGCGGCATTATGTCATGGTAAGTGAGCTGCAGAGCAGTTAGAGCGTCTGTGAGCGCGGTGTGCTGAGACCGAGATGCACTCAGGTTGCTGGAGGCGAGCAGAGAGATGACAGCGAGTGCTGGTGCTGTGGGGCTGCCATCAGTGCTCTTGTTGCCAGTTCTTAGTTCAAGGCTTGTAACTTGTTTGCAGCAGCCATGCTCTGTGCAAAATCTGCCGCTTAATGTCCTGAGCAACGGGGGACGTGTCCTCAGCATGCTGGCACGTCCCTTGCAACTCCAGCAGTGCTTCTGGGGATGATGTGGTTATTCCTGCTGGTTTCCCCCTGCTGTAATAAAGTGCTCTGGGGTAATGCTTTTTTTTTTTTTTTTCTTTTTTTCCCCCGTACTGTGTTCAGAATTGTGCAGGTATGTCTGTGGCCCCAGAGCCTCCTGCTTTAGGAGAGCTGTTGTTGCTGCGCTGCTGTGCATTGCTCTGCTGAACTGGGAATGGCGGGGCTCTGTGTGTGAGGGGTTTCTTCGAGGGCTGTGGGCTGCGTGGCCAAGTGAGGCGCGCAGGAAAATGTCTCCCTGCACATAATTGCATGATGGATTGTGGTGACTCCGAGGAGCCTGCGCTGCCCGCTACCTTGTACATCTACAAAGGATTGGCTGCTTTCTGTGTGTGCCTGACAAATAACACCCCAGTATCCACAAAAAAGAGTAAATAACCTTGAAAAATTCTTAACCAGGAGCACAGGCATATGTTAAGGCTTGCATTTGTCTTTTTCATGCTTGATTTGCTTAAGTCCTGGAGATGGTGTGGCACTGAGCTGCACGCTGACCCTGCTCCCTGTGATGGGGGATGTCGGAGCGGCACGTCTGCCTGACTCGCTGGCCAATGTGCTCCTGCTTTCTTTTCATCCCTGCCATCCGGTTGTAGCTTTTTTGTGTTTTTAATTTAAAAAAATCAAATAATCGTTCTGTGAGCTGTTGCTGATTTAGACGTCTGTCTGGCTTCAGGCACTTCAGCTTTTTTTTTTTTTTTTTTTTTTTTTTTTTGCATCTTTCATGTGTGCAATGGAATAAAACCTTTGAGTGTTTTCTATGTGCTTTTCTGCTTCTAATCTGTAACTCTGGCTGTGATTACTTTTTGTGATTTTTTTTTTTTGTTAGCTTTATTTTTCCTTGTTCTATGGCCATCCTTTATAGATTTACCAAGAAGTGATACAGATAAAGCAAAAAGCAAAAAGAATGGGCAACTGCAAAATGCTGTCACATTCCAGGAGCTCTCCTGGCTAGTAAACCTTTTTGGGTCTCTGTCTTTGTATGGATGATGTCTGAGTCAGAGCAAATTTTTGAATGGTTGTTCTAAACTGTGAGGTCTAACAGAGTCGTTTTCTTCTTTCTTAGTATTATGAGATGTCCTATGGGCTGAATATAGAAATGCATAAGCAGGTAGGTAAATATTTTGCTTTGTGTAAGAACGCTCACTGTAATTTCTCCCATCAGCCTTAAGCCAGATGTCTGTTATGTGCGAGTTGCCTTAACTGCATGCTGAAGTGTGCAGGAAATTTTCTGCGCTTGCTGGCCCAGACCCCCCCGTGTATGGCTGCATGGAACACGTGTGAGCAGGGGTAGGAGCAGGTGCAGCCCTGGGTCACCCTGGCCCTGTGCTGCTGGAGCTGCCTGTTTGGAGTGATAGCTGCATTGTGAATGCATGCGGGGCATCAAGGGATGTGTATTTGGGTGTGGAAAGGGCTCATTCTCAGGTGACTGGGGTTGTTTTAAGCTGGAGCTGCAGCAGCAATCAATGTGCAGCCATGTTGATGACTCCCTCAGGTTGCCTGCCTGAACCCTTGTCAAAAAGCAAGCATCTCAGCACGTCAAATGCGAAAGGGTAAAGGAGCTTTCCAGAAGGGTGATGTTTCGCTTGGTTCTCTGCCTTGAAGTCTAGCACTTAGGCTGAGATTAGCAGGAGATTACTGGTATGGAGCATGGTGGTGTAAATCAGAATTTCTTATTCAGTAATGTGTGTTTTTAACCTTCTCTGGAGGAGAATGAATTAAACATCTGACCTCTTTTCCAGCGAGAGAACTTTTAATATGGTGGAGTTTAATACTGACAACTCATTTTAGCAAACGGTTAAGCAGTTCACCCATGTTGCTGGAAAGGGTGAACGACAGAAATAAATGGTTGAATGGGAGAAGAAACACCATCTGGCAATTGGCTTGTATGTGTTCCTGTTCAAAGTAGTGGACGTGGAACTTCCCTGGGTTGTGGAAATAGGATTCCTTTATCTCACTGAGAACAAACTGAAGTCAGATGTTTTTTCATGTTTGTTATATTTTGTGTCCCATTAGCTCCGGTACTCCAGTACTACCAGTGCTGATGAAGGCCGTTTGTGTTAGATGGCAGACCAGTACGAAGGCAGAGGTCAGAGGGTTCTCTGTCCTTGGAGCTGTTTGTCCCTGACGCTGCAGAGCTCTGGAAGCCCTGTGTAGACCTGTGGAGCACGGGTGCAGTGCCTGGCTTGCGGCCAGGGCTGGATGGTGCTGTGGGGTGGAAGATGCCGGGTGGCAGAACAGCTGGGTGGGTTGGCTGGGTCCTGTCTGAAAAGCAGAGTTGGTGTCATGCACAAGAACAATTCACCCAGTCCCGAGTCCCTGCGGGCCACCTACGTGGTGTATTCTTGCTTGCATTTGAAAGCAGCTATTGCAGTTTGACTTGTTTATATTTCTGGGTGCTCTGTTTTTACAGCAATTTAGTTGTATGCGGACTTCAACTAACTGTGCAGAGTGGTGTGGGACAGTACCGGCTTGCAAGTAAAATTTGTAATCGGTTTGTTTTACGTAGGGGAAACTCACTTAAAACCAATTTTAATTTTAAATTTCTAAATGCTTTACTTCAGAAATTGTGTATGATTATGGCAATGGAGACATCAGTGGTGTTCTGAAAAAAATTTAATCCCTAGCTTCAGCTAAATATGAGGATGACAAAGGACCCAAGTTTTAATTAAACACCTTTCTCCAGTACTGCTCAGTCTGTTCAAATTAGTAGTTCAAGTATTCTACTCTCATGCAAAACACTTAAATATTTTGTCAGATGTTGATTCAAATCAGCTGCGGCTAAGAAACTCGCTTGCTGTCATTCCTAAATCTGATACTCGTTTGTATCTTCCGTGTCTCCTCTGCTCTTCCCACAGTGTTTTTTTTCCTTTCTGCTCTTGGTACACCAACTGCAACGTATTTCCCATTTTGCTTTGTGATGGCGGTGTTGGGGCCCAATTACGTGTATTTAGGGAGTTGATTGTTTCATTTGATGTGCGCGAATCTTTTTTAGTCTTCCACTTTAAATTCCCCTTTCTTCCTCTCAGATCTTTGAATTTTCCTCGCTTGAAATTGAGCGATTCACTCTTTTTTTTTTCTTCCATTCCTCTCCCCCCCCAGCTTTCTAAATTCAATCATATAAAAAATCCTGAGGGCAGTTTATCACATTATGAAATACAGACAGCCCTGCAAACCACCTACTTATTATATTTTCTTTCTTTCTTTTTTTTTTTTTTTTTCACTTTAGCACAGAGGCATATCTGTCTTTATTTGTTTTTGTGGGCAGACAGCCTTGGTTCCTCTTAGGTTCTTTTCCAGATGTACTGCTGGATGCCCTTGTAATGGAAAGCAGGCAATAATGCGGTGAAGTTGCCCTTCGGCGTAATTGGGCCGAGTTCTCGAGATCAGGTTAGGCTTATTCACTTACTAGATTTGCGTCTCAAAGGGTTCAAGAGCAGGACTCCCTGGAGTCCTTGGAAGTACCCTAGTAATTGGTGGCCCTGATATTTGAAACCTT